>NC_137464.1:141521176-142001088 GCF_964235325.1 Thermobia domestica
TTCAATATTTGTTCCAGAAAAGAAGAGAAGAGAAAGAAAAAAAAAGGAGTGGAGTACAATTATTATAAGAGTCCAGAACTAAGAAGGAATCTCTTAAGGTTAGAGACATAAAATCTGATATTTGGATTTCTCATTTAAAATAACAACAGAACGTATTTGAGTGTTTATATTATTATTTGATGTAGGAAAGAATAAAATGGGTGTGCAGAAAATAAGGTGTGAGATTACAATTATTATAGTGAGTTAGTCCATTATCTCGGTATCCCTTAAGGTTAGAAACCTGAAATTTAGTGTTTGGACCTTTCATTTACAGTAATTAAATACATGTTTCATTCTCTTTTTTAAATTTGTCCTTAAGAAGAAAAGAGGAGACGTTCGAATTTTATGAAAGACTTCATATTTAGACTAATTCTATATGAAAGGTGGAGCAAGAAGAACGTAAAATATTGGCCAGGATAACACGTAGGTGCATTTGACAATATAATATAAATTTGTTTGGTGCTCTCTTCGTATCCCACATAGTGTACGATTAGTAAATGAAAAGGTTTCATTTAATCAAAAGAGCTTTTGTCCTTCATCTAATATCAGAGTAAGATTTCACTAATGTAAGAAAGTAAATGAGCTCCAATAGCTCTTTAAATCTATAGAGTAAATATTGCTAATACGTTACAAACTATATTAACTATATTAGAAGACACGGTAATTTTTATTAAAGTTATCTTGCTATCAAAATATTTTAAAAGCCTTGAATTACCTTTCCGTTAAGACAAATGCGTCCTGAGGAGGTTACATACTGACGTGAATCGACCATGAAGAGGTCTTCTGATGGCTCATTTGATACTGCTGGAGTGCAGTTTCGTAATATATTATGAACAAGGTTAATTTTTGTCTTCCTACTTGCCGGTACCAAGACAGAAGTTGGAACACGCAACAAAAACAACAACTGTCCGAGAAGAAAAGTGAGACTCCTCTTGAAAATGTCAAAATATGTTGTCAGCGAAAATACGCCTAAAAAAGAAGAAAAGGAAATATAGTTATACGTTAAACTATTTGTTACCTTAACCTGTTATTTATTCACAGTAAATAAAAAGTATTATTTTACATTACAATAGACCCCTAATAGTTTCGAACAAAAAATAAATACTCTTGTGACATAAGTAAATATATTACCATGTGTCACAATACCGATTTCAAAGCATTCCTGTGACGACGAAAATTATTCAAGTGATTATCAATATATCGAGAATGTTTCTCAAGTGGTCATCCTGAGGATGCTTTCTAATCGTGTTACGTAGCTAGTTGATCACATGCTATGATGACGTACTTCAGCGATAGTAAAATAACTATGCTACGCACACCTGTACGTAAATGTAGTAACGGAAATAACGATTTAATTTTAATTTTACGAACCTTTCAGGAGCGAGACTATATATGAGACGTAGATGTACAACTTAACGTGGAATTCAAACCAGGGCTTCCTGTGTTGAGAAGTCTTGGTCAATTTAAGAGCGATTTTGCCATAAAAACTCATTAACCGGCATTTATCGAATATTCTGTGCATATAAAAAGTCGCATATTGTTATGACAGAATAAAATATCAATACCAGAGTAAAGGAACAAATTAACAAATCTAGGGAAAATATAATAGCTATTTGAAAACTATCTAAATAGCTACAAAAATCAAAACATACTCTTTAGGACATCGTTATTATGCAGCGTGTAATTTGTCAGATTGAACTAAATATATCTGAAGCTTCTTACATTAAAAAGAATGGCAAGGTCTTTTAATATAAAAGGTCTGTAGTTAAGAATCCGAGTCATAACACTAATAAGAAAATCTTAACAAACACTAGGATAAGATTATTACATTGTTTTCAAACTAAAAATAAATAAATAAATAAATAAATACAAATATCTGAGAAAATACATTGCTAATTTTTGTAGAAAATTGGTCGATGCAAAAATACAAATATTTAGAAAATTAACCAATCTGGAGACAAATATGTATTTGGGAAAATCGATTCCCCAAGGTGATATCTTAGATAGCTGCTTGTAGTTTTCGTGTAGATTGAAGAATTATAATAATCTTCCTATAAAATATTTTATGTATTTTTAGATCTATAAGTCAACTATAGAAATAACCACTGACTTGGTATAGTGTACTACTCACCATTAACAGAACAATTGAGTTTGAAATAAGTGTATGTAAGGCAGTTCCTATAGGGAGTCTTCCGTTATTATGTTTACGTACAGACATCTATAGATTCATATATGGGCGTCTCTGGCGGGGGGGGGGGAGGGGACGGGAATATTTTGAAATACGAAATATTCAATATTTTATTTTAATTTAGTTTATTTAGATACTCACTAGCAGTTAGATAATTTCCTTTGATGTCCCCCTCCCCAAATTTTACATGTTAGAGACGCCAATGGATTCATACAACTACTTTATTACCACTTAAGTACAACATACTACGTGATGATTTAAGCTTTAACCCTTAACGGCTCACTACCTTTGTAAATTATCAAAAAATTATGATATTTGCAGTATGTCGTCTATTTGGTCTGTATATAATTTGAAAGCAGTTTTCTAAATTTTCCCGCTAATAGTTTTCGAAAACTGAGTTGTGTCCAAATGGTTACTTTGCACAGTTTTCCGTAAAGTGAGTTTTGAGTACTTGTAGCCATATAGTAATAAAGAAAAGTAGTCTCATAAGAAAGGAGAAGTAAATGGAACATGGTAGGAGCTGTTTACGTTATAGGATTTAATATCTAAATCTTGAATATTAATTTTATGAGAAAATGTAAGGTACTATCTATGAATCCACATAGAAAAAATAATAATATTTACATTTCGCTGAAAATACAGATTGAATAAATATGATATTCAAATATATGCGTAGTTTTATAGAATATTCTTTTTTATTTCACTTTTAATATTTTTAAATTTGAATATATCAACGTAGTGTAACAATGACTTAGGGGTCTACAAAGGATATCAATTACCAAGTGACAAAAATATTCATTATCGTGATACATATACTTACAGATGGAACCGCATAAAGAAATTCTTTAGTGAGCTTGTTACTCCCGACTTACAAAAACGACATCTTCCCTTAGATGTATAGGCTGGCCAGTGAGCAACAAAATCTTTCCTTGTATCATCACATGGTCACGTAGCAACAGGTCGACATATTTTCACTTGAGGTTCGCCCAAGCTTTCTAAAGATAGTCTCCTTCGTTTAGGCTTTCTGCATAATACTAGTGCAGATTCAGTATCAGCCCGAAACACTTTAAGATGTTTGGATGATTTGCTAAGTACGTTACACTCTTTTGTAAGGTAACCAGCTGTTTACAAGAACTAAATCTAGCATGTACCCAAAAATTCTAAGACACCATCGTTTGGATTTTATTGGTGTACGGCAGAGTTCTATGAACATGTTTGACTTGTCTACGCTTCTCATGTGTTTGCTATAACGTTGATGATATCAGGACACGCATAATTATTTTCCGATTTGTCATACCTCTTTACATACTCTAGTGGATGAATTCCTGCTACCGTGCTACCGATCGTTACGCACCTATTGTTTATCCACTTTACAACATGATATCGTTACCACTATAATAATCATAATTCCCTCTTCCTTTCTTTGACAAAATCTTATCTTCTGCCATAGAACATCCTCCTAAACGATTTTATCTCATTGTTGGAAGAGTTGAGATTTTCATTACATCCTTCCAAATATTGCATTAATTTCACACTTGTAAAAAGTTATCAATGTACACGACTGAAAACTCAGGCTCCTCTCTCTTGAATGAGGACGGTAATTTCCCATAATTTTTCATCAAGACGGAGCTCCACCTCACTATGCGTTATGTTCACGCCAATGGCTCGATAGACCATTTCCGGGACATTGGATAGGCGACGGAGACGGATAGAGTGACCTAGATTTTACGCCACTAGAGCTCTTTCTCTGGGGTCATCTAAAGAACCTTATTTATCAAGAACCCGTCCGTGATGTTCAGTATCTGATGCAGCGAATTTTGCAATATTGTGAAACCGTTGATCCGGACATGCTGTTGCGAATTCATGCGGATTGGCAGAGGCGCTTTGCAGTTTGTCTTGCTCAAGAAGGATAGCACATGGAGCAAATAATGCTGTAATGCCAAATTTTCACCCTTTATGCATCACTGTTTCCATGAAATTGAGGTCGTGTCAAATGATACCCCACATACCACCTTCCATTTTAAAAATCCAAAGTTGGATCCAAGATTACGGCTTCCAAAATGGCAGCCAGGGTAACCATGTCAAACAATATGGTCCATTATCCACCGGAAACACATATACCATGAACCAAATGTGAATGCCAAGACGTTCCTGTGCTACAAGGGTCTTAACTGACGGATGCCTCACTCTATACTATACATCAGGTATCGAATGTGAATGCCAAGATGTTCCTGTGCTACAGGGGTCTTAACTGACTGATGCGTGCCTCACTCTGTACTATACCTTAGGTATATAATCTGGATCTGAATCACTGCAAGTAGATCAGGTTCTGAATCCGAGGTTCCGAAATCCGATAGTTAGAAGAGAAAAAGATCACTACTGTTAGCCTTATTCTTAGTTTCCTTCCATAGGATATATCAACGGAGATAAGTTCTTCATCCATTTTTGACGAAACACAGTCACCCGCAAAAATATAAATAGCCTATCACAATATTTATCCTTTGCATTTATATATATCTATATCATACTGAGCCTTTGTATAAAATTTAAAATTTGACTAATAAACAGAGTACTATGTTTCTTTTTCACGTTAGATTTCTATAAAAATATCAAATGATACATCAATATAAGCTAGTCCAATATATTGTATTTTTTCCTGTACAAAGTATACGTTTGATCCGTTACCGGACAATGTAACCGAATGGTTACGTAGTATATTTTTATCATAAATAGTAATCAATTTTTGACATTTTGTCGTTTTCATACTTGCACATTGTTGGGCAATGACTTACAAAGAAAAACATATCGAGGAAAATGAAAACATAAACTACTTATCTTCAGTATTTAATATTTTCTGTTTGCTTCCAGCACTGCTTGCAAAACAACAACATATCCACATACTACTTCCCGCATAAAATTCACCATAGTTGTCACAAGGGGGCAATAGCTGCTCTCCCATCACAGAAAGTATGTACACAAATAACTACAACAAACAATACCGAAATATAACTCTCTTCAACCCAATAGTCAAAATCAAAAAATGTGTAACCAAATGGTTACGAAAACTCGTTAAGGGTTAAACCATCCTCAGGATGGGCAATCAAGAAATGAGCTCGTACTACTGATAATCATTTGAAACATTTTCGTCGCCACAATATTATTTTCAGATCAGTATTGTGACATAAATTAATGTGTTCCTCACATTTCATTACTAATATAATAAAGTTTCATTTATTTAACATTTCTGCCGCATCTTGTATACAACATTAAGTTGATTTAATTAGGGTTGCCACAAAAGCTTTTCAACTGTAAAATTAGTTTTGTGGAAAGAGATTTATATAATATCTCCAAAAGTGTAACATATTCCAAGCTTGTAGCTCCTAACGAGTATAAATAATGATACTATGGAACAATAATTAAAAAAAAAAAGAAAAGAAAAGAAAAGAAACGTGAACTCAGACAATGATAAAATTTTAGGACAAATTCAGAATTCTTGAAAAATGTTTAAGAAACCTATAAGAAATTTCGGTAACGTTATACATACTATAGAGGCTATTTAAAAGTATTATCATCACAGTTGTATGTTATGCATTGTTGCTAACTCTGTACTTTTATAGTTTCAAATAGCAGTATGTCATTTACTAGACAGATTGTGACCAATGAATAGAAACAATAGCAAGTAAAACATCATGCTCACGGCTATGACTAACAAAACACTTTCAAGGAACATTGTCCTAATTCTCACCTCACTTGAGAGTAAAGAAAAAGTTAAAAAAGAAAAAAATGTGGGAAAGGGAAAGGATAAGAATGGTTATTAGAAGTGAAGAAATCACTTCACGTTTGCGAATATTGCGGCGAATTAACGCACGTTAAACACTATAGTCACTGTTCGCTGTCATTGTTTCTCTTTCTTCTCAGCTAGCGGCAATAGTTAGTTCACTACATTGGTTTAATTTCCCTTTTGTCCAGATTCAGTTTGAGGTTAAATTATGATGTGAAAACACTCCTTATAGAAGGGGCGCAGTTGTAGGAAAAATCGCTTTCGTGTGCAATTTGATGATACAAACATGCCGTTTACGGCATTCGATTATTCTCATGTTCCTAATGAACAATTACTATGGTGTCCCTCTTTCAGCCCTTGGGACGCGTGTGGTGACGTCATCAATATGGCCGCCACTTCAAACTATTTAACACATATTATCTTGAGAACCGCTCAACTGATTTTTATTCTGTTTGTGCAAAATGAAAAGTTTAATTTCAGGCTAAAAATTATGTTCAGAGACAATTTTTTCATATATACGATAATTAAAAATGTACAAGGGACTTTAGATATTTTCCGAAATCAAAATTTGTTTTTTGGCAAATTACAAAGAAATTATCAGGTATACGAAAACATGTTACACGACATAAATTTTAGTGTAATTTAAGACCTTTAATTTGCTGTAAAGAAAATCAAAATCGACCTATTAGTTCTCGAGGTATGGACATAAGAATAAGTCAATTAGTAGGAGCGCAGTTTTAAAATTGCATGCAAGTTAATGATAAAAACATACCGTTTGCGACATTCGATTACTCTCATGTTCCTAATGAATAATTAACATGATATCACTCTTCAGTAGCGTAGGCAGGATTTTTGTTTGGGTGGCCCTTAGTATTGAAACACACATGTTTATATATATATATATATATATATATATATATATATATATATATATATATATATATATATATATAAAGTTAGTTAGTTATAGCTATAACCCCACTTCACTAGGTTAAATTAACAAAAAAATAGTAATATCTTCCGTTAGTCAGTCATTTTTTACTATTACTAAAGCGCTCTCTGATATCGGTCATTTTCGATCATTTTTATGTATTCTCACTCCTCCCCCATGTTGCGTGGCTGAATTTGGATTTAGACGGCATCGGAAGTGTCATTGTTCATCTCAGAGACTCCGAAAACTATGGATTTGATAATAATATTGGTTATTTCTTATCACTTTTGTTTCTCCCCCTCCCCAAAGTTGTTGAGCTGAATTTAGATGTAAATGGGATCGGAAGTGTCACTGTTCAACTCAGTGACCCCGAAATGGACTCGACATTGACATTCATATTGGTCATTTTCGATCATTATTAAATGTCTCTCCCTCTTCACTCCCCTAAGTTGCACCGTCAAAGTGATATGATACAAATCATTCTAGATCTGAACCTCATCTATGGTAATGGAAATCGGTAGGGTGGTTCAAGAGTGGTGAAGTCTCAAAAACTGTTATTTTCACATTCATTTTATATATAACACCTCTCATCCTCTACCATAATAAAACTCTTCCTAGGCCCGAACCTCATCTATGTTGAAAATTTGATCGAGATCGATTGGGTGGTTCAAGAGTTATTAAATTTTATTTATTTTTATACCTCTCAGTCTTTTTTATACAGTCTCACCCTTCCCTCCCATCCCTAAGTTCTACTATTGAAGTGAAATTATTTATCTATCTATCTATCTATCTATCTATCTATCTATCTATATATATATATATATATATATATATATATATATATATATATATATATATATATATATATATATATATAAAATTCCCAATCCCGAACCTCAAAATTAGATTGAGATCAGTCAGGTGATTCAAGAGTTATTAAGTCACAAACATAGTCACTTTCATTTTAATATATATGATATAGGTGTGGAAGATATATTAAAATATATATATATATATATATATATATATATATATATATATATATAGAGAGAGAGAGAGAGAGAGAGAGAGAGAGATAGATAGATAGATAGATAGATAGATAGATAGATAGATAGATAGATAGATAGATAGATAGATTTTTATATATCTTCCACACCTCTCTCTTGCCTATGCTGCTCCGTCAAGGTAACAGGGCCGGCGCTAGCAGTTTTGCCGCCCTGGGTGGTATTTTCACATGCCGCCCCTTTAAGCCGCAACCTTATTTTGACAGAAAACATTCGTGTCACGAAAAAGTAGAATGCCTCGTTTAAAAACATGTATGAAATGGAAAAGTAAACAAAAAATTGAACTACCTCTCTCGAATGATTACGTAATATTTAAATGACTCCATATATAACATAATATTCAGTATGCTTGACTTCGCCGCACACCTGTGATATACAGCAGCGCATACAGAAAATAAAATTTAAAAAAAAAAAGTCAACTAAGAATTTTAATTTTTAAAGGGTGTTTCCAATAGAGTTGATTTTAAGTTTAGCATCCCTTTCACCAGCGAGGCTATATGAGACGTGGACCTACTGATTAACGTGGAATCCGAACCACATGAGCTCCCGCCGGGAATCGAACCCGGGTCTCCCACGCCAAAGGTGTTTCCAATAGAGTATGGAGCATGAAAATAATAGTGAATCAGCTATTACGGCAAAAGTAAGTGATTGGCCTAATTCTTATGATGTACTAGAACACAATAGTGATACATGAATTTAACATACCTTAATTGAAAGAAACTTTTCTTGCTTTGATATGAGCTAATTTCTGTATAAAATTCGCGTAGTCCAATCCGTGTTCTATTGATATCATCGCTAGGCCCTTCAAGCGTGTTTCAGACATGGAAGACGTAGATAGTTTTAAATCAGCTTTTAGTTTCGAAAACCTTCTTCCTCCACTTGCCACGGTTACCGGTAAGGTTAGCAAAATCCTAAGTGCAACACTAACATTGGGAGTAAATTCATGTTCCTTAATTAATTTTAAAGTCTCTTTTGTTGAACTTTTACGCTTAACTATAGCGGATAACACTTTTAGTTCGTCTTTCAAATCACTGGGGTTAATATCTTTCGATTCTTCGTGTGTTAAAATGCCGGCAAGTTCAGTACCTTTTCAGACAAAAGTTCAGGTGACACATCTTTAAGATTACTTATATCTAATGAAAATCGAAATACTCGATGTGATGTTTAAGTTGCTCAAACATTTCTCTTAAAGCTAACACAATCACGTCTAGAACTTTGTAATGAAAATCGCTCTTGTATCTTGTTTTGTGGATCTTCAATAGCTTCATCCTCTGCCTCGTACTGAAATTGTCTCTTCCTCTTTTGACTTCGAGCTTGCACTGTATTACCTATCCGTGGGTCATCCATATCTAATACTGATGACAACTCCATCATATCAACTAAGTGAGATTGAAACTTTGCATCATTTCTGCTCCTCTCAAAGTATTCAGATATATTGTCAAGGAACCCCAACTGCATCCAACACATGAGAATCAATGCTTTGGAGACTTTATGTAGAGTAAAAAAATCATACCAAATAACTAGTGAGTAAAGGAAAGGAAAGTTATGCAGCTGGTTTGCTATACACAGAGCATCGACAGCGACCATTCCATCTGTTCTATTGCCATTACTTATTTGAAGTAAGACATCATAAACTTTCCCTGTTTGATACGAGGGAGTCGTATCTGAATGGAGTCAGAGCATCAATTCGGCTCTCACATCTTGTGGTGCTCAATGGTTTTAAAGTGAGACTGCTAATATGTTCCTCTAGTATAGCTCAATGTTGAACCGATGCAGAAAAAAATTCTTACTTTTTTACTTATACAAAAAATGGAACGGCGTACTGAAATGTTGTGGCTGCATCATTAACGACAAGGTTTAGTGAATGACTATTGCAAAGAACATAGAAGACTCGGGAATTTATTTCTAAAATTCTCTTCTGAAAACCTCAATGTTTGCTTTCATATTGGAAACATTGTCATATCCTTGGCCAATTATGTCTTCGATAGGAATGTTAATTTCCTTTATATGTTTAATTATTACTTCTGTCAGTCCTATACTAGTGGTGTCTGTTACCGCTACAAAACCAAGAAAGTGTTCTCAAATTTTTACAGGGCATTCTCCATTACTGTATGTAATTTGTACATGAACGATTATTGTCATCTGCTCGGTACCAGAAATATCTCGCGTACAGTCTAGTATTATACTATAACATTTTGCAACTCTCAACAAAGACAGCATTTTACTTTTTATTTGTTCACTAAGAATCTGAATGATTCCAGTTTGGACATCTTTTCCTAAGTAATGGTGGTATTTATTTGGTCCTCCCATGGGTCTCAAGTGGGAGTGTACCTTTTGCATATTTGGAGTGGGGCGTTAGAACATTGTTGAATAGAAAAACATATAAAATATACCTTGATAATTTTATCCACCCTAGCTGAAAATCTTATCTACGTCGCTGCAAGGGAAATATTGAACGATACCTGTTTGATAATTGAAAATGAGGAAAAGTGCTCTGAATTTCCTGAGTAAGTATTTTCTTAAATGTGAGTGAAGTAAGTTCAATTATATTCTCATAAGAATACAATTTTATTTTTCCATGTGGGCCCATTACGAAGCATCATATTTTGATAGTATTCTTTTCCTTTTCAATTTTTGCCTCCCATTAGATTTGCCACCCCGGGCGGTGGCACGGTTCGAACCCCCCTCGCGCCGGCCCTGCAAGGTAAAATGATAAAAACCCTTCCAGCGAACCTCTCTACCTTGGAAATTTGATGGAAATCAGTTAGGTGGTGCAAGAGTTATTAAGTTTTATTTATTTTTTTGTATTTCCCCCATTCTCCCTCTTCCTTAAGTTCTACCGTGAAAATAAATAGATAGAACCCAATCCAGGCCCAAACCACATCAATGTTGACAATTTGATCCAGTTCGGTTGGGTGGTTCAAGGGATTAAGAGTCACAAACATAGTCATTTCAATGTTATAATATAAACTAGCCTTTGGCTAGCTGGAGGCTATGCGCCCCGACCCCGTGTTTGCTCGCCCTACGGCCTCGCATCTATCAGCCTTTGCATCAAGAGTGAATTTCATACGTTTCTCTTAATATTTTCTGAATTTGGTCAGGTGAGGGCTTTGCCCCCAAACCCCCGCGTTTGCTCGGTCTACGGCCAATCACTTCTTAAATCCGCAATTCTACCGAATTTAAATTTCATTTCCTACTTTAATTACCTACAAGATAAGACTTTGTATCCCACGAAAATGTCCACTTAAATAACATGAGAATTTCTTCATCCCCCTTTAGACTCATTAAAAATTAAAAATATTCACTTGTGGCAATTTTCCTGTGAGTTAGTCCCGAAAGGCTACAATCAATCCAAATTTCACCGTTCTAATCTTGCTGGAAGTACCAAAACATTTTGGAGTGTACCATATAAATAACCTGGTGAAGATTTTTCATTTCCACGTAAGACAACTCAAAATTTGAAAATTTTTATTTTTAGTGATTTACTTGGATAACGCTAACAAAAACGCACAAGCATACCGAATTTCAAGTTTCTATTCCAATTCCATGTACCTAAAATATGAGATTATAGGTCCAAAAAAGGTCCATTTAAATAACATGGAGAATTTCTTCATCCCCCCCTTCAGACCCCGTTAAATTTTAAAATATTCACTTTTGGCAAGTTTTCTGTAGGTTAGTTCCAAAAAGCTACAATCATACTGTATTTAATTATTGTAGCCCTACAGAAAGTACCCTAATTTTGGGGTGTAAGGATGCTCGATAAAAATAATATTAGAAAGATTTTTCAATGGTCAGAAAACCACTTAATTTGGAATTTTTTATTTCTAGTGATTTTGTTAAATAATTTTATGGAAAACGTACAAACATACCGAATATCAAGTTTATATTTCACTCGCAAGTAGCTAAAACGTCCCAAAAAGTCTATTTAAATTGTCTCCCCTTTCGACCCCCTAAAAATTAAACATTCACTTTTGGCAGTTTTTCTGAGTTAATCAAGAAAAGCTACAATCAAGTCAAATTCCAGGTTTCCAGGTCAACGAAAGTACCCGTTATTTTATGTCAGTTCATGTAGTTTTATATATAATTAGGATTAGGACATGTATATGCGATTTTGCGCCAGAATGTTTAGTTTTAATAATAATAATAATAAAAATAAAACTACATACATCTTTGTCTGAAGAACTGGCTGTTTTACATATTTCTTCGTTGTTTTTCGATTGCTGTTTATGTACATTTTCTTCGCCAAAATTAACACCACTAGTGTCGTTTTTATGTTCTAGTAATTCTTCTAAAATGTTTCTCGACTCTTTCTCTGAATTAATAATTTGTTTATATTCTTCTGTTTTTCCCCCTTTTGTTTTCTTTACACATTTTCCTCACCGAAATTAACACAATTATCTTTCTTCCAATTTAACAACATTTTAAAACGTTTTGCGACAGTTTGCAATTGCGAAGTAAATCATTATTTCGACACCCTAAACACGTCTAACACGAGCAAATCTTCTGAACTTCTATAATTGATCAAATAGAGATTGCTGTGAGCTAGTCACGCTACAAGTCTTTATTATCGTTTTCCATCCTCTCTGTTAACAATTTTTCCTCAAATATTTTTCATCTGAATGAAACCGAAAGAACAAAGGAAAATCTTTTTTTTTTACCCCTACTTCCTTTCTTTCTTGTTTTTCCCCAGCACTTTCTTTGATGCCAATTGCGGGAGGATTCCTGGTGTAGTTAATCCTTTGGGAACGGCGGTGAATGATTCAAAATAGGCGATCAGAAGTCACGTGTTTTGTTATTTTTGTCGAGGTCAATGATTTCTCTCTTAACACCTCAGCCAAGGTAAAGTATTTTTCTTTTTCTTTTCGGAACATCCTTTTATGATCGGAAAGAAAATCATTTTCTTCCTGCCTGGTCCCGTCTGCAAAGGCTTTGAGTCAAAGAAGATACGTGAAAATGTAGTCATTGGTACGTCAAACACTACAACAATAACTTTAACAATAACTCTTCCCTTTGAACAGCATGGATTCCTGGAAAACTCGATTTCATACCCCTTCCCACAAATGCAAACATTTTTAAAGAATAAGGACGATGTTGGCGAACATAGCTTGTCTAGAAACTGTTTTGTGACATATTCTATTTTGAAATAGAGTATATGGAAGGTAATTGTTGTTTCTTCCGAGAAAAAATTACAAGCATCAAAGTACCAAAGTACATTGTCGTCACCCTTTGAAAAGGGGCGGCCCCTGGGCTCCCCCTTCCCTACGCCACTGTCACTCTTTTCCTCCTTTAGAACGCGTGTAGTGACGTCATCAATATGGTCGCCTTTTCAAACTACTTAACACGTATTATCTTGAGAAACAAGTAACCAATTCTTATTTTGTTTTCGTCAAATAAAAGTTTTAGCTTAACCTAAAAATTATGTTCAGCGACATTTTTTTCATACAAGCGATAATTAAAAATGTACAAGGGATTTTCCGAAATCAAAATTTGTTTTTTGGCAAATTGCAAAGAAACTATCAGGTTTTCGAAAACATGTTACAGGACATAAATTTTAGTGTAGTTTAAGACCTTTAATCTGCTGTAAAGAAAATCAAAATTGGCTTATTAAGTCTCGAGGAATGGAGATAGGAACAAGTTTAAAAATATATTTCGTAAATGCTCGTCACTACCCAGTTGCTGATGTCATGAAGAAAACTCTATGTTGAAGATGGTCACATCATTAGGATAACCAAAATAGAGATATGCGTAGGTGCTGATACCATAACACTGCAACTAATTTGGTTACCTACAGTAGGTACTGCTTCTGTAAAGCCGTGATGAGGCCGCCCGCTTGCGACATTTCACCCTTCCACAACGCGATCCAAATCTCAAGGTCCGGCTAGTGTCCCATGACAATTTTGTGTCATTAACCGACCCCCGAAGGGCGACTATCTCAAACTGATCACCCGATCGTAACCGAAATGTGGAATTGAAAAGCTAATCTTGAATGGACACAGTATAACTTACCATCAGCTCCAGCATTTAAATATTGTGAAAGATACGAATTTCTGAATGTTGATAAAATTTGCTTAAAATATCTGTTGGATAATAGCACATGAATCAATAACAAATAAACTGTATATATATATATACGTTTTAACCTTCCATACAAACAAACAATTGAGTCACAAAAGCAGTTACTGGCGCTCTCAGTTACACTTTTTTCATTTATCTTGCACATAAAGGAAATATATAATACAGAAATAACTTTTATTCTTCATTTCTGCTAACGAGGTACCTTTCTATTTTCGAAGAAATCACTACACATATTGCACATGGCCAACGTAAGGTACCACTCTTTATTTATTGATCAAAGTCATCGCCGCTAACAGTCATCTAGATATGAGGATTCACTCTTAAATTTATTATAACAAAATAGTTTATTTGCACTGCACTCACACATTTCTGTACAGGGAGGCTGATTTCTAGTTTATGAGTAACGTACTAACTCTAAAACAGTATTTGCCGCCCAACGTACTTAATTCACAACACAGGGGCGTATCACAATTTTCTTCACATCGACCATGGCAAACTGACGAAGGTATACAAGGCTTAACTTTATCATCTTGATTCCATACAATCATTTGGTAGTTCACTCTATGGTAAGTGGGTATGAGGAGTTTCGAGTTGGAGGTAATTTCTTCCAATTTGTCTACATTTTCCTGAACATATTCCAACGAAGTTTTGAAAGAGAAGTAATTTTTGTTGCTCCTTGATAAATTTGACAGGGGCATGCTTCAAGCTGATCTATTGGTGTAGCAGAATGTTCTTGCCTTCCAAGATTCTGTAATGCACAGGGGGTCTCCTCATTAGTGTTTTCAAATGTCTTAAAATAATGTTTTTCTTTTGCCGAATAAACATCCTGTGCTGTCACATCCAGAGAGGTAATGTAACGCTGCAAGTGCAGACGCCTTTGTAGCTCATACAATGTAGTAAATGTTTGACAAAGCTACACAATTTTGTGTAGACGGTCTAAAGTAGGAGTTTGTAGGGAGTGTTGGGTAACGCCTTAATGTTAAAACTCAGATATCAGTATCTTGAGCAAATATATAAAGCGTTGTAGCAGCTCTTCGTGTTGCATTTTAGAGAGAAGAATTATCTTGGTATCTGCTTCCTCCAGGGTGCTACTTAAGTATTCCAAATAGCAGTGAGTTGCAACTACATTTGTACGCCATGCAACTACAAGGTTTTTCTGAGAGCATTCAGCATATGAAATTATTTTCTCCGATAAATAGCATATTAACTCATCTTCAGTGCTTATGTGCGAAAGAAGATTCTTCATGGGAATGTTTGCTATCATCGTACTGTCCACAATCCTATACTAAACTGGAGTGATGCCTTGAAGACTTTTCTGTCTAACTTGATTCTTAATGAATTTGTGTTCATACCTATCAAGTATCAGATGAATTTCGTGGAAGCCCCAGCATTATTTTTAATAATTAATTTTGTGAACTCTTCTGATTAACCCTAACACGCTTTCATGTTTGGCCCTTTACTTAGAGTCTGTAGCTCCGCCATTCCATCAACTAAAGCAACTGAGAAGCCCATTTCGCATAGAATAGATTTGAGTTCTCTTCTTGCCTCAGTCTACTCCGGAGGCACTTGCATTTCTCCTGGAGAAGCATTAGGTTATGACGGAATTTTCAAACTTTCAGTTAACATGCTTTTGATACTGCACAGATGCATCGTTCCATCTAAATTTAAAAAAAAAAAGAACGTCCCACAACAGAAAATTCATACCGTCCCAGCACATCACGTACATTCGTCTGGCGCTCTTAGTTGCAATGTTAGTTGCAATGTTATGGTATCAGTACCTATGTATATCTTTATTTTGGTTATCCAATTGCTGTAACCATCTTCAACATGCACTCTTCTTCATGACATATGCAACTGGATAGTGACGAGCATTTACGAAGAATATTTTTTAAAACTTATTCATATGTCCATACTTGGAGACTTAAGACGCCAATTTTGATTTTCTTCACAGCAAATTAAAGGTCTTAAACTACATTAAAATGTATGTCCTATAACATGTTTACATTTTTAATTATCGCTTGTATGAAAAAATGTCACTGAACATAATTTTTAGCTTTAAACTAAAATTTTATTTGACGCAAACAAAACAAAAATTGGTTAAGTGATTCTCAAGATAATATGTGTTAAGTAGTTTGAAGAGGCGGCCATATTGATGACGTCACCACACGCGTCCTAAGGAAGGGAAAGAGTGATATCATGTTAATTACTCATTACGAACACGAGAGTAATAGAATGTCGCAAACGGCATGTTTTTTTATCATTAACTTCCATACAAATTTTATAACGATATCGTTATATGTAGTTGTTAACCAACCCTCATATTCTCAATATTAATTCTTAGAACTAACGCCTAGCCAGTTGATATTCTCAGAAGAGCGAAACAATGGAATTTTCTATCCAGAAGGTGCCCCTTTCCTCAAGACATTTCAGCACCTCTCGCCGAACCGTATTTGGGAAGGTATTTGTTCGTTCCCTCACTCACAGCCACGAAAAGCTGAATTCCCAAGCAACAGCAGTAGATCATACGTCATAATGTGTATTTTCGATAATAATTATCAATTATTTACACTATTATGTGCTTCAATATGATTAATGTACTCTCAATCAAGTGATAATCAATTAACATCGGCGCAAATCTGGCTTCAACATTGGGGAAGACACGTAAGACCGTTCCCATTATATATATGTGTGTGTGTGTGTTCAAAATATTTGTGAAGTTGAAAAACAATGCTGGGAAGAATCAGGGGATCAGAATTGTCTTCAGTGGCGTATTTAGGTGGCTAAGGGGCTCAAGCTCCCCTCAAAATAAATTTGTTAGTTTCTCGCATTCCACGTACAACAATAATCCTTCTTACGATTTCTAAGAATGTCATGCACTTTCCATTTTCTTATGTTCCTTGTTCAGAAATAATACTGTATTTGTCAAATTTCATTCCATGTAAGAACTGGGTCCTTTTGTTCTTTCTTTCGTCCTTTCTACCTTTCTGTTTCTTTTTCTTGACGATATTTTCTTTGATTTCGGCTATCATACTTTATCGACCGTTGTTAGTTGTGATTCAAGTCGGCCGTCACCAGTAATACCAAAACTAAGTGATAAACGAAACTGATGTTCCACACCAACTTACGCGGATATCAACATGACAGGAATTTTGTTATTATTACAAAGGAAAAATTATATCGTTTAGTTCTTTTTAAAAGAAGGAAATGTTTGAATTAAAGAAAATCAAAACGGGAGAATAATTAGCCCGGGAAATTAGGAAGGCCAAGAGGATGCTTCCTTTTTCTTGTATGAATAGAATAAATGGTTAGATTAACTCCTAAATTTTTGTAACATATCATATAGGATTTATCGGTCTGCAATTGCCATTATAACTTCAATTTATACATAAATTAAAATATATTTATTTCTCAAACTCAGGTGGACAATTGCCCACTTCCTTCCTTGTGTTGGGCCCACTTCCTTCCTTGAATCTCATCAATTATTGACTAGGCGATGAACTGTTATATATTAGGCGATGTAGATGAAGTAGTAGTACATATCAGTATTACAAATCACTGCCGTGAACACATCCTGAAATCTGAATACATACATATTTATGATTGATATGTTTCTAATTAGGCATCCACAAAGATCTACGTTAAAATTGTTTTATAATAACATTATAATATAAATAATGACTTCTCCAAAATTATGAAGAAAGAATATCAATTATGTATGACGCAATAATACTCTTTGAGCAAAATGATGATAATCACAATAACATTACAGGAATCACTACAGAAATCTGACGCATGTCATATACTCTTTAGTTAACAGATGTAACCTTAAGATTATAGACAAAAATATTCCAGTAATTGAATTCTTTTCTTTGCTTACTCTCTCAAAAGAAAAATTGGGACACGCGGAAATACGTAGGAACAAACCATGGTTCGAACTAGTAGAGAAGAGAAAACAGGCAAAATTATGTTGGCTACAAAATCCGAATGAAATAGCTACACAAAATTTCGTAGACATCAGGCAGGAAACTTCCAAAATTTTTAGAACAAAGAAACGCAATTTTTTGAAAGCTAAAATTTAGGAACTTGAAGATAATAGTAAAAATAAAAACATTTGGGACATGCATAAAAGAATCAACGAATTTAACAAAGGCTATCATATCAACCTGTTGCTTATATTAAAGAAAGCTGATGGAACAGTTCTCACTGATATAGATAGCATGTTAAATAGACGGAAAGATTTCTTTAACGATTTGCTTAACACCCAGCCAAAAAATAATGTGCGTGGAGAAAGGGATACACACTCCGCAGAACCGTACATTCCAGAACCCAACTGAATAGAAGTAGAAATCGCTATAAAGAAATTAAACAAACACAAATCTCCGGGTGTAAACGAAATTCCGGCCGAGTTAATTTTAGCTGGAGGCGAAAAATTGTGTAACAAGATACACAAACTCATTCTCCAAATTTACAAGGAAGAATTGCCACAAGAGTGGAATGATCAATCACTGTTACAATCCACAAGAGAGGCGACGAAACTGACTGTAATAATTATCGAGGCATCTCTCTTCTGTCAACATCCTATAAAATCCTTTCAACATTCTTATAGCAAGATTGTCCCCATACGCAGATAAAATTATTGGAGAATATCAGTGTGGATTTAGACGAAATCGATCAACTATCGACCAAATATTTACAATTCGCCAAATACTCGAACAGAAGTGGGAATACAGTAGCTCGGCACATCAACTATTTAATGATTTTAGAAAGGCTTACGAATCGGTTAGGAGAGAAACACTGTACAACGTTCTTACAGAATTTGGAATACCGGAAAAAGCTAATTAGAAAAATTAAGGCATGTTTAAACGAATCCCAAAGTAAAGTTCGGGTAGGAAAATTTTTGTTTACGAGCTCTCACGACGAGAATGGCCCGAAACAAGGAGATGCGTTGTCGCCATTATTATTCAACTTTGTCCTGGAATACGCTATAAGGAAAATCAAAGATAGTAACTAATGCCTAGAGTTGAAGGGTGTTCACCAGTTAGGCGTACGCTGATGATGTAAATTTACTCTAATAGGGGATGATAGAAGAACAATAGGAAGAAATGCAGAGGTCTTATTAAACGCTTGCAGGGCAAGGGTTTAGACGTAAATGCAGAGAAAAATACATGAAAGTTCGTCAGGACCGTAATACGGCAAATTATGAATGCATTAAAATATTAAATAATACTTTTGTTAAAGTGGATTGTTTCAAATATATAGGATCAATATTTAACAGACGAAGATTATATTCACGAAGAAATTAAATTTCGACTAAAAACAGGGAATTCGTGTTACTATTCAGTTCAAAATCTCTTGTCGTCGCGAATTCTGTCGAGGAATTTGAAGCTTAAAATATATAAAACGATAATTATACCTGCTGTTCTGTATGGTTTCGAAACATGGTCGCTTACTTTGAGGGAATAACATAGACTGAAAGTATTTGAGAACATCAGTGAGCTCAGACGAATATTCGGACCCAAAAGAAACGGGAATAAGGAATGGCAGAAGCTTCATAATGAAGAACTACATAAATTATACGGCTTACCAAACATTGTTAGGGTCATCAAGTCTAGGAGGCTCGGGTAGGCAGGACATATAGCCAGGATGGAAGAAAATAGGGACGCTTTCAAAGTGTTATAGTGCGTCCAGTAAGAGAACGTCTCTGACAGCTCGCAGTGACATTGCCACTACTCGCGTGTCAAAATTGTTTTCGGTGCAACTGTAGTGGCAATTTAATTAATGGTATAAAACAGAGTGATCGTGGTTGGTAATACTGGTATCAAAGTAGCTACTGCAATGTCCCACCGCATGTGGTAAGAAACGTCAGAGACCATCTCTTGTTGGCCGTGCTATAGCGGTAAGACCAATCGGAAAACGACCATTAGGAAGACCTAGGTGCAGATGGGAAGACAATATTAAGACGGATCTCGGTAAAATCGATCTGGATCCAGTTATCTAAGGATAGAAGTCAGTAGAGAGGTTTTGTGAACGCGGCATTAAACCTCCGGGTTCCATAGGCTAGGCATCTACTCATGCTTCGTTAGTTAGCTTACGAAGCACAAGTAGATGCTTAGGCTGATACTGGAATTAGATGTAATGCGCATTTACTGAAAAAATGGGTTCTACTGACATTGGATAGTCTATATACTCTTCCTGTGCTAGGGTCAAGGGGAGAGGACGATATAAGATTTCATATCAGGTTATGTCACGCACAGTCGCACGCTTTCATTTTCATTAAAAATGGAAAAGCCAAGAGAAACAAATTTTATCTCACTTTCCTTTGTGGCAGTCGTACACAAATCATCACACTTATCTGCGAAAAGCACTTTTCAAATCGGATTATTGGGAGAGCCTCTAGTTCCAACGTTGGGGGGACATGTCTCCCCATTTCTCCGGAATTTGTGCCCGTACATACAGCTGAGACAACTTTTTAGCTTGAGGGGAGTAGAGATGGAGTAGAAGGTGGTCATCACGTAATCATTCTAAACTTATTTTCGAGGTTATACAACGGATGTGAAAGGTAATGACATTATCATTTTGTTTGTGGGTCATCCCGCCACCCCTACATGTTAGTAGGACATACTAAATATATTTTTGGATGACAAAACGGATTGAAAAGGATATAGAAGTAAATATTGACCTCATTCTGTTGAAAACATGACCCTACACGTTTGTTTAATTGAAATTATAATTAAAAATATGTTTTACATTGAATGAAACATGATTTCCAGTCCCCATAAGCTTTTTGCCTGATAATAATGATTGTGATATGTTAAAATATATTTTAAATTAATTGAAACATGATTTGTAGCTCCTAGAAAATTTTTCCACTATTAATGAACAATTAATTAGTACGTAATTGCATAAGAATAATAATATTAGGCGGTTGCAGAAATATGAAGGAATTACATTTGAAAAAAATGTGAAAGAATAACATATTTGGGTATATGCCCATCCCGCGCCGCGCCACTGTGCACTATTTTTTAATAGAAGACGTATTGTTTTGTAATGGAGTGAGAAAGATGTGAAGATGAGTTGAGTTGAATTTTAAGTTTAGCAGCGAGGCTATGTGAGACGTGAACCTAGTGATTAACGTTGATTTGAACTCGGACCTTACCGCACCACGCCACTGTGTAGTATTTTTTAATGGAGTGAAAAAGATGTGAAGATGAGTTGAGTTGAATTTTAAGTTTAGCAGCGAGGCTATGTGAGACGTGAACCTAGTGATTAACGTGGGAATTGAACCCGGACCTTACCGCACTGCACCACTGTGTAGTATTTTTAATAGAAGACGTATTGTTTTGTAATGGAGTGAAAAAAGATGTGAAGATGAGTTGAGTTGAATTTTAAGTTTAGCAGCGCGGCTATGTGAGACGTGAACCTAGTGATTAACGTGGATTTGAACCCGGACCTTACCGCACCACGCCACTGTGTAGTGTTTTTTAATAGAAGACGTTTTGTAATGGAGTGAAAAAAGATATGAAGATGAGTTGAGTTGAATATTAAATTTAGTAGCGCGGTTATGTAAGACGTGAACCTATTGATTAACGTGGGAATTGAACTCGGGCCTTTTGTGTGAAATGTATGAACGTACGCCAACCGCTTAAAGGGATGGGATTAAGGGTTATTCATTTATTTAGTTGATGAAGTGGTTGAGGGAGGAATGATTATTTATTTATTTAGTTGGTGTATAGTTCATTTTATTTTATTTAATTTATGTAGATTTTTCTTTTCATAGTTGCGAGACGTGAAAATTTTTGTTTGCAGAAACGCAGACAATATTTATAGTCTGATGTCGTTGAAACGTACTTTTGAAATGCGAGAGAGAAAGTCCCCCAGCTATAGTGCTAAAGTTTCAGTGACTTACTAATGAGAAGTGATTGGCTGTTCTTAACATAGTTCTTGTTCTACAGATAGCAGGATGCATTTTCCCCTCCCACTTAGCTGGAAGCTACAAAGTTGACCCCTCTCCTTGTTTTAAGAATAACACATTGAATGCATTTTCTCCCTCTCTCTTACCTGTGGAAAGGTGCTTGGCTGATTCACCTCCCTTTCCTTGTATTAATAATAACATGATGATGAATGCGTGTCGCTGAACGTTTGCAGAATGCATCATTTTTCTCCCTCCCGGTTGGAAAGTGGGTGGTTGACATCCTTCCTTGTACGTTGAATGACTTTCACTGAACATTTATCTGATGCTTACCAAATTCTTTGTTAAATGTTTTTACGGTACAATATCCATTTTTGGTGTTCTTGTTTACCAAAAATAAAATTTAACACGAAGCAATGTTTATGATGCTTTGAAAATTACTGTTTAGTGTTCTTATTTTGTTGAGAATATAAGATCAAAATAAAGTTGTATCCTTATGACACGTTTTCCCAGAAAATTACTGAAGACGATCTTCATGCTATTATCTAGTATAACCCGCTAACATTGCTTATAGAACTGAACTATGTGTTACATGAAAAATGATAAAAGTATTGATTACTTTTCAGGACATGATATGGTATTGTCCATTGGAAAATGATAATTTCCGTAATAGGTAGAAAATGAAGGGTGATTGAATGAACCATGTTATAAATATATGAATGATCATATTTTTTTATTATTTTTTATTCGTGCCCTTGACGAAATAGAAGTTTGTTTGTGTAATTTTAGTGTTACCCAAAACTGTTTTATTGATTAAGGTAAGAAATATATATATATATATATATATATATATATATATATATATATATATATATATATATATATATATATATATATATATATATATATATATATATATATGTATATATATATATATATATATATATATATATATATATATATATATATATATATATATATATAATCTACGATTAAGTTATGATAATGATTGTTGGATACGTGGTAGCTTAGTGGTAGAGCGTTTACTTTCGATGCTTGGGGATCTTGGTTTGATTTTAGTTTGCGCCGTGTGGACTTTGTGATGAACAATTACCGTGTGCATGAGTTTTATTTCAAGTTTAGTTGACATAATTGTGGGACGTAAAACTTAAAGATTTTTGGTTGAGTTTATGAAACGTGGACCTTTATGTTTACACAGGAGGTGGACAATATAAGTTTTTATCAGAAACTAAACTTCCAGCCCGGGCCCGGAACCCCCGCTCGTACCAAATACGACCGTGACGCGTTAGTTTTACCGCCTTGCGCGTAACCGTGACGCGCGGATATTGCCGGTTACGGGACACGGGTACCGAACGCGTACGGCACGCGTTTATGATTTTATGTTAAAGGGATGTACGTTAATTGCTTAGTTACGAATGAGTTTGTTGAGGGTAATGATGCCAACCGGAATTGAAGTGGGGACCCCTGATTTATTTAGGGAGTATTATTTGTAGGAAATTTACACATATATATTATGAAATAATTAACGTAAGTTACATTTGACATTAAAGATATGTACGTTTGCCCTAGGACACATATATTATATCTGTGCATTATAAACTTGCTTGTTGAAGGGAGGACCCTACAATTATCAATAGACTGCGTGAAGGCTATTTTTTGTGTTTATCAAAACTTAGGGGAGAATGAGAGAGAGAGAGAGAAAGATTAATTTAGTTACGTTATAACTGATGAGTAAACTTTTTTCATGAAATATTGGTAGAGCTAAATAAAACTATCCCATTCTATTTTGAATAGGAAACATGTGGTCCCTCAAGAACCGTCACTCAATTCTTTAACTGATTGTAGAATCATAACTAAATAATAATATTGGTTTATATTTGGTAAAAATGTCTTGTGTACACGGTGGTGTAGCCAAACCAACTTAAGTGGGGGGGGCTGAGATTCACATGGGGGGCCCTTATAGAAATACCATATTTTGTTCTTCAAATAAAAATTCCCGGTAAACAAAGGTCTCCTGGGCATCTTAGACTCCTAGTAATCGAAGAACAAAAATTTCAGAAGGCAGAGCAGCAATTTCAGATTTCATACACAAAGGAAGTTTTTATTTTGGATTATCTTACATGTGTCCTTGTACTTAATGTTTGCAGTAACAATTTACGTTTTCGGCACAGGGCAAGGGCACCAACACCACTGCAAACATTAATTACAAGAGTATTTGTTAGATGGTTAGGGAGCAATTCGAGATGAAATGTTCGAACAAAATGCGTAATTTAGTGTAGGTTAGATTTGGTTAGGATAAATGTATTTACACTTGTATACAGTTTACAAAACAATTCAACCTTACCTAACCTTTACATCTATGCGTAAAAATCGATAGTCACGTTTACATGTTGATGTAAACTATTCGTAGACTATTTTCGGCGCAGACATGTCGACAGAAACGTAGACTATAATGGCTTCTTGTACTGTGTCTTGTGTGAAACTATGACAATTGAAATTTATAATTAAGCATACCACGAAATGTTCGGAGGTGTTAATGTTGAACTAAAACGTTCGGTTAATGCAAAAGCAAAATGGCCAACACAGTTACTTTTAGACTGAAGGCGCATAGAGGTAAGAACCGTTGTTGCTGGGGAACGTTATTAAAACTTAATTTCATTTGTGACAATTAGAAAGGTGACCTCTGAAGAGAGCAACGATGTACTGTAGGTATAGTACTGTAACGATGTCTATAGGGGTCCACCGTATGTGAAACATTACGAATTCGAGCAGAAGAATGCCGTATATTCTTAATTACAAGAACTAAATGGTTCTAAATTCCATCACTCACACAAATGTTTAATTTACCTCTTCTACAGCAAATTAACTACAATTTCTAAAGCCCTAAACACGATGCGCCGTTAAAATTGTAACAGCATAAATAAGTACAAGTGAAAATATTATGCGAGAATACTCTAGAACAAGGGTGCAGGAGACGAGTACGGCAAGAGTGCAGACAATTCCCATGCTTACGCATAGCGTTAAAAAATCCCTTCTGCATGACTGCAAGGGTGCATATGGTCAACAGTTATATTTTTAGATAAACAATTTTAGATGAAACTCGTCTTTAGAATTTTAAATGAAAATATATCTTTACACAACGAAGTTATGGGCCATGAGGGCACATTAAATATTAAGCTTTTATCACACCTTTTTTATAGGACTTGAGGAAAATCTACTGAATGTCTTGAATATGAATTTACTATCAGCTCACAACAAATACATATATAAGTAGTTACAAGAAAAGGGAACGACGGTATGAATTCTGAACATTCAGAATTAAATTCGTAATTCCATTACAGAAAATGATGTTTTAAAATTCAAAAACAAACAGATGCAGTTTTTGTTTTTCAATATAGGGGGAGTTTTCGTGACTTCTGAAAAAACCTCTTCAAGAACCTGTTGACAGAAATATCCTCAAAAACTTTTCTTTCGAACGAAACAAGTACTAAGTTTGCTTTACGACTATGTAGCATCGAGCGTCTATAGGGTGTCAATACACGAGTAAGAGTGGAAAACGAGTTTTCGCACGATGCAGTAGAGGCTCCAAAAGTTAATCCAGCAGCATACAAACAATACACCCCTGGAAAAGCCTCTCTGTACGGGTATAACATTTCCGTCAGTCTGTGAATGGTTATGGTAGGTAAATCACTACAGTTTCAATAAAAATCGCTTACAAGTTGCAATTTCCCCTGCATCGGGAGTATATGTAATCAGTCACACAATGGTGTAAGTTCCTTAACGTCAAGAAAATTTTCTGAATTTATTTCTCTTAATGTCTTGAGAGAAGTAAAAATATTCGTATTTCTTTCACTGAATCGAGCTGAAATCTCCCCGGTTACACAATCAATTACATGGAAGTATAGCTTCTTATAAGTATCTGGGCTTGTGTCCCTTTCTCTTCCATAATCTAGGGTATTTTCGTACACCACCATGTCGCGTAGTGAAGAGCTAGTCTTGCAAATTCGTTTTCGTGGAGGGCAATTGTCTGTCTCGTCCGAAAATTCATGACGTATCTCATTTTGCAACTCATTGAAACTGTCTTCAGTGCGTAACGAAGAAACTTCTTCGACGACGGATTGAACAACACCAACTGCTGAGCACAAATCAATTGCTTCAGACTGCAGCATGGCATTAGCAGGTTGCACAATCTTCAGAATTTTCCTCACAAAGTAGGCCAGAAACTTGAACATGAGTCTATTTATCTTCTGTAATAGACCTGAAGCCTCAATGGAGAGACTTCCATCGACATCAGTTTCCTCTTCAATAGCTGTGAAAAGCGCTACCAGTTCCTGGTAACTGGATACAATAGCTTCTGTTGTTGCTAAATGGCCAGTCCATCGATGTTCTAGCAAACGTTTGAGCTTTGTACCCTTGTACTTCGTCATTATACTAGGTTTCCTAACATACTTATAAATTGCTTCGCATACTTCAAAGAACTGTCGAATCCTGTTTTCAGTAGAAAGGACATGTATAACAACTAGGTGCAACTGATGGTTAAACCAGTGAACATACGGAATAGTTTTTCCAACTGAGTCTTGTAGTAATTTCTGTACACCGCCATGCCTCCCTGACAAAACATTTGCGCCGTTGTAGCACTGACTAAGAATGTTTTTTTCGTTGATACCTGCACTCTTCAATACACTAAGAACTGCATTTACTATTCCTGCTGCACTCTAATCATTAATCTGCATCATCTCTACAAGATTCTCACATACTTGTCCTCGAATAACATATCGCACGATTACAGAAAGATTTTCTACACCACTTTTGTCCCTTGTACAGTCGACTTTCAGAGTAAAAAACGAACAATCGCTAGAATTTACCCTGGAAGCAATATCTTCCCGAACTAAATCCGCTGCAATTTGAATCACTTCGTTTTGAATTTCGGGAGACGTGTATTTTGCATTTTTAGGAATAATGCCACTTATTTCACGCAAAGTCTGATCTCTCTTGCAAGTAAATTCAAAGAGTCTTAAAAACATACCTGATGCTTCTCTGTCACTGTTTTCATATAGGAAAACTTCCTCAACACCAGTACCACTTACGCAGCTCATTGCTGATGACAAAGTATCGTTTTTGTTTGACGTGTCGTCTTTACCGCGCAATGGCAATTCGTTTTTAGTTAAGAACTTGATAATGTCAAAAATACCAGTCAAATAATAACGGTGCTTGTCCAGTTGTTTCTCTTGCAAGAGTGTCGAAACTCCCGAATCGCTAGCATCTCGCAGATTTTTCTCCCATTCAAGCACAACAGTTTGGTGATTCTTTGATGCTGCGTGCTTAGCAAAACCCTTGTTGCGTTCTAATGCATGTTTCCAGTTCCTGTACCCAGTCAAAGTAAATGCATCGTCCGAGCTTGGTTTGAAAATTCTGCATGCAAAACAAAACGCTGCATCGTGAGTAACTGAATATTCCAACCACGCTATTCCATTGCACCAGTTACTTGAAAAAGAACGTTCTTTGCCACCTGTTTTAACTTTTGGGAACACTGATAACATTGGCTGTGAAGGAACTTTATTATTTAAGTCACTTGGCACCTCACTTGACACTGAAATATTTTCTTCTCCTTTAGTTCTTTCATCTTCTTCCCTTTTTTCGATGAAATTGGAGTCATCAGCTGCAGCAGGTTTAGTTATATCTGTCTGTCTCTTAAAATATTTTAACAACAACATTTGAGATTTTCCAAGGTTGCTAATTTACTTGATCGTGTTGAAAACGGTGATCAAATGGAAAAGACGGCGAGTGCAATGGTTTCAATCCTCATGCTTCCCAGACAGACCTTCGTTACGTAGCTAATTGTGCCATTCTAGACACTACGATGTTTCTATGCTATTCCAGCTTCAAATATCGATCGAGGTGGATTTACACTGTATTCTTGATATTTATGATTCTTCATTTCGCTCAAAATATACTTTCTAAATAATATGAGCGAAAATTCTGTGAATTAATATAGTTGTGACCGCAACATATAAGATCTTAGATGGATTTCAATGTAACCTTTCTCTGCACAATATTTTGTGAAACAAATATTCTTTTCTTTTCAGGTACAAATATCTTCCAATCAGAATTTTGCGTTTGGGGGACACTCGTTTGGCGCGGGGGCCTGGCCTCCCGTGCCCCCCCTTGGCTACACCCCTGTGTGTACACACATGGAATATTTGATATATATCTGAATGACATGTGTAATAAATATTTATGGATTTACTGCACTATGAAATAATTTGCTCTATTAGAAAACTTATTGTTTGTCTTACTTTGCATGAACAGTTTAATCCAGTAGAAACAATGTTATAAAGATAAACTGCGTTTTTTAATTGGTACGCTTCTTGTAGAAGCTATTGAAGTGGTAAGACTGAAACCCTGAATATTTTAATTAATTATTCGAACACTACGTGTGAGCCTACTAAAATAGTTATTAATTAATTATTCGAACACTACGTGTGAGCATACTAAAATAATTTATGTTTTCCGTAGTTTTTCATTTTTTCGCTTCATTAGAAGCTTTTAAAATAACGTGCTTGAACAATATGTGCAATTTTTACTGGTTTGTCTCTTATTATTATATATTTTCCTAATAAATTAGTCGGAGCAAATTTTATTTGCGAACTCTTAAATAAATTGTTTGCTGTGCAACTTTAGTTGGTACGCTTCTTGTAGAAGAAGCTATTGAAGTGGGAAGACTAAAACCCGGAATATTTTAATTAATTATTTTAACACTACGTGTGACCCTACTAAAATAATAATTAATTATTCGAACACTAAGTGTGAGGCTACTTAAATAATTTTTTTTAATTCTTTTCCTTCATTCGAAGCTACTTGTTAAAAAAAACATGTTTGAAGAATATGTGCAATTTTAGTTGGTTCGTTTCTTATTTTTATATTTTCCTAATAAATTAATCGGAGCAAATTGTATTTGCGAACTGGTAAATAAATCGTTTGTTTTGCAATTTTAGTTAGTACACATCTTGTAGAGGCTATTGAGGTGGTAAGAGTTAAAATCGGAATATTTTAATTAATTATTCGAACACTACGTGTGAGCCTATTAAAATAATTATTAATTAATTATTCGTACACTACCTGTGAGACTACTAAAATAATTTATTTGGTTTGCCTCTTTTTTTCATGCTTTTATTTTATTAGAAGCTCCTTGTTAAAAACATGTTTGAACAGTATGTGCAATTTTAGTTGGTTTGTTTCTTATTTTTATATTCCCCTAATAAATTAGTAGGAGCAAATTGTATTTGTAATCTTATGAAAAATGTGAGTACTAAAGAAAAGCTCGTTGTTATAAATTGGAGGGAATAAATTTATTTATGCAGGACTTTTGAATTTTTTCGCTTTATTAGATGGTAATAATTTGAAAGACGTTGTGTACGGAGTACGTATACTGTTGAATATAGAGTATGGTTGTTGGACGTATTTTTGGTAGACTTAAGAAACAAACTGAAGTTTTTGGAAACCGATTGGGAAGAAGTGAATGTTGGTGCTGCAGACACACATTAAAAAAATAAATACAAAAGAAAAGCGATACCGTGTCGGGTAGACATTACAGAATACTGACAGAGTAACAAAAATAAGTTTGGCGTCGTTATGATTAAACATAAGACATTGTCGGCGAAGAATACAAACGAAATTGAGGACGCATTAGGTAAGCATGTTGAAGCTTTCTCCTATGTTAATTGACAATAGGAAAGAAGAATTATGGCCCCGCAGTGATTAAATATGACATTGTCGGTGAAAAATAGAAAAATTGAGGAAGCGTTAATTGACAATCGGAAACAAGATGGTATCGTCACGATTAAATATAAGACATTGTTGACGAAAAATAAAAAGAAAATTGAGGACGCGGTAATTGATAATAAGAAAGAACTTTGATTCAGCTGTGGGTAAACATATTATGTTGTTGACGTACAATATAAAGAAAATTGGGGACGTCTTAGAATTCCGTTAGGTAATAAAAACAACATAATGGTTTGGTAGACGAACTTTAGATAATGACAGCGGAGAATACAAAATTTTTACTATTATGAGTAGTAGAACTTGAGATAATATTGAACATGAATACAATAGAAGATTGTCACATGGATGTGATATTGAATATAAAATACAAAGGAGCTTTCCCTAGTATGAAGGTTATTGAGTTTATAAATTGTTGATACATGTTTTGTTTACCTGAATAACAATACTATTGGAAGATGTAAATGATCATGTAAACCGTTTATTTGCATACGGTTTATGTAAAACATTTTTTCTGTACATAGATGACATTGGTTGATTGGTACACGATATGAATACCGTAATAGAATGTAAACACCGTTAATGATTTTATTTTTGAAAAGAATTATTTGAGAACACAAATGAAATTTAAGTACGTTTTCTATGTCCTTATTCGTATAAAAATTGTATAAAGAATTGGGAAAGTGAATGCAAAATTATTTTAACTGTTGTACTAGGTGTGTTTTAAAGTACCACGTGATGTGACGTTGTTAGTGAAGTTTTCTTTATATATTGAATTTGAAGAGAAGTTTGGTATAGTATAATCATGGCTTCGTTTTGTAGTCAAGTTCAAGAAAATATTGAGAGTCCAAAAAAGATGTTAAAGTTTTCAAGGGATTCTCCGGAATCTCCAGATATTATTACTGAAAAGGAGATTATTCATTTACGGCACGATCCTGTTTTAATTCCCACGTCTCCAGTGGGATTACCAGCGTTTTTACATGGTGGTGCAGTAAAAGTTCCAACATTAAAATGGTGGTTAATGGAGGAAGCAGCATCATCTTCCGATTTATTTCCAGAATTGGATGGATTACCAAACATGGAGGAGGTAGCATCATCTCCCGATTTATTCTCAGTGTAAATGTGATAATGTGGACAAAAAGTGTGTTGAAAAAAGTATCGTAAAGTGGAAACCAAAGAAAGTACTATTTTTGCAAAGGCTGTACCCTAAAATAATTTCAATCAATTTGGGCACAGGTGCCTTTTTGCAAACAAATTAACATTGGAAGCGGAAGCAAGGTGCCTGATGTATAATAATAGTATAAGAGGTGAAGTACTTGATACTTATATGAAAGAACATTTTAATAGTAAACATACAATTGTTTTATTATTAATATGAACAATTATTAAAATCAGCGAAATATATTGAGGACTTAGTTAATATATTACTTTATAAAGATAGAAGTTTATCTTCATCCATGTAATTTTGTATATATTATTAATATGTTTTGTATATATTATTTGTTTGTATTATTATTAATATGTTTTGTATATACTTTTCTTTTTGTGGTTATATATATTATTTGCATGTATTATTATTATTGTTTTGTATATATAATATTTTACGATTATGTGTGTTATCGAAATAAATGTATACATAAAATTTATTTTTGATTGTTATTTAATAAAAAACATTTCCTAAATAAAATACTTATATTTTTATGAAAATAATTGAAAAGCATTCGATTTAATAAATAAATAAATAAATAAAAAATAATCAGTGTTTACGTAGTAAAACAAACGAATAAAATAATTGCAAGTATGTTGGGTTAAGAGTCTTATTGTAAATAATACAAATTACATAAACGTTTGCATTGTAAAATGCTTTTAGTTTACGAATTAATTATTTAAGGAGCTTCCATAGGAAGCGAACATATAAAATTATCACACTCATTAAGTGTTTAGAGATTTTAGCATAAATTGTATGAAGTAAACATCAACCATGCAATTGATAAGGTAAATAGAAATAATAATAATAATAATAATAATAATAATAATAATAATAATAATAATAATAAAAAATGGATTTAATATCAAAACGTAGTTTTTAGATCTTATGCAAGAATTTTAATAAGATCGCACGCAGCACAGCTTCTACGCGTTTTTATAGAAACATAGTACCTCAGTGCTTCTGCAAGAATTTTAATAAGACTGCAGCACAACTGCTCCGAGTTTTCAAAGGAAACGCTTAATTTACAAGTTCGGAACATAGTTCCTCAGTGCTTCCGCAAGAATTTTAATAAGATCGCAGCACAATTGCTCCGAGTTTTTATAGGTTATAATAATAAAACAGGTAATATATAATGTGATAAGAATTTTATTTACATATTTTATTGGGATATATATTTTAGTTACAAAAGCAATCATAATTTTAAAATGTTAATATTCCTTGAAATATTGTTTAATACATTCAATATTTATAATATTATATTTACAATTACATGTTGGCCAATTTAACGCTGAAAGTTTTTTATCATTTGTTTTTGTTAATTTACACAGTTTGTTTTTATTATTTTGATTGATTAACACAAGATTTTTTATTTTCCATTAGAACTTTTTAAAAATGCAAATTATATTGTAAATCTTTTTGTAAAAATAATTCTGTAATTAACTGAATATTGTCTTTATTTAACAACATGTTACATAATATATATGAAAATTCCCAGTCTTCAATTTCGATGTTACTATGCACTGTTGTAAATTCTTCATATAACGTATTAAAAGTTTGCACATTTACCATTGTACGCCATGTATTATAACAGCATATCATAGTATAAAGTAATACATTCATGTTCATTTAAATTACTACGATTTGAAAAACATCCACAACACAAAAGTTTTTGATGTGGTTTCCATCGGGCAATACATAGTAACACACAATTTTTATTTATACAAAAAGAACTACATTGATATTCGCATTGATCGTATTTATTTAGGGAAATACATTGATACTCACATTGATAATTTTCGAAACATATTTATCTTGTTCAAGATACGGGTCTTTCAAATCATAAATATGATAATCATTAAATGTAATTTCTTGATATGTATAGTTAAATTTGTTTATAAGATTTGGAATAATGTTAGTATCTGTATATTTTACATGAATTTTTAGATATTGTTTTAATATTTGGTCACGTGTTGATTTTTTAATTAGGAAATTCCACACAGTAGTATTTATTTCTTCATCAGTTTCACTTACACATTTGTGTACAGTTTCATTTTCACTTCGAATCGCACAACTTTCACAAAGTAATGGTTCATAAAGGTTATAATTTTTGAAAGTTGTTTTACAAAAACTTCATTTACTTCATTAGAAGTACAATCACACTTTAGTTCGTTGAATATTAAATTGTCTTTAGAAATTGTATTTTGATCTGCTACTTCCTCTTCAAAGGATATTTCATTTGGATATCTGAAATTTCGCCTGTAAACTAAGTCTTGCATTAACTCCTGCTTAGGAAAAATAATTTTGCATGTATCATTTTCTTCAGGAATATCACAATCATTTGGATGCACAACAATAATTTTCTTTTGTTTTTCAAGTTTAAAACTTTTTTCACGTGGTGAAATATACTTAGAGTCTACGCTATTGGTTTTGGATAATGAAATGTCGGTTTGAATTTTACTTTTTTCTTTTCTTTTTATGAAATGAATCAGAATATGTTTTTACTTGTTTAACTTTGTACAAGTTTTTATGTATTTTTCGATTTGCGCTTGTGGAAACAGACTGCCTTTGACTGTACATCTTATCACGATAAAATGCGCTTTATATTTGTATCACCCATGACCTGATTTATACTCATAAACCTGCGCAGAAGATTGCGCTTTATCATATTTACTTTTTCAGCTACATCACTTTCTTTTTATTATCAATAAACATTATGAAGATTTTTATGTGTGAAAATAGATATTATGTAATAAATTACATGATAATGTGTGATTTTTGTGCGTACCGTAGTACCGTAAAAAAATTAAAACTGAAACCATTGGAAGTAAAAGGCGAAAATTTTAGCAACTTTGCAAGACTACTATTTAACACCACTGGAAATTAAACTTGGCATATCTTGCACTGAATGCGAGAGTGTTAGCAACTATGCTATGAGGGAACACTAAAGTTGATTTTTGGTTTATTGGTACGTTTAGCAGTGAAATTTTTATAGATTTTTTAAAAATTGTAATGGGTAAATCGAATGTATGCAAAGAACTACAGAAACCCAATATAATTGTGCGCTCGTCAGACGCAGATGTTTGTATCCTGCTGTTGTTTCATCAAAAACATCTTGAAGGTTACATTTGGTTAGATGCGGGAAACAGCAGTAACAACACAAGAGGGTACATAGATATCAGTGCCATTGCCAACATACTTGGACCTGATCTTTGTAATGCTCTTCCATCATTCCATTCTTTTACAGGATGCGACTATACTGCATCTTTTATGAGAAAAGGTAAAATTCTGCCCATGCGCATACTGGAAGCTTCAAATTGTTTTAAGCAAACTTTCTCCACTCTAGGAAATTCGCAGGACATCAGCGATGACATTATCAGAAATTTAGAACATTTTGTATGCTCCATGTATTCATGACCTAGGTGTACTTCTGTTAACAATACACGATTCGATTTATTTGTAAGAAAGTATGGTCCTGACAAAGGTAAAAACCCTCTTGGTAACATAAAAGGAGTTGATCAGAGTTCTATTTCACCATCACTACCAGTCTTAATGCAAAAAATAAAAAGAGCAAATTATGTTGCAAGTTTATGGAAAAATGCCAACATCCAGAACCCTGTTCTCTTTAGGCCTGAAGACAATGGTTGGTGTATAATTGAAGGAAATTATGAATTTGTGTGGTTTGAGGGCGAACAAATTCCTCAAAACGTACTACACCAGTTTTCAGCAGAACATGATTATTGTGACTATGATACAGACGAAGAAGTTCAGAGTGGATCTTCCAGTGAGGAAGATATTAAAAGTGAAAGTGATGAAAATTAAGAAAAAATTATAAGTCTGTCAATTGCTTTAACACATGTCTGTCAACAGTTTCAATATGAATACTCTTGTATGATCCTACAGTTAATTTAGGTATTTATTAGAATTTGTATTAAAATGGCCAGTTTCGAACCACCCTGTATAACAAAAAGTTAAATATTATGTAAAAATAATATTATTATCATTTTGAAACATGACTCTATTAGGAACTACTTTTACAGTTTCAAGTAACAGTTTGCGCTAAATAAATGTTCTTAGAGCGTCATTTTTTAAAAATATTTTAACTTTTTAAACACCCTGTAGCGCGAATTATGGCTGGTTTACAGTTGTAAGAGTAACATTTTTTAATTCCTAAGACGTTTTCACATTATATTCGATTTTCAAACCTTTTGGCCTCCTTAGGTTAAATAAATGTGTATGGACTCTTGCTATAAATCTCCTAAAACTTTTCACATTTAAGTTAAAAACAAATACACATAACACTACATAAAATTAATTAGCTCAATTATTTTTAAAAATTTAGCAATGATATAGGTGTCATTTGCAAGCTCTTAAAATGCTTAATTACATTTACTTCAAGTTGTTTTCGAAAACATAGTTGTTTCCTAATTATTAGTCCTGAAACACAAGAATTGTAGTTTAAAAATGAATTTTTTCCGTTTTCAGGCGCCACATTTTAAAATGGCGGCCATATAAAAAGTTTTGACTATTGAGATTAAGATCTGGAGTATATTCTAGGAAATAAAGCAAGAAAGAAGTTTCTATCTTGAAGGATAATGAAGTTATTATTTATTAAATTATATGAGGTGAAATCTTACAATTGTGACACTTTTACTTCTTAAACACCCTGTAGCGCGTATCATGACTGTTTTACAGTTGTAAGAGTTACATTTTCGAATTCCTGAGACTTTTTCACATTAGAATCGACTTTCAAACCTTTTGGCCTCGTTGGGTTAAATAAATGTGTCTGGGCTCTTGGACTAACTGAGGAACGATGTTCCGAACTTGTAAATTAAGCGTTTCCTATGAAAACTCGGAGCAGTTGTGCTGCAGTCTTATTAAAATTTTTGCGCAAGCACTGAGGAACTATGTTCCTATAAAAACTCGGAGAAGCTGTGCTGCGTGCTATCTTATTAAAATTCTTGCATAAGATCTAAAAACTACATTCCGATATTAAATCCCTTTATTATTATTATTTGTATTTTCCTTTTCAAATGCATGGTTGATGTGTACTTCATACAATTTATGCTAAAATCTTTAAAGACTTAATGAGTGTGATAATTTTATTTGTTCGCTTCGTATGGAAGCTCCTTCTTAAATAATTAATTCGTAAACTAAAAGCATTTTACAATGCAAACGTTTATGTAATTTGTATTATTTACAATAAGACTCTTAACCCAACATACTTGCAATTATTTTATTCGTTTGTTTTACTACGTAAACTCTGATTATTTTTATTTATTTATTGATTTATTAAATCGAATGCTTTTCAATTATTTTCATAAAAATATAAGTATTTTATTTAGGAAATGTTTTTTATTAAATAACAATCAAAAATAAATTTTATGTATATATTTATTTCGATAAAACACATAATCATAAAATATTATATATACAAAACAATAATAATAATACATACACATAATATATATAACCACAAAAAGAAAAGTATATACAAAACATATTAATAATAATACAAACAAATAATATATACAAAACATATTAATAATATATACAAAATTACATGGATGAAGATAAACTTCTATCTTTATAAAGTAATATATTAACTAAGTCCTCAATATATTTCGCTGATTTTAATAATTGTTCATATTGATAATAAAACAATTGTATGTTTACTATTAAAATGTTCTTTCATATAAGTATCAAGTACTTCACCTCTTATACTATTATTATTCATCAGGCACCTTGCTTCCGCTTCCAATGTTAATTTGTTTGCAAAAAGGCACCTGTGCCCAAATTGATTGAAATTATTTTAGGGTACAGCCTTCGCAAAGTAGTACCCTCTTTGGTTTCCACTTTACGATACTTTTTTCAACACACTTTTTGTCCACATTATCACATTTACACTTATACTTTTCCAATTTCGAATGTAATGATAAATCCAATAGTTCCTCCTGTTCTACTAATGAACAAGCCAGCGGTGAAACACTCGGTAATGGGGTAGCTAGTTTGCAATTGTCTAATTCATCGAATAAACGATGAATTTCTTCTTCTTCTTCTTCGTTATCATGAAATAAATTTGATGTTTCATCCAACTCAGAAAATACATCTTGTGATGCTGCTACCTCCTCCACGTCTGGTAATCCATCCAATTCAGAAAATACATCTTGTGATGCTGCTACCTCCTCCACATCTGGTAATCCATCCAATTCTGAGAATAAATCAGGGATGCTGCTACCTCCTCCACGTCTGGTGATCCATCCAATTCAAAAAATACATTTTGCGATGCTGCTACCTCCTCCACGTCTGGCAATCCAACCAAATCTGAGAATAAATCAGGAGATGATGCTACCTCCTCCATGTTTGGAAACCCATCCAATTCTGGAAATAAATCGGAAGATGATGCTGCTTCCTCCATTAACCACCTTTTAATGTTGGAACTTTTACTGCGCCACCATGTAAAAACGCTGGTATTCCCACTGGAGATGTGGGAATTAAAACAGGATCGTCCCGTAAATGAATAATCTCCTTTTCAATAATATCTGGAGATTCCGGAGAATCCCTTGAAAACTTTAACATCTTTTTTGGACTCTCAATGTCTTCCTGAACTTGACTACAAAACGAAGCCATGACAATACTATACCAATCTTCTCTTCAAATTCAATATATAAAGAAAACTTCACTAACAACGTCACATCACGTAGTACTTTAAAACACACCTAGTACAACAGTTAAAATAATTTTGCATTCACTTTCCCAATTCTTTATACAATTTTCATACGAATAAGGACATAGAAAACATGTACTTAAATTTCATTTGTGTTCTCAATAATTATTTTCAAAATAAAATCATTAACGGTGTTTACATTCTATTACGTATTCATATCGTGTACCAATCAACCAATGTCATCTATGTATAGAGAAAATATTTTATATAAACCATATGCAAATAAACGGTTTACATGATCATTTACATCTTCCAATAGTATTGTTATTTAGGTAAACAAAATATGTATCAACAATTTATAAACTAAATAATCTTCATACTAGGAAATATTCCTTTGTATTTTATATTCAATATCACAATCATGTGACAATCTTCTATTGTATTCATGTTCAATGTTATCTCAAGTTCTACTATTCGTAACAGTAAAAAATTTGTATTCTCCGCTGTGATTATCTAAAGTTCGTCTACCAAACCATTAACCTTTTCAGGACGGGCAGGGATTTCAAGAAAATCGTAGACCTTTACTTTGGCAGTCCGAGGATCCCTCCTAATTCTTCCATGGGTATGAATTATACCTTGTTGGAAAGCTTATGAAACAAAGATTCTAGTAAGATAACCTTTAAGGCTACCGCACCCAACCCGTAGAAGAAGAAGAAGAAAGAAAGAGAAAAAGTGAAAATTTTATTTTTTTCCGAAATTTCTGAGAGTCTGGCAATACTGTTTCTAGTCGTACGCTAGAAAAAATATTCTGACCTCAAGGCCGGACATTGATAATAATTATACCAAAAAATGAAGGGCGAAGGTACAATAGCTAGGTTTAAAAAATCGGAAGATAGAATCTAGGTGAATTATCCTGTTCCTATTTTCCCGAGAAATTTTCGTCTACCCTTACGTTGGCAGGCTTGGCGACGCCCCTAAATGTCACACATAAACAAACCATACCTCTTTGGAAACCTTATAGAACAGACATTTTAGCAAGGTAACTTTCGTGTCTCTCGGACCAAACTAGTAAAAGAAGAAGAAGACGAAAATCTTTTTTTTTCAAAAATACATTTCTTCAGATTTTGTCAGACTGTGGCAACGTTGTTATATACCGTACGCAAGGAAAAAAATCTTAGATTTACGCCATACACTGGGGACAATGATATCAAAAAATGAAGAGTTTAGATTCAATAGGAATGGAGGGGAAAATTCTGAACACCGAACCTACGTGAATCATCCTGTATTTTTTCGATAGATTGTGGTATACGCTAACATTGGCAAGACTGGTGATGCCTCTAATTGTCACAAACATATCAGCTATACCTCGTAGGAAACCTTATGAGACACCCATTTCAACAGGGTAACTTTCGTATCTCTCGGGCGAAACTGGTAAAAGAAGAAGAAGACGAAAGTCAAATTTTTTGCGAAAAAATCTATTTTTTCTAAATTTGTCCGACTATGGCAACACTGGTATTTGTCGTACGCAAGGATAAAAATTCTCACATTTTCGCCAGAAATTGGGGACAATGATATAAAAAATGAGGGGTTTAGGTACAGTAGGAATGGAGAAAAAAATTCGGAACATCCAACCTACGTGAATCTTCCTGTATTTTGCTCGAGAGATTGTGGTATACGCTAACATTAGCAGGCTTGGCCACGCTCCTAATTGTCACAAGCATATCAGCTATACCTCGTTGGAAAGCTTATGGAACAAACATTCCAACAAGGTAACTTTCGTGTCTGTCGGGCCAAACTAGTAAAAGAAAAAGAAGACGAAAATGAAAATTTTGGGAGGAAAATCAAGTTTTTCGAAATTTGTCGGACTATGGCAACCGGTTGTTTGTCGTATGCAAGAAAAATAATTCTCACATTTATCCCCGTTATTGTGAACAATTGTGCAAAAAATAAACCGTGTAAGTGCACTAGGAATGCAGAAAAATGCTATTTTATAAACGGCAGAGAATAAACTCGCATTGGTTCACCTAACATTGTTCATCGAAAGATCATTGCTTTTCTTTCCTTTTGCTTCGGCAGGAAGATTTTGGAGTTGAAAGAAATGTATTGCATATTTACGACCCTTAGGTTCAACTGATAACTATAGCTGATTTTGACCAGGCTAAAAATAGAACGGTGCGCTCTGTGGTGATAACTGTTTTCCTTTCTCTCTCTCTCTCTCTCTGTGTGTGTGTGTGTGTGTGTGTTTTCAATAAGTTACCTTGTTGGAATATCTGTTTTATAAGCTTTCCAACGAGGTATAGCTGATATGTTTTTGATAATTAGAAGCGTGTGCAAGTCTGCCAATGTTAGCTATACCACAATCTCTCGAAAATATACAGGATGATTTACGTAGGGTCGGAGTTCCGAATTTGTTTCTTCACTCCTATTCCACCTAAACCCTTCATTTTTTACATAGTTGTTTCCAATGTCTGGCGCAAATGTGAGAATTATTTTCCTTGCGTACGACAAATAGCAGAGTTGCCATAGTCTGACAAATTTCGAAAAATTTGAATTTCCTCCCAAAATTTTCATTTTCGTCTTTTTCTTTTACTAGTTTGGCCCGACAGACACGAAAGTTACTTTGCTAAAATGTTTTTTCCATAAGCTTTCCAACGAGGTATAGCTGATATCTTTGTGACGATTAGAAGCGTGGCCAAGCCTGCCAATGTTAGCGTATACCACAATCTGTCGAGCAAAATACAGGATGATTCGCGTAGGTTGGATGTTCCGAATTTTTTCTCCATTCCTACTGTACCTAAACCCTTCATTTTTTATATCATTGTTCCCAATATCTGGCGTAAATGTGAGAATTTTTTTCCTTGCGTACGACAAATACCAGTGTTGCCATAGTCGGACAAATTTGGAAAAATTTGATTTTCCCCCCAAATTTTTGACTTTCGTCTTCTTCTTCTTTTACTGGCTTGGCCCGAGACACACAAAAGTTACATTGTTGGAATGGCTGGTCTATAAGGTTTTCAACGAGGTATGGTTTGTGAGTCTGTGATAATTAGGAATGTCGCTAGGGCTGTCAACGTTAGAGTACATTAAGTTTATATTGAATATTATCCAGGATGTGTCACGTAGGTGTGGGGTTCCGAATTTCTTTTTCCATTCGGATTGAACCGACGGGTTTGACTTTAGTGTATCATTGTCCCAAATATCTGTCGTAAATGTGAGATTTTTTTTCTTGCATACGATCTATAACAATGTTGCAAGAGTTCCTCAAATTTGAAATATTTTTGTCTTTATAAAAAAATATACAATAAGACAAAGGGTAAATTCAATACCCCTCCTATTCACCCCTCTCAAGCTTAAAAGTCATGGGCTGGGTATGGCTAGTAAGTATGTTCATTTGTCTCTATGGATGCCATTTTTTATCCTTTTAGCTCCATCAGGGAGGGACCTCCCTCCAAATTCTGAAGGGAGAGAGGGAAAGCTATAAACACCAAACTTTGCCCCCTCCCCCTTCACAGCCGGACCCATTACATTAATGATATACACAGGATTAGAAAGTTCCATCCTTTCTGAAGAGATACATACCAAATCATATCTCTAAGTTAATTAAGACCTGAGTTAGAGAGGTTTCAATTGCTGGCTCAAGGGTTGAGCCGTTCGTCCTGAAAAGGTTAAGCTGTTTTTATTACCTAATGGAATTCTAAGACATCCCCAATTTTCTTTATATTGTACGTCAACAACATAATATGTTTACCCACAGCTGAATCAAACTTCTTTCTTTTTATCAATTACCGCGTCCTCAATTTTCTTTTTATTTTTCGTCAACAATGTCTTATATTTAATCATGACGCTACCATCTTGTTTACTATTGTCAATTAACGCGTACTCAATTTTCTTTCTATTTTTCACCGACAATGTCTTATATTTAATCACTGCGGGGCCATAATGTTTCTTTTCTATTGTCAATTAACATAGGAGAAAGCTTCAACATGCTTACCTAATCCGTCCTCAATTTCCTTTGTATTCTTCGCCGACAATGTTTTATGTTTAATCATAACGACGCCAAACTTATTTTTATTAATCTGTCAGTATTCTGAAATGTCTACCCGACACGGTATCGCTTTTATTTTGTATTTATTTTCATTTTAATATGTGTCTGCAGCACCAACTTTCACTTCTACCTAATCGGTTTCCAAAAAACTTCAGTTTGTCTCTTAAGTTCACCAAAAAGGACGTCCAACAACCATACTCTGTATACGTACTCATATATTCAACATTATACGTACTCCGTACACAACGTATTTCAAGCTATTACCATCTAATAAAGCGAAAAAATTCAAAAGTCCTGCATGAATAAAGTTTATTCCCTCCAATTTATAACAACGAGCTTTTCTTTAGCACTCAGATTCTTCATAAGATTACAAATACAATTTGCTCCGACTAATTTATTAGGAGAATATAAAAATAAGAAACAAACCAACTAAAATTGCACATACTGTTCAAACATGTTATTTTAACAAGGAGCTTTTAATGAAGCAAAAGAATGAAAAAATATTTTAGTAGTCTCTCACGCAGTGTTCGAATAATTAAATAATAATTATTTTAGTAGTGTTCAAATAATTAACTAACTAATCCGGGTTTGAGTCTTACCACTTCAATATCTTCTACACGAAGCGTACCAACTAAAATTGCACAGCAAACGATTTATTTAAAAGTTTGCAAATACAATTTGCTCCGACTAATTTATTAGGAAAATATAAAAATAAGAAACAAACCAGTTAAAATTGCACATATTGTTCAAGCACGTTATTTTAACAAGGAGCTTCTAATGAAGCGAAAAAATGAAAACTACGGAAAACAAATACATTATTTTAGTAGGCTCACACCTAGTGTTCGATAATTAATTAATAATTATTTTAGTAGGCTCACACGTAGTGTTCGAATAAACCATTTAAATATTCAGGGTTTCAGTCTTACCACTTTAATAGCTTCTACAAGAAGCGTACCAACTAAATAACGTAGTTTCTCTTTATAATAATATTTTTCTACTGGATCAAACTGTTCATGCAAAGTAAGACAAACAATAAGTTTTCTAATAGAGCAAATTATTTAATAGTGCAGTAAATCCATAAATATTTATTACACATGCCATTCAGATATATATCAAATATTCCATATGTGTACACAGCACATTTTTACCAAATCTAAACCAATATCATAATTTACTTATGATTCTACAATAAGTTAAAAAAAATTCAGTGACGGTTCTTGAGGGACCACATGTTTCCTATTCAAAATAGAATGGGATAGTTTTATTTAGCTCTACCAATATTTCATGAAAAAAGTTTACTCATCAGTTATAACGTAACTAAATTAATCTTTCTCTCTCTCTCTCATTCTCTCCTAAGTTTTGATAAACACAAAAAATAGCCTTCACGCAGTCTAATGATAATTGTAGGGTCCTCCCTTCAACAAGCAAGTTTATAATGCACAGATATAATATATGTGTCCTAGGGCAAACGTACATATCTTTAATGTCAAATGTAACTTACGTTAATTATTTCATAATATATATGTGTAAATTTCCTAGAAATAATATTCCCTAAATAAATGAGGGGTCGCAACTTCAATTCCGGTTGGCATCATTACCCTTAACAAACTCATTCGTAACTAAGCAATTAACGTACATTCCTTTAACATAAAAACATAAACGCGTGCCGTACGCGTTCGGTACCCGCGTCCCGTAACCGGCAACATCCGCGCGTCACGGTTACGCGCAAGGCGGTAAAACTAATGCGTCACGGTAGCATTTGGGACGCGCGGGGTTAACGGGCCCGGGCCGGAAATTTGACTTCTGAGAAAAACTTATATTGTCGACCTCCTGTGTAAACATAAAGGTCCACGTTTCATAAACTCAACCAAAAATCTTTAAGTTTTACGTCCCACAATTATGTCAACTAAACTTGAAATAAAACTCATGCACACAGTGTTTTTTCATCACAAAGTCCACACGGCGCAAACTAAAATCAAACCAAGGTCCCCAAGCATCGACACTAAACGCTCTACCACTAAGCCACCACGTATCCAACAATCATTATCATAACTTAATCGTAGATTTTATATATATATATATATATATATATATATATATATATATATATATATATATATATATATATATATATATTTCTTACCTAAATCAATAAAACAGTTTTGGGTAACACTTTAAAATTACACAAACAAACTTCTATTTCGTCAAGGGCACGAATAAAAAAATAATCAAAAAATATGGTCATTCATATATTTATAACATGGTTCATTCAATCACCCTTCATTTTCTACCTATTACGGAAATTATCACTTTCCAATGGACAATAACATATCATGTCCTGAAAAGCAATCAATACTTTTATCATTTTTCATGTAACAAATAGTTCAGTTCTATAAACAATGTTAGCGGGTTATACTAGCTAATAGCATGAAGATTGTCTTCAGTTATTTTCTGGGAAAACGTGTCATAAGGATACAACTTTATTTTCATCTTATATTCTCAACAAAATAAGAACACTAAACAGTAATTTTCAAAGCATCATAAACATTGCTTCGTGTTAAATTTTATTCTTGGTAAACAAGAACACCAAAAATGGATATTGTACCGTAAAAACATTTAACAAAGAATTTGGTCAGCATCAGATAAATGTTCAGTGAAAGTCATACAAGGAAAGAGGATGTCAACCACCCACTTTCCAACCGAGAGGGAGGAAAATGATGCATTCTGCAAACGTTCAGTGACACGCATTCATCATCATGTTATTATTAATACAAGGAAAGGGGGGTGAATCAACCAAGCACCTTTCAACAGGTAAGAGGGAGGGAGAAAATGCATTCAATGTGTTATTCTTAAAACAAGGAGAGGGGTCAACTTTGTAGCTTCCAGCTAAGTGGGAGGGGAAAATGCATCCTGCTATCTGTAGAACAAGAACTATGTTAAGAACAGCCAATCACTTCTCATTAGTAGGTCACTGAAACTTCAGCACTGTACCTGGGGGACTTTCTCTCTCGCATTTCAAAAGTACGTTTCAACGACATCAGACTATACATAATGTGTGCGTTTCTGCAAACAAAAATTTTCACGTCTCGCAACTATGAAAAATCTGCATAAATTAAATAAAACAAAATGAACTATACAGCAACTAAATAAATAAATAATCATTCCTCCCTCAACCACTTCATCAACTAAATAAATGATTAACTCCTCATCCCATCCCTTTAAGCGGTGAGCGTACGTACATACATTTCACACAAAAGGCCCGAGTTCAATTCCCACGTTAATCAATAGGTTCGCGTCTTACATAACCGCGCTACTAAATTTAAAATTCAACTCAACTCATCTTCACATCTTTTTTCACTCCATTACAAAACGTCTGCTATTAAAAAACACTACACAGTGGCGTGGTGCGGTAAGGTCCGGGTTCAAATCCACGTTAATCACTAGGTTCATGTCTCACATAGCCGCGCTGCTAAACTTAAAATTCAACCCAACTCATCTTCACATCTTTTTTTCACTCCATTACAAAACAATACGTCTTCTATTAAAAATACTACACAGTGGTGCAGTGCGGTACGGTCCGGGTTCAATTCCCACGTTAATCACTAGGTTCACGTCTCACATAGCCTCGCTGCTAAACTTAAAATTCAACTCAACTCATCTTCACATCTTTTTCACTCCATTACAAAACAATACGTCTTCTATTTAAAAAAAATACTGCACAGTGGCGCGGCGCGGTAGGGGCATATACTCAAATGTTATTCTTTCACATTTTTTTCAAATGTAATTCCTTCATATTTCTGCAACCGCCTAATATTATTATTCTTATGCAATAACGTACTAATTAATTGTTCATTAATAGTGGAAAAAGCTTCTAGGAGCTACAAATCATGTTTCAATCAATTTAAAATATATTTTAACGTATTACAATCATTTTTATTAGGCAAAAAGCTTATGGGGACTAGAAATCATGTTTCATTCAATCTAAAACATATTTTTAATTGTCATTTCAATTAAACAAAAGTGTAGGATCATGTTTTCAACAGAATGAGGTCAATATTTACTTCTATATCCTATTCAATCCATTTTGTCATCCCAAAATAAATTTAGTATGTCCTACTAACCTGTAGGGGTGGCGGGATGACCCACAAATAAAATAATAATGTCATTACCTTTCACATCCGTTGTATAACCTCGAAAAAAAAAAGTTTAGAATGATTACGTAATGACCACCTTCTACTCCATCTCTACTGAGTAGAGGGGCATATCCTCCTCCGGCATTTATTGCAATTTGTGCCTAAGTAGAAGTACTAAACGCTCTACAGCACGAATTCAGTTGTGAATATTACAGAATACGATTCTTTTTTAAAAATGGAAAACACAAAAAAATCAATTTAATCTTACACTCCTTAGTGCCAGTCGGACACAAATCTTCACACTTATCCCTAAAAGCACTCTTTAAGTCAGATTATTGGGGGGGCGTCCCCCTGGGCCGAATTTTGGGGGGACATGTCCCGCTCGTTCCCACGGAATTTGTGCCAGTGTCAAATAATTACTTCTTACTATCGAATCAATTATATAAAAATTAAATGTTTTGTGCGAACTATTTTCTATTCCAATAATGTATCAATGAGCCTCCATTGTGTTAACGAAAAGAACAGCCATGACTTGAAGCGAGGAGTGCATGTTGGACAACGAAAGAGATTAGAGCACTCGACGAACGACTGCAACTTTTAGTGCTAAATGTAAGTGCTACAGTTTTAATGTAATTTTAATTTCGTGAAGCTTATCAGTAATGTTTCAACTGAAAGTGAGTCAGAAGCAAGATTTTATTATATAAAGGTCTCTGAGTTACAAGTATCTTCTGCACCCACGATAAACGTAGCAAAAATTCACCGCTAGCGAAACTATGGAACTATCATGTGGGAGGAGTCCCCTGTTGGAACCTGCAAGAAATAACTTTTCCAGTGACGGTAAAGGAAGAAGAAAAGTACTGTCTTCAAAATCCTCATGAAATCCTTTGAACTTCCGAAATCCGTGCATTTCCGTCAACATCGTTTCGCGCGCGTCCGGATCAATGCTTAGGGGCCAAAATCGTTGTAACAAAATCTATTTTATGTGAAATGTATAAAAGTGTTTTTAATTGCCTAAAATTTAAATATATAGAGGAAACTGTTGCACCTTGGAACACTTTTTGCGTTTTCCAAGATATAGTATTATCAACAGTTATTTCTGCAATTTTATTGCAGTGCATTTAAACTAGGAAGTTTTCTGAACAAAATCGCGGCATTATTTAAGTTCTTATCTCGATTCTTCGTTATGCTTTTATGTTTTCAAAAATTCTCAAGAAAGTATTTCATGGCACAAATGCTCATGTACCTTAAAACATATACTTGTAAAATGGTAATTCACAGAAATAAAATCACAAATAATTATTGTACTATTTATATTATATATATCCAGATTTGTTGTTTTCGATATACAAAATCGTGTCAATGAAGACAATGGAAATTTCTGATATTTACTCTGATCAATGGTTTATCTTCATTTTGAACCTATTATTGAAAAATCCGTAATCCTACCGATAACTAATATAAGAAAAAAGATTATAACTATATTATTTTTGTCAGTCCACTCTTAAAATTAAAAAAAAAAAAAAAAAAAAAAGAGAGAGAGAGAGAGAGAGAGAGAAATAACAATGGCTTTAAAACAATATCAAAATTGAACATATGTTGCGCATAGTTTGTTCTAATTCTTTCAAGTAAAGTAGACGTAGACCTATCAGAAAATAACATAAGGTATTACTAAATTAGGAAGTATTGACTTATTCATGGAAACGATCTCAACCTACGCGATCCATTACACTACATCATAACAACCAAAATCCACTTGAAACCAAACTTGTTCAGACACCCTACTGGAGCCTATTGGCCTAAAGGGTGGTGGCAGTTTCACTATAATATCAGATGCATTCACATCAAACTGTCCTGCAGAGTATTCATAAAATTTAGTGCAGTACCTGGAATACGTTTCAAGAATTTAATTTTAATAGTTCCCGACACTTCGGCCACAGCATAAATATCAAAATGTTTCCCCGGATTAATATGTAACCATTCTTCCACAACTTGGTTATAGAAGCATTTAAACGGACCGTAAACAGCCAAATCCAGTGGTTGTAGTTTTCCTGTAGTATGCGGAGGGATGGTCAGCGTGACAACTTCAGCTTCAAAAGCCTCCAATTGCCCCAGGTGGTGCTCCTTTAAACATGTAGTTTTTAAAATTTACACGGGGAAGGATGAGCATTGGCGGTATATGGTTGCCAATTGCATTTACGTCTCCTATCATGGTTACCAGATTTCCACGTTCCGTGGACACAGTGGTACCAATTTGCCATTCACCTTTCTGGGCGACAATGTTCGAGGGTTTTTGGACTGTACACAGGCCAGTCTTGTCAATATTCCAGATTCTTGATGGAGAGTTTGGGCCAAATCTGCTATTTATATCTTCTAGGTGGTCAAAAAATTGGTTTACAGTGTTCTAACTAAAACATATCGCACACGCTAAGCTTGTTGGTTCTGCTGTTCTAAGTGCTAATTCTCTGTATCGCTTCATAAATCTTCGCATCCACTCCTCCCCAGCAATTTCGACATTATCCCAATTCTTTAGATACGTCTTATTATTAGCGCCAGCATGTCGATATGCCAGTTGTCGAGCACCTTTTTTTGGTAAGTCCGTAGTTCATCTTGGTCCGTAGTTGTTATGTATGTAGTAAATCTATCCTCTTTTTCCTCATTAAACACACGATAAACATCATATTTCACACTATACTCAAAGTTTCTTTCACTGACTGTCTAAAAGATTTCGAATGTCGCGATAAAGTAGCTAATGACACTTGGTAAACTTTGGAAGATCCAATAATTGAAATACGCTCCCCAGGCTAGGCAGTGACTGCTTTAAGTGCGCTCTTGATTGAGTTATAGTCAATGGCAGGCCTTTTCTTTCCTGTTTAGCTTCTTGGCATTTTGATTGCTGCTACGATAACAAAATAATGTTCAAAAATACAATTGACAATAAGTCCATGTACCTTGGAACATGTTCCAAGGTACAAGATGTGTTTTTGTTCCATGGTACAAGAGGCTGTAGACAATTACTAAAATGGCGCTACAATAACAACGCTACATCTAGAGTAGAAAAACAAATCACAAAAGTACTCACCTAATTCTCCTGAACTAATAGATTATTACAGATGTTACAAACAAAACGCAGAATTACACTAGAAAACAATATTTCAATTTGTACATAGTTCGTTTTTCTGTGAAAAAAAATCAACTTTCGTAAATCACACGCCTGTGAACACAACGAAAACCACGATGCCACTGTCTGAGAATATTAAAGTATCACATACCTCATTCAATCACCACTAGATATTACAGGACATCAGAAACATGTGAGTGTTCCAAGATACACTATGATCAAGGTACAACGGTTTCCCCTATATAATATATATATATATATATATATATATATATATATATATATATATATATATAATCAAGGGCGCCCCATGTTGTGGTTTCTACGGGGGAGCAAGTATAAGCGACGTTTCAAAAATAGTTTCAAATTTTGTTGTAACTAATGTAAAAATTATATTGGATTTTCGATATTCTGAAGTATAATTTTCTCTAGAGGGCGATCGCCCCATCTTGCCCACTTGATGGGCGCCCTTGCATATAATATATGTGTTCTGTGTGATCGTTCCAAATTTGGCAACAACTACAAATATTGTTTTCGTGTGTATTTTCTCGTAATATTTTCTATTGTGGAAAAGGATAAGTATTAGTATGTAATTAGTACATGCATGGTTTAATATTTTATTAGGTTACAGTTAAAGTACATTGAAAGTGGCGCAGTGCAAAGGTACATTTCTCTTTCTCACTCTCCAACTATCCGGTGTCAGCATTGTCATTCACCCCTTCCCTCCCCCCCTTCAAGTGTTTTTGAAATTATCAATAAGAAATGTATTATGGATATAGCTGTAAGGTGCTTGACTCACCAGTGACGGTGGGCACACGACTCAGCCTTCTTGTGGTTATTTAATACACCCGAACCTGATGACTGTGAGTGTTGATTTTTCCTTATATTAACTGGTGTTCGATCTCCAAAATTATTTGACCTTTCCCCATACGCTGTTAGGTTTGAACCCCGTGACTGTCATTGAACGGCTATTCCCAAATAGAGAAAGGTAAGGAACGAACCCAATACACTCCTAGAATGGCGCTACTCTTCAGGGACGGATGTTTCAGTAGGAGAAGGTGATTCTTTGGACTGTGCTACTTTGTGTATATTCTATGCCATTTTATTACTTGAAAATATATTGTTTTCATAGCTTGATATTTAGATTTTACCATGGCATCTAATAACGAATTAGGAAAATTGCTCGATGTAATTAATCAGGTATCCGCTGAATTGCACGAAACGCATGAAAATGTTAAACATAATTTCGTGGAACTTTCAAATCAGTTAACTATTTTGAAAAATGAATTAACGGAATTGCGCAATGAATCGGAAAAAAATTGCCAAGAAACTTTGAATACTATCAAACAAATGCAGGCAGATTTTAGTTTACTTAAGCAAGAATGCAAAGCAGGCATTGAAAATTTAAAACGCGAATTTGGAAATTAATGTTTTGGTAAAGAAACATTTCCTTGTATCATTTTACATGTAGCGTTACTTGCATTTCTATATTCTTGTGTTAGTTTTAAAATCATGTGTACATTTTACAAATACTATATAAAATGGTAGCGTTAAATTTTATGAATCTTATAACACAGATAGAGTTAGATAATGCTAACGTCATAGACAAGAACAAATATAGACGTACTTTCCATTTTCTTTAGAAGAATTTCAAAATGTTTTAGGTTTCAATGTAGAATCGAATAATCTCAAAAGAGTCGCTAAACAAGCCATTTGTGAATCTGTGTTCAATTTTAACTGTGAGTACAGAAAAAGGATAGAAAAGGAAATAAATCTTCGTGTACGTGGTATAAGAAAAACCACTGAGTACGAAAATTGAAAAAAAAAAGTTTGCTCGTGGCAAAAACTGGATTTTAACTATGTAGGCAAAAAGTTGAAAATACAGTGTGATGATAAAAACGTAAAAAATAAAGTCATTGAAATAATAACCGAGAGATTACGAAAAAAGTATTCCAATGACATCAATTGTTCTAGTCACCATGAAATTAGGCCTATTGGTAACGAAAAACAATTATCTTTAATTGACGTTGAAAATTCTTCCAAAATTTCCTCTAGTGGCATTAAATCCATTCTTAACCATAAATAAATAAATAAATAGTAATAATCCATTCTTAACCATAAATAAATAGTAACTTTAATACCTTTGTCTGGAGTTTCATCAGTTGCAAAGAACGTCCAGAAACTTCTACTGTAATCATATATGAGAAACAAATAACTGTTATGATGCTGTTCAGACACAAGTACGGAGCTCTGGCTTGTCTGACGCCCTGGAAAAAATATAGATATACTTTAACGGATTAAAATTATTATCTTAAAAAAATAATGGAGGCACTACTTTTAGTTTACTGAATAATACACTGAAAGCATAAAATAACAGAAACTGAGCCTACATGTCTACCTTGGTAAAAACAAAAAATGCTAAAACTATTTTTCGAGTTCAGAATGTGTAATGTAGTGAATTGATTTAGAGTATAACGTGCTAACAAGATGAAACGTTATCAGGTAACGACTCGAAACAGGAACAAATCGTCAACTGTTGGCTAATGAACAGTTATGACTGTAAGAACCAGTACTCTGCTTTTACTATTCGTATCTACTGTTTACAATAAAATTTTGTTATTTCAAACAATGATTATGTTACCCATTTTTTCTTTGAAATATTTGTAGAAGATATTAAATATAGGTTTTGGAGAACAGAATGAACACGCCGGAATGAAGATTTGAGTTACCCGATAAAGATCACCATACATTTTTCTAAGTAACTAGCGACCGTTAAGAAATGTTTCATGTGACATATTTGATTTTACCTTACGAGTTAAACATTATGTGTAGTAAACTTCCAAATAAATATAAATCTTCACAGGAACTCGTAACTCATATAACATTCTTGGTAGGGACGGAAAATCTCATAATATTGTTATTGTTAGTATTAGTGGTACGTATTTTACTCTTTTACGTGGACATGAAATAATGAAAATAAAAACTTATGTGCATTGCTAAGAAGTATAATAAGAAAAAGCAAAAGAAAATGGAAAGGTGTTTCCTTTAATATATTTTTTAAAAAAAGGTACTAATTTTGTCATTCTGTAGATTCTAGAAACTGCTATCTAGTTTTCAACATGATTCGTATGGACTTTTTTAAAGTGCTGAAAGAGTAATGGCGTTGAGCACCAGGGACCACAAATTATGCAGTTCATAAAGAGTAGCCTTCATTTTTATGATAAAAAGGCAACTTACTTTTAAACAAATGTTCACTTACTAAATCATATTACAGCTATATGCTATTTCGACCTAGTTCAGTTTCCCGTTCTTTAAACGTTCTATAAACCGAGTGTTACGGTACTCTACCAAAAAACAGAAAGTGCAGAACAACAATATTTCTGCCCGAATACAATGAAGAATTAAACATGAATCTTATGAACCTTTTACCCGATCTTAAAAGAACTATGAAAAGTTAGAATCAAGACACTCTGGGTACTTGCAGTAGTTAGATGCACAAAACAGCGCAATGCTATACTACTGTGTTGTTCCACTAATCAAATTTCTAAAAAAATAAGATAAGGTCTTGTATATGGAAAGCCGAAACAATGAAATGTCGAAGTCTAGTTTCTTGACATCAATTCTAGGCCAAAATCCGGTTATATGATGTGCAATCCGTACCGGATTGGTTTGTTGCTGAAATCCTTAACTGCACATAAAGAGAAATATCCGGTTATCAAAGGAGTCGAAATTGAAGCCTTCTGTTGTGAAAGGAAGATTTGTTTTTGCAGAAACAGTTAACTTTGGTATTAAATGATGATGATATTGTATCGCGTTTTGCTATGAATATTTGATTTGTATTATCTCTGATTTTTTATAGCAGACTTAACAAAATAGCATTTAAACAAAACGACTGATATATAAAATATATACTAAAAGCTTCTACTACGTCCCTGAATAATAGTAAATAAAGTTTGGATATAGCAGAACGTAACGAATACTTCAGATCACGGTTTCTCAAGCTTGTCGCGATCTATAATGTTGAAGGCAGAATTACTCTCTATGAAGAACCATGAAAGTTCACATAACTCCTCATGGAATTGAACAGAGTACATATTATGAACAGAGTCGCTTACTCTGAGGAAAGAACTTAGACTGAAAGTATTTGAGAACAAGATCCTGAGACGAATATTCGGACCCAAGAGGAACAGGAATGGGGAATGGCGGAAACATCATAACGAGGAACTACATAATTTATAAGGTTTACCAAACATTGTTAGGGTCATGAAGTCTAGGAGGCTCAGTTGGGCAATTCATGTAGCTAGGATGGAAGGAAGTAGGACTTTTTCAAAGTTTTAATTGCAAAACCAATCGGAAAACAATCAATAGGAAGACCTAGGCGCAGATGGGAAGACATTATTAAGATGGATCTCGCAGAAATAGGAATGCAAAGTAGACACTGAATCCAGTTGGCTACGGATAGAAGTCGGCGGAGAGCTTTCGTGAAGGCGGCATTGAACTTCCGGGTTTCATAGGCCATAGAAAAATGAAATGAAACCTTTCAGGTTTACGTCCCACGGTTAGGCACGGTTTACGATTATGCTGGTTAGGCTAAAGGAGACAGTGATTATGAGAAATGAATGAAATGGTGGAATGAAGAAAGTGGGAGGAAACGGGAGAACCCCGAGAAAAAATACGAGCATAATTGCATTTATAATAATTAAAGGATACTTCTAATTATTACACACACCTTGACAAAGTTCATAAACGCAGTGTTAAATTTGCTTCTTAGATCATACTTTTATAAGAAAACGTATGGGTGGGATGCCACCATAAAGTCCACACGGCGCGAGCTGGGATCGAACTAGAGACCCCAAGCACCGGAGGTGAACGCTCTACCACTGAACCACCGCGCTTCCCCCAATAGGCCATAGGGTTAGTTGGTTAGCCCATGTAAAATATACAAACCAACGTAGAATTTACTTCTCAATAAAAGTCAACTTTTTTATCTGTGTATCGATACCATAGTAGATAATACTTAGTACAGTAATAACACCCTAAAATGAACATTTTGCAACAAAATATTCAAATTAATTAACTAATTAATTAGTATTTTGAAAAAAAAAGTCAACGGAAGAATGGGGCACAGTTCAACAACAGACTTACGGTTTTCCATACATGTTATAGAAAAATTTTCTTTGATTTCAAGGAAAACAATATATTAAGACAGGGGATGAGAAAACTTGACATAAATATTTTTATTTTTTATCTACTTGCTGGGGACGAAGTGACCAGTTGACGCGATAGCTAGCTAGCTAGCAAGATAGATAGATAATTGAATTTATAATACTTCTAATTATTACACACACCTTGACAAAGTTCATAAGCGCAGTGTTAAATTTGCTTCTTAGGTCATACTTTTATAAGAAAACGTATAGGTGGGATGAGGAAGATGACGAACATTCTTCTGCATTGTCGTTATCTTTGTCTCTCACAAGAATTCTTAATAAAATCAGTGTTGATTTTTAAGTGAAACATCTCTCTCTCTCTCTCTCTCTCTCTCTCTCTCTCTCTCTCTCTCTCTCATAATAATAATAATAAAAAAAGTTGAAATGTAGATAGTAATCAATGGTTTCTCTGGTCTTTCTGTATTATTATCAATTATAACTACGTTTTTTGAGACTTATATGCTGTATTATTCTTCCAGTAGCTCGACAAGAGGGAACATCCTAGCGATGAGCCTAGTATAATCAATTTTTAAAAAAGTTACTGACGAAAGCGTCAATACACTCAAGTTATATAAATAAATAATTCACCTAACTGAGTACTAAAGATAAGAGTATTGTATCGAGAAAGCTGGTTTACAGGAACTCACGTTGAATTTGCAAATAAAATACAACATAACGCATATATTTGAATACCATTGGTCATAAAACATGTATGCGCCTTAATATGATTTCTACGCAATGACATGAAAGTTTCTGATTTCTATTAAACCTAATATAGAACTCGAATAGTATATCATTTGATAAGTCGTTTGGTAAGTAAAGGAAATACTTTGGTCAATTGGTACTTCGCTAAGATGCCTCAATTCAAAGACGGGGAGAATTAGACAAAATGACCTTCGAGTAAAGCCTCAGCTTTTTCTTTGTATTTTCTGATAATATTAAAACAAGAAAAAAATGGGGAAATACGTACTGCATTAATTTCAAAGGGAGAAATTATTTTACCTAAAAGAGTTAATTAGAGGTGCCGTTAGAGAGCTGGACCGTGCAAATCTGCACAGAACTTTCAAACAGTATATTAAAAAGCTTCCTAGTTGTGTAAAATTTGTGAGCTGTCAACATCTATACTATCTGCGATGCTACGGTTCAAGTGTTCTTATCTCAGAATGTTAGTTCCCAAAATTAATGGAATATGTGTGTCGGTATTTCTGTATTTTCATTCTACGAGAAATCAATAGGGTATATTATGTTACTAGACTAATGTGTTGACCAATTCTCTCAATTCGTTATACACCATATTAGAAAGCAGTCACACAATGACGTACTAATCCTAGTAGTATTTGTCTTTGTCTTCGAAGTTGGTTCAAATGATAAAGGACAATGCTCGAAGTATCTCTGGGACACCTTAAATCAAAAAGTATCTATGATATTTCACTGGATATTCTTAATGTTAGCTGATTATGTAATTAAAATAAATGTCCAAATAATTACCGCTGCGTGCCAAAGTGCCAGATGTTTTAACAAGTTTCCCATAAATTATGTCAAGATTTGAAATTTGTGTCTCAAAAGTCTGTGTCTCCACAGTTTTTCTCCCGCCATTCCATCTTCCATATTCTCTTGGTGTGACACGAATACTGAAAAGAAATTCTTTCACACAATCGATGTAACTGTTCCAAGAGACTATAAGCTGTCTAACATATTTTAGAGAAAATTCTGTATTAAGAAGTTGACTTAGAGAAAAGTTGTATGGGACAATATTGTGACTCCCATCGTCTCTGTTATTTAATTCTTGTAGAACTCCTATCATATTCTTTGTAAAGTTGATAAATCCAACTGCAGACTTGTTCTTATCCAAAGACTCATAGTTAATACCAGATACCTGAAGTTGTGGGCAAAATTTACATGAAATATCCAAGAGACTTAAGGAGTGCCAAGTCAATGAACCTATTGTGAGAGCTAGATCAACGGTTACCATAGCACTGCCATTGTCATATCCACATAGAATTCCTCGCCAGGAGGGAAGGTCTGGAAAGAAAAAATGCAAATATTTAAACTTAAGAAGTTATTGATTTGTTTTAAAATTTGAACATTAGAACTTAAGCAAATATTGATAGACAACTAAAAAACAAAAGAAAATGTTTCATACTCTTCGCAATGATTGTAAAAAGTAAAGAATGTTTCGATAGTCATGGTCCTCGTCGTCAGCTTCTACAAGTTTGGAAAATACCAAAAAATGTTTTTAAAAACATGGAAAACGTGATTTCAACTTCTTCTCACTTTTATGATGTTAAAGGGAAAAATAAAGATCTAGTAGTGATACAGACATATGAACTGACAACTTTAGATACAATTGAAGAAGTAGAGGAAAATTATAAGAAAATAGAAGAAATTATAGACAGAGAGAAGAGGGGTGCATACGTAAGTGTAATAGAAGAGATTTCAATGCAGTTGTGGGAGAAAAATAGGAAGACAAAGTTGTACGCAAATATGGTTTAGGCGAAAGAAATGAGAGGGAGAAGGGACTGGAGAATTTCGGCAGACAGAATTCACTAGTAATTGGGAACATTTGGCTTCAATCAGCACAAGAGAAGAAGATATACATAGAAATCCTCAGTAAACAGTGAAAGATACCAGATGGACTATTCAGGAGAGGTATCGGAATACTTTGAAAAACGCGAAGACTCTTCTAGGGGCTGATATTTCCACTGATCATAACCTTGTGCTGGCCGAAATAGATATTCAGTTGAAAAATGTAGGCAAAAGAAAAGTAGGCTAGAAGCTGTTGAATAGTGAGAAGTTGAAAAACGAGGAACTAAGAAATCTTTTCGTTAAGAAATTCGAAGAAAACACTCAAACGAGGAAAGGATAGGTGCAGGTAGTAACAAACGGTGGGAGAATATTAAACTTTGCATACAGTAGGCTGCACAGGAAGTAGTAGGTTACAGCGAACACAAAACGGTTAAGAAACCATAGGTTACAGAACAGATGTTGAAAAAAAATGAGGAAAAGGAGGACGTGGAAATGGGTTGATACGGAAGAGGACAGAAAAATGTATAGGAAGTTAAACAACGTGTTGCGAATGGAAACAGACAGAGCAAGGGAAGAGTTTTACAAAAGAAAATGCAAGGACATAGAAGAATTGAGAAATAGGATGAAATTTACAGTAAGGGACACTTCTCGATGGTACACCCATATAGAAATTACGGCGAAAGTGTACCATTCAGAAGTGTCCCTTACTGTACAAGGAGGTGAAATCTATAGTACTGCGGAGAAAACAAGAGGATATTACGATGGCAGTAGAAAATGAGAATGGGGAGGTAGTCAGAGAGAGAAAGGAAGTATTAGGAAGGTGGAAAGAATATACAGGGGTTAGACAAAAAAACATCTAAAACGTTTGCAAAAGTGTGTAAATCATACCTAGAATGGTGTGCGGCTTCCTTTTGCGTCCAAAACAGCTTTGATCCGACGTGGAATGGACGTATACACATCCTGAATCGTGGAGTGTGGAATTTTGTACCATTGTTCCTCCAAAACATGCTCCAGTTCCTTAAGGGATGCTGGTGGAGGGTAATGAGACCGAACACGCCTTTCTAACTCAGACCACAATGGCTCAATGATGTTCAGATCTGGTGATTGTGGGACCCTGGGGAAGTGTGATAGCTCCTGGTCATGCTCCTCAAACCATGATTTCACCGTTTTCGCAGCGTGACAGGGTGAAGAATCATCTTGTAAATGCCATCATTATCAGGGAACAATATTTAGGCCATGGGTAAAACCTGGTCCCCCAAAATGTCCTCATACGCCTTAGCATTCACCATTCCATGCAGGGCTATGATGGGACTGCAGAAAACTACGATCTCACTGCCCATACTATAACAGAACCACCTCCATGCTTTACAGTTGGGAGTAGACAGTCTGTATCATAGGCCTGAGACGGTGTTCTCCATACATAAACACAACCAATTGTTGGAAACAAGGTTAAGATCGATTCATCGGACCACATTACTTGTTTCCACTGCTCATGAGTCCACGCCTTGTGGTCCCACTGGATACGCCTCTTCGCATTTACTACTGTGATCAGGGGTTTGTCGATAGCGGCCCTGCCATGAATTTTCATTTTATGAAGTTCCTGCGCACTGTTTTCGATGAAACCGGGTTCTGTAGGCCGGAATTCTGTTCAGACGTAATTTTCATTGCAGTGGTCTTTTTAGCTGCTATAATCCATTTTAATGCCCTCCTGTCCCTATCTGACAGGATTGTCTTTCGACCACTGTTGTGCTTTGCAGACGTCGTTTGTCCATGAATTGTGTATGCCCTCGTGACATTGGACACAGTGCCTTTCGATAACCTCACAATGTTCGCCACTGTTGCCACTGAAGCTTCAACCAGACGGGCACCAATGATCATGTCTCTTTGGAAATCTGTCAGGTCGCCCATTTTACCGTCCCACTTTCACACCACGACACTCACAGGTGAACTGGTTACTGCTGACGGAAGCGGAAGGTCCACATGACACATTGAAAACAAAAAAGATCATCAACCACTACACGTGTTGTACAGTGGAGGGCCAAACTTACGTGTCCTGTATGAAGTGTTTTTAGATCTTTTTGTCTATCCCCTGTATATTGAGGACTTATATGAGAATATGGATTGACCAGATGTAAGCAGAAAATAAAGTAGCCGAGGATGATCACGGGCTTAGTATTCTTCGGGATGAGTTTGAAAAAGCTATATCCGAGATTAGGAATGGAAAAGCAACGAGGATAGATAATATACCAATCTAATTCATTAAGAATATGGGAGACAAGGGTAAGAAAGAATTGTTCCGATTTTGCAATAAAATATATGAAACAGGAGAATGGCCAAAAAACTTCCTGAAGACGATCATGATATTGATGGCTAAGAAGTCGAGCCCAAAGAAATGTGAGGATTATAGAACTATTAGTCTCATACTTCATGCAGCAAAAATTTTGCTTCGAATTATGAACTAAATAAAGTTCAGGAGGAACAGTTTGGGTCCAAGAGAGGTAAGGGTACACGAGATGCAATTTGATTATTAAGAGTGATTGGTGAAATGTTTATAGACAAAGGCAAAGAGGTGTATGTGGTATTTATTGATCTAGAAAAGGCTTTTGACCGCGTGAATTGGGAATTGCTGTTCGAAGTTCTAAAGAAGGTTGGATTGGAATGGAAAGATCGAAAACTCGTAAGAAACATATATGAACCAACAAGTAAGTGTTAGAATAGGGAAGGAAATGACAGAGGAGAGTGCAATTGGAAGGGGAGTTCGACAGGGATGCTGTCTCTCGCATACATTATTTAATATCTATCTAGAAGAAATAGTGAGAAAGAACCTACAAAATGAAGATGGCATTTCAGTACGAGGTAGAATGATTAGGTGTATATGGTTTGCAGACGATATTGCGCTTATTGCAGAAACTGAAGGAAAAATCAATAAGATGTTAGAAAACTTGAAGAAGGGCTCTGAAGAATATGGGGTGAAAATAAATATTAAAAAGACGAAGGAACGAAGTGATTGGTATAGTGATTGGAACGAAGGGTTCGGTGTTAAATATAGAAGCTGGAGGGGAGAAAATACAACGGTGACTAGTTTTCGATACCTGGGTAGTATAACTAGTGATGATATGAAATGTGAACGTGAAATGAAAGCAAGGATAGGAATGGCGAAAGAATCTTTTAGGAAGAAGAAAGTACTATTTTGTGGGACCATGAATAAAGATGATGATTTGGAGTTTAAGGTCCCGTTCAGCAGCGAGGCTATATGAGACGTGGACCTACTGATTAACGTGGAATCCGAACCACATGAGCTCCCGCCGGGAATCGAATCCGGGTCTCCCACTCTAAAGGCGCGTGCGCTAACCGCTTAGCCATGAAGGAGCTCACCTTGAATAAAGAGTTGATTAAAAGACTCATAACATGTTTCGTGTGGAGTATTGTACTGTATGGGTCAAAGACATGGACATTACGCAAAAATGAAGAGAAACGGCTGGAAGCATTCGAAATGTGGGTATGAAAAAGTATAGAGCAAATTAGCTGGATGGAGTGGAAAACGGATGAGAGGGTGTTAGAAATGGTAGGGGAGAAAAGAACAATTTGAGATATTATTACGGAGAGGAAAAGAAATTGGTTGGGACACGGGATGAAAAGGAATTACATCACGAGGGACGTTTTAGGGGGTATGGTCGAAGGAAAGGGAGAGAGAGGGGGCGAAGTAGTCTACAATTAATGGACGATATTAAAACAGAAAAACAGTATGTGAAGACGAAGAGGTTAGCGGAAGACCGTGAAGCATGGAAGTTTCTCAGTTGGAGCAAGTGGCCTGCCAATAATTGCAGAATACCTAATGGTAATGATGATCATGTGCCGTACCGTGTTTGAACTTTTTCCAGACTAAAGATGCTGATAACGAGTATCGTGTTCCCGAAGCAAGTTTCTGAATTTTCATAATCACTAATGAGTATGAAGCACTTTTTTTTCTATTGTAACTATTATTACTAGAGGCAAACTATACTCTTAAAGTATTATTATCTTTCTTGTAACTGCATAGCCATACGGTTGGAACTGAATCTTGTAACTTTGAAACGGCTGAAGGGAAAGGGATCATATTCTGAATTCACTGACGATCTGCAGTATGTTCTGTTTCTCTTTCTTGTCCTTGGTTAGAATGCTCAAGTATTCTTGTATAAGCTTCACCCCTTTCTCTGCCACATCGTTCACTAACATAATGTCCCACGTTGAAAGTTGGCATCTTGTTTCCAAGTAGATGGGCTTTTTTCTGTATCTATAGAAAATCAATATTAACATATTTTCGAATCTGCGGAAACGAACTTCGAGAATTCTTTATAGAGTATCACTACTTGCCTTTGTACATCATATTTTTCTGTACTCCCCCTTATATTAGAAACTATTTTTTCCGCATGTTGCGGTACTTGATCATCAAAGAATGCGAATGCCACAACTTCTGGTGACAGATACCCTAATAGTCTGCGATTTTTTCACAGCACAATTACTAACTTCTGAATCTACTTCTTTATATTCGACTAATTTCTGTAAAAACTTGCAATCGTGATACGGAGCTTTCACAGCAAATGGTGCAAGGAACCAAGCTTATGAATAGATTCGGACACGCAAAATGCATAGTCTCTTGATTGAATTCTTCTCTTTTCACGTCAGTTTAAATTGATCTTGGAACAAATATATTTTGAACGCATATATAGCCTTTGCTATCCACCAAGCATTGTTCACAGCTCCAGGAATGCGAAACGAAACTCTTTGTGGAAGGGTGCTACCTAGGAAAATCATAGCCATCTCATAGATCATCAACAGAGACACCAGAACACCACAGAGAAACATCACAGTCATCTCTAAGGTGTTCCTGGTGTATCTGTTGTTGTACTAGTAGCATACTACCATAAATTCCAGCATATTGATACGGACATCTTCCGTAACATCAACTATCCTAGCTCGGTAATTGCTTTTGTCGATGGGCGACCAGGATTACCTAAATATTTCAAACAATAGCATATCAGGCTCGAAACGTACTGGTAGCAGTAGCACAATCCATTACTGCGTGAAAACGATTTTGAAGAACTAATTCACATATGTGATGTCGGTACGGTAAGTACAATAAAAGACGATCAATTTTTTTCTCAAGGTTTGTACAAGCGCTGTTTATTCTGCTGGTGTTGCTTGCAGTTGTACCGAAGCATTTTGTGTTCTGTACCTGATTTTCCCACTGCTTCGTAAGCTTGTGCTTCTGCTGTAGATGATGATGTTTCAGGGGTACTTAATAATTGTTCTTTGCCGTTAAAAGTTACACATATCATTAGTATATCAACCTTCTCTATTCTACTTGCAGCTGGGGTACTCATACCTTAGAACTTTCGACACTAGCGCATTCCGGTATCGTTACAAAAAATGATCCAAATGTATATTTATATTCCAAAGGTGTTAGTTATTACATGATCAGAGATAAATGAAAAATAAAGGCAGATGTGTGTTTGTGGTAAAAAGTTACCCCAAAACGATATATCACGCGGTCCCATTTCTGTTTAAAATTTTGGGTCTAAATCCACGATGATGGACTTCAAGATGGCTGTCATTATAGTACTACCCAGCTTCATGTGTAGATCTACCTCTGTTACCTCTATCGAAAATATGATTCCTTTCCCTTCAGTCGTTTCAAAGTTGTGCCATATACTATATATTGTAAATGTAATCAGAAGTATAGGTCGCATGGTGTCAGTTAAATATTTTTTCAATTGAGCCATTTTTTTCATGGATTATACATGGTGTTTCAAAACAACACCGACAACGTTTGGGAGGTGATTCCTGACCCCAAGATAAGACAAAAAGTATAGACCAACCTGGGTGCAGAAATGCTTCCATTCGGAGTTATAGACTGCCGAAAACCTGAAAAAATGAACTTCAAAGGTCCATAGCTTCAATACCATGGGACCTAGCGGAGTCAGGTTAACACTTTATTTAGGAAATAATATGTGCCCTATCCAAATATCCATGTTTCAGGATCCTGCTGTACTTCCGCAACAATTTTTATACAGGGTTTTTTGCTACGGGCATATAACTTGAAGTACTCACCAATTACGTCTATAAAAATTGTTGCGTAAGTACAGCAGGATCCTGAAACATGGATATTTGGATAGGGCACATACTATTTCCTAAATAAAGTCTTGACCTGACTCCGCTAGGTCCCATAGTATTGAAGCTATGTACCTTTAAAGTTCATTTTTTCATGTTTTCGGCAGCCTATTACTCCGAAAGGAAGCATCTGTGTACGCAGGTTGGTCTATTTTCTTTCTTGGTGTCAGGAATCACCTCCCAAACGTCGTCGGTGTTGTTTTGAAACTTCCTGTATATACCTGATACACACACACACTTATCAATCTATTGAAACAATTGGAAAATTGCAACTTATCAGAGAAATTGCGATGTAGATTGAAGTCATATAAATCAAGAACGGTAGAAGACGGAATATTAAACCCATTCCCCGTATGGTGCACCACTCAGTTCCATGAGAAACGAATGAGGGCGGAAATCTGCGCCAGATTTGTGTCTCAATACCAGAATGCGTGTTCAGGTCGGAGGACTGGGTGGAACAGAGGAGGAGTTAAACTACATCCTGAATTCACGTCGAACCAAACCACGCCGCCAGCTGTGTGAACGGGTGCATTATTATTCTGGAAACCGCATCATTGCCTGCTAACAACACCTGCATGATAGTTTGCTAAAATGACGACATAACCATGAGCAGTGACGCGACTCATAACAGTCAGAACGGGATCCAATTAATACCAAGACATTACGACCTGCAGACACATTAGCCCGTGGTTTGAAATACGAGGAACTATGACTCTTGCGACCAAGTCACATCTTTTCAGTTATCAGGGTCCATGTTGCATGGTCGTGTCACCATTGATGTCATGTCAAAATGTCATGGTTCCTTATCAATGGGTTTACCCGTTGAACGTTACTCTGTATGTCCGTGTAATGTAACTAGGGGAGGACTGATTGTCGACACAGATTGTTGGGGTACTGCTTGAGTTCCTCCGTCACTTGCACGCAGTCGTACGACGGTTCTGAGTAAAAATTCGCGTTAAAGCTTTGGGTGACCTGTCACTGAGGGATTTCTTCCGACCACTATTCCTATTCGTTGATGTGATTCTGCCGTCAGTTTCATAGGCCGTCATCTCTTAGATCCTGTCCCTTGAGACATACCCAATACACCTGCCTCTTGCATCACATTTTGCACCAAATAACCAGTTTCTCCTATTTGGAAACCAGAGATATCCCTATTTTACACTATCATCGTCTCGTCAGATTACACTGCCGTTCTACTGCTCGTCACTCAATATGAACAAACATCTGACGTACGTGTGATTAAGAATAGTAAGGAATTAGGACTGGACTACGGCAGATTTCCGTGTAACTCAGTTTGTGTTCCATTTTGACTGTTTTTCTGTGTATTATCTAATGTGGGATTTTTTTAAATGCTAGTGAATCATTATTAAAATGGCCTCAATGGTTTTATTTTCCTTACTATCAAGAACTCAGAAATTACATCAAACAGTTGAACTTTGAATGGGTGTTCACTACCCCACTTTGTTTTCTTTTGTAACGTTTCAATTCCATAATCATTGTTGTATCAGATTAAACCAGTAATTCGCATATTTTGTGCCCCAGTTTCCTCCTGCTATTATAAGCCTGAAAGGACTCAGCGAATTAATCGTGTTATTACAAACTTGTAGTTTATATTTTTGAGTATTTATGAATAATAAATTGCAATTATTTCTTTTAGAATTTAAACCAAACCAACCATATCATACGCTAGGTACACCTATGCTCTGACTATCACAGAGTGGCGAAATTTCAGTGCATTGACCAAGGTGGAATCTTGATTCACTAACTAAGGCCTCCGCAGAAAGATTTAATCATCATTTTTTAGAAGTGCTGTGTTGCCAAATACTAACTTAATTCCATCTATGGATTTTGTTTACAAGTCCAGAAAGGTGCTAATCTCAATAGGCAAGGTCGTGTCATGGTTGGTGCAAGTGGGGCGTCTGGTCTAGACCTCACGGTCTAGGAGTTCCGCGCCATACGAAGCAAGAATTAGTCGGTTTAGGAAAAGTAACAATTTACTCTTTCCAAATCATCCTTGGGAATCAAAGTAAAAATGATCATTTTGTAAAATATATTTATGACTGTATACTATTAATATCGCGAAGTCCAAAGACAATAATGGCAATATTAAACGTAACTGATGAACACCCACTATAACCTTTTAACACGAGAGAAGTTTCTGTAAAGTTTACGTGGACTCGATATGAAATTGTAGATTATAAAACACTAAACCTGAGTGTCTTCCATGCAACAAAATAACACACCCCATATCAAAGGGTTTCCATAAGTAAGAATGCACCGATAATTCACGTTACGTTAACACTGGAGCGATCAGTCTTTATGTGACACTTATGAGGTATAAAAAGATACAATATCTTTGAATGTTGTATTATTTACTTACCGGAGAGATTTTTGTTGTCGATAATGGCAGGAACTTTCGTCTGTGCGAAAAATGTTTCCACTACACTAGTTACCGACGTCGAATATACCCCATCTGACACAACCTGCTTTAAGCTCTAAAATTAGAAATCAAGAAAATAATTTGGATCTATTGTATCCAATATTATCATGTATGGTATTTACATAACTTAGTACTACTGAACCTTTAAATTTAACACTGAAAGTGAATGAAAATTCCAGTGAATCTTTACCGTTATTTTTACAGGGAACTGATTTCCTATATAATTTTAGTTTAGAATCAGCTTTTAAAATCTTAATGAAAAAAAAAAATAAGAAACAAATGTTGACATAGCACTAGCAGTTTACTCCTGTCTTTTAGATGTTAAAAATACTTTAAAAATGTAGGTTGGATTTATCATTCAAAGATTTAAGAACATTAGTAGTACATGAAGTCGTTCTACTGAAATGAAATTTTTAAATTTCGGTGCAAAGTATGGGGATACTCTAAAGCATTACACATCGAAAACAGTTAAAATTAAAATTAACTGAAATTATGTTGTTCGTGTTGTGAATCCTATACAGGTTTTTCGAAGAGGAAATATCAGCACTGCAGAATTTGGTAGGAGAGGTATCACAGATATTTTCCGAATAGAAAAACTCTAATTTATTCGGTGATTGTGAATGCATTCAAATCTTAGCGTGAATCACATTCTCCGACCAAGAGCATCATCAAAGTCTGTTGGAGAAAGAAAACATTCTTCATTGAAGTCCATTCATTAGTGAAAGATTATTTTTTGATCAAGTTGATACGCCGCGAACACGAGCATGGGAAACATTGCATAAGTAGAAATTGTAATAGTTTCATTTGCAGCATGTACAACATCTGCACCAAGGTGATAATATTAAACGTCTATGTTTTCAATGCGTAGTTGCCAACCGCCATCAACTTTTTTAAATACTATTTACCGATGTACCCAACTTAAGCTGAAATAATATCAAGGACAGTCACAATCGTCATACATAGTCAAGGAATAACCTACACAAAATAGTCAAAACATAATTGCTAGTATAAGTGAATAGTAAATGTGTGGTGTGGTTCGATCAATGGTGTTCGGGACTGTTATTTTGGATGAACGTATGTACATAATTATTTTCATTTAAAAAGAAAATCCATCATAGGAGGAGTATGTACTTTTACAATGATGAAGCCCGTCCTCAAAATGTACTAGGTTTTGGAATACGCATCAACACAATCGTTTTCAAAACGGATGAAGGTTACCAAGATCATCGAACTAACTGGACAGATTTTAGTTTATAAGGTTGGATGAAGACAGAGATGTACAGACCAAAAGTACGATGATATACTCATAAGATGCATTATGGATACAGTAAACAATCGTGGTAAATCACTCCGACAAGAAATGCACTATGGTAGGATAAAAGGAAAATAATAATAATAATAATAATAATAATAATAATAATAATAATAATAATAATAATAATAATAATAATAATAATAATAATAATAATCATAAGTTGATCTTGGCGGTGGAATTTTTGAAAGTGTATTATAATTTCTTACTAATGCTTTCTTAAAATGCTTTTAACTGAGGATAGTCATTGTACCTTTAAGTGGTTATTGTTTCTAACTTCATTTAAGTAACCAAATACGGCAATTGTTCTTAACATGTGTATTTCCAAACTTTTGACTTTATTACTATCTTTTCGTTATTATTATTATACTGCTGTGTAATAAAACACTGACATTCAACAGGCAAGCGACATATGTAAATTGAAATTATAATTATTTTAAAAATTTTATGACGGTTACTATTAAACAGCATGTGATTTTGGAAACATATTAGACGAAAAATAGAGTTCTTTCAAATTATTTCGTCTATCTCGGTGACAGTGTTTCCAAACGAGGACCCAAAACTGTTGGAAAAAGGGAAATATTGGGAAGATAATCTATAGGGTTCCCTTCTATTGTTGCTTCCTTCTCGTTTAAACTACTTTAACTTAGTGCTTACTCATAAAAAGGCCACTTTACCACAATTGTAATGAGGTATAATTTGTAATGCCACACCGAAATACAGCATATGCAAAAATTACAGAAACCTGATAACATCAATACAATAAAGTGGACCCCCTGCCCCAGAAAGCTCGGAAACTGTTAAGTAAATTGCATATGTTCATGACCTCCCGCACCACCTCATACAATGTTGACATTTCACCTTTCGACACTGTACTATTATATTTATCCTCTTCTTTTAAGCATGATTTAAAATTTCAATTCATTGCTATACAAAGATTGATGCGATTTCTTCATTTAAATACTAATCCTTTACAAAGGTCAATGTGTAACATAGAAACAACTGACTTGTCTGTGAATTTGAAAGAAACAAAGAAAACACTTGCCTGTAAACTCGAAAATTTTTCTCCTGAAACATCAAATGCTCGTTTCGAAGCTTTCTTTTCACTCAAAAGAAAAATATCATTTAATCTCTCCTTCAGCAATTTGTATTGATTGAAGAAGTTCACTTCGTCAGTAACTTCAGCCTGTATATCAAACAGCTGTAAATAAGTATAATATAAGTACAAATGTTGTGGTGATTCAATAAAGTTACTAAGTAAATATGCATTAAGGATTGAAAGAAAAACTTACTCTACATCAGATGGTTCTCGGAGTACAAGTTTCTGGATAAAAGTTTTAAATCATGGTATTATATTGGTATCTTGCAAATGTCTCCACGCGTTACTGTGGGCAATATTTTATGTTCTTCCTTCTGTGCCTTTCATATGGAATTCGTTGAGCTCGAAGTCTTGTACAAAATTCAAATATCTTCTATGGGAATCTTAGTGAATGACCCCAAACGTTATTTTCTCTCTTCTAGGTCAAGTATCAAAAGACGCTGAAACACGTATTTAATTATGGTAGATGAAAAGCTCAAAAACAGAATATCTTGTTTTTGTCTCTAACACAACATAATTCCGAGATACGACATTCTAACCTTCAAAGGTTGCGAGATATTGTAACAGTATGGATTGGCTTGAATTTTTAAACCAACCCTCGTATTATTCCAACATCAATTCTTGGAAATGAAATGCGACTAATCAACAGTTGGAGAAGAACAATGCTCAGGAATTTCTCACCCAAAAGGTGCCTCACTTATCCAGACAGCTCTGCTTCCTCCCGTCAGCCCATATTTGGAGGAAAAATTCTGCTACTCTCGAGAGAAACGCCCACGCATAAGTCCTCATGACGATGACAGAGTTTTACGTGACAATGTGAAGTCTATCAATAATTGTCGATTGTACAACTTATTCGAACAATCAGTGTTTTTAATGTGATTTCTATTAACCGGTGGACCATTCATTATATATTATTAACATTATAATAGTACAAAAACTTAATGTTCTCTACGAACTATATTTTAGTTTAGTCAGTGTATTCTCGCGCTGTGAACTGGCAACGATGGGACGCCGGAAGAGAAGTGTGTGTGTCTTGTTTGTGCCACCATGTGAGCTGAATGTACTGTTTCTGTCTTCACGAAAATTATTGAAGTATGTAAAGTCTTAGTGTTTAATTACCGAAACTAATCATTGCTTTTTGATATACAAGTGAATAATGAAAACGACATAAGAAAATAATGAAATCCACAATTCGCAATGTCAAGGAAAGCATCGACTTCTTCACCAGTTGTAGTTGACTTCTTCGAATGAGGAAACTTATAGAAGATGACGCAAAACTCATCCTTCTAAAACAGTGGACTAGTGAATTGTATTCGGTATAGTCGCCGGAACCGTCGTGCGCGTTTACAGATCGTCGCGAAATCCTTTAAGGGCCAATTTCTTTTCGAGTGAAATGTTAAAAGTAATACGAAAATCTTAGTATTGTTCTAAATCATATGTAGTGTAACCCACATAGTGCATAATAATACAAAGTTATTTACAATTCTTGTTATCATTTCTAAAAATGATGATAGTGCTAATCAGATGCGTTTAGTAAGTTATTTTTTTTCTTTTCTTAGTGATTGAAATGTGTACAGGTTAGAACGTATGCGACATAAAGTGTTTATCAGAAGGTAAGGTATTTATCAATAGAGAAGTTCAAACATTTACTTTCGTCTCCCACTACTCGTCTGGTGTTAATCACGCATGGCTATCCTACCTTGCACTTTTTTACAGGTATTGACCAATGTATCTTGGAGCTGACGTAACAGCGATGGTGGGTATATGGCCTAGGCCTCTGATACATATAACGCCCGAATCTTAGGACCGTGGAGGAGTGAAGATACTTGTTTATTGCCAGTCTCTTACGTCAATTTACTAATTTGTGTATTTGAATGAAGTTGTAAAGGAGACTTTGAGAGATCCAAGGTTCGAATCCCAATGTCATTATTATTAGTCGGTCTTCTCGAACTGGAACAAACGAGTATCGAACCCTATTCCCCTTATATCTGGTGCTTCGAACACGGACATCCGGAACTCGAACCCAGAACCGGCACTCCCATTATATCTGACGCACCGAACAAAGACAGATGCTTTAGTGGGGAGAAAGCGAATTTTTGAACTTCACTATTTTGTATTCAATGTCTGGTGTGTTGTGTTTTGTAGTATAATATTTTGCAATGTCAAGTCCTAACGAAATGGAAACACTGCTTGACGCGGTGAAAAAATTGTCCGCGGATTTAGCTAATACTAACCAAGTGATAAAAGATAATCATAATGAGTTAATCAAACAAGGTAATAGTGTAAAAGCAGAAATTATAGAGTTACGTGAAAAACATGAATTTTCAACTCAGGAACTTACGAATGGTATACAGAGAGTAGAAGCTGAGTGCAATGCCTTTAAAGTAGAAATTAAAGTTGAAATTGAAAATTTGAAACATGAAGTTAGGGATTTTAAGGCAGAAGTAAATGATCGTTTCAATGAAATGAAAATTCAAACGAACAACCAGCTGATCGAGACACGGAATGAGTTGTCATTAGCTATCCAGCAGGTTGAAGCCCAAAGTTGTATTTCACTAACTCAAATGAAGCATTATTTTCAACAGATTTCTAACACGTATGAGTGTAAAATCGTAGACCTTGAGGAGAAAATACGTAGCAATCGAAATTCATTGGTAGACATTGAAAGTTAAATTCAAGCTCACCAAGCACAGGTAGTCCAGTGCATGCAAAAGGTAACTCTAAATGAAAGTAGTGTAAACAATTGCGGCATGGAAGTTGATCGGATTAATCAATCGTTACTTTTTCTCAAAAATACAGTAGATCGTTGTAACAACAGTGTAGTAGAATTAACAAATGATAGGGAAAAAGAATCAAAACAGTATGTTCAGATCCAGAGTACTGTTTTGGAGGTTAAAAATGAAATTGGTAACCTCAAACAAGAATTGCAAATGTTACAAGCTCAACTAACCTTAACGCAAAAACAAATTCTGAACTTGCATGTGGAATCTAGACCCAGTAGCATTGCTAATACTCGTAGCGTAACTAATTCACTATACAGTAGTGTAGCTAATACCTCATCAACCCGAAGCTCCACTAGTCGTAGTAGCAGTAGCAGCACTAACACAAGTTATGAATCTAATAACAAACCAAAATCTAAAAGTAAAAACCGTAATCGTATTCACAATAGAAAACCAGTTCAGATTACGAATGCTAGGCCCATTAAGCGTAGTGATATTGAATCGTTTGAAAAGTTCTTAGGACATGAAAGCGAAATCACAGCTTCAAACTTCTTGGAACTGTTTGAGAAAAATGTTAAATTAATGCAAATTCCTGAAGAGCAGTATTTAGATATTTTAGATTTCTTGATGCAAGGATCTTCCAAATCTTGGTTCCTTACTCGTAAACCTGACTTTAAATCATATAGTGATTTTGTTTGTGCTTTCAAGCAACAGTTCGAATCTCCGCAAGTTGTAGCTGGTAAAATGTCAGTATTGCAATCCAAAAGGTACGACCCTAAAGTCGACGGTACAGTTTACCAATTTGTAGCGGATCGCTACCATAAAATTCGAGAATTGAACGAAAACGTTAGTGAAGCTTTTATTTTGAATACAATTAAATTGTTATTGCCTAATTATTTTCAGAAACAATTGGTTTTGTTACCATCCTTAGATTTACAAAGTATGTTAAATGTTGTTCAAAATCTGGAAACATTGTCGAAAAACAATGACAACTTTAGAACAAATAGTGGATTTCTTAAGAAACAGATTCGTGTAAATCAGGTTAATGTCCAAGAAAATGAAAGTAATGAACATAATTTTAGAGAATCACAACATCAAAGCGAAAACAAAGGTAAAAAGCAACCCCACAGCAAAGGTAAAAATTACATTTTAAGAATAAGAACAAACCTAGGAACGTTCATTCTCAGCGTAACCCTGAAAACGATAATCAGTATGATAGCCAAGAAGCTATACATTACACTGATACTAGGCGCGCTGATAATGATGGGCACACGCCTCAACCATTTCCAACTTTTCATCCCGGTAACCAACCACCTTTTATTTCAAATTTTAATCAACCTCGTACCTTCCCTCCTCCTACATCATCAGGTAATCAGAGTAGACAAACACCGTTAAACTAGAAACGCTCAGCCGAGAGAGTGCTTCTGGTAGAGCTTATGAAAACTTTAGTAATAGTCACGATTTTAGTAACGAAGAACCACTCACCCCAATTTTTCCTGTGGAATATGTAACGTTGAGTAAAAACATTAATAATGTTGTTAATTGGGACTTACATATTTCTGAAGATGAAATAGAAATTGATGAAAATGTAAGTAAGGGTAATAACACTCGCACTGCAGAAATTTATTGTAAAGTATTAGATATTCAGTTGAAAGCATTGTGCGATACAGGAGCATCAGCATCTCTTATCAGTTTTGAGGCATGGAAACGTATTTCTTCCGTAATTTCACATCCGCAATTAAAACCTGCACCACATATTCTCTTGGTAGATTATTCTGGTAAAAGAAAAAAGCAGGTTAAGGGTGAAGTAAATATTTGTGTGGAAATAGAACACTTAATGTTCGAGAGTTCTGGTAGTAGATGAATTAAACACAGAATGCTTGTTAGGTCGTAATTTCCTCACAGTTGCCCATGCGATGATAGATTTTTCGAAAAACGTAATTAGTTTTTCTGACGGAAAAGAAATTGTTGTTGTTCCTATGCTCATTGAAAAATCTTACAGCAAAGAAAATAGTTGTTGTCAACCTAAGAAGATTTTGACTTATGCTGATCGAATAAATAAACCTGTTGACACTGAGTTTAGTATTTCTGTAGAAAATAATAACTTGTCAGATGAAAGTTCAGAGTTCGAACCCAATCATGACTATACATCTTCAGCATGTCCTGTAATTAATAGTTTGGTTTCACAAAAAGGTAAATTAGAACAAGAGTGGATCCGTGTTTTACATGAACGAGATCAGGCGTATTCACAGTTGAGAAAAGAGTCGAAAGATCTTCGAATAAAAGATCTTAACATAAATCAAGCAGTAGAAGAAAATTTTTTACTCGAGTATTATGGTTTACAAATGTCAGAGATTGATAATGAGATTCAAAATGCTCATGGTAATATCCAAAGTAAACAGGAAAGTTGTGGGGATAAGGTATCAAATGATAATGTTATTTTTGAAAATGTGTGTGCTGTAGCAACAATAAACGAAATTAGGGAAAATGTACATGAATGTGATCATTTAAGTAATGAGGAAAAACAGCAATTATTTGATTTGTTGGTAAGACATCGTGATGTATTCACAGATTATCCAGGTAGATGCAATTTATATGAATATTCCATAGACGTTGACACTACTAACCCCATAGTAAAACGGCAATATACGTTACCCTACCATTTTAAAGAAAGCATTGGCAAGCAAATCGATGAATGGTTAAAAGTAGGTGTCATTGAACCAGCAGTGTCGATACATAGCCACCCAATTTTCTGTGTACCTAAGAAAAACACCACTAAACCTAGAGTCGTAGTTGACCTAACTGAGCTGAATAAGCATGTTAAATTAAGACAATTGAAAGTAAACCGAATTGATGATTTATTATTGAAATTTCAAGGTGCTAAGTTTGTAAGTTCAATTGACCTTGTGTCACCGTATTCACAAATTCCTGTGTCTGAGGAATCTCGTGATTTCATTGCCTTCTCTTGGAACGGTCATATGTACAGATTTACTGTTATCCCATTTGGATACATCAATGGTTCTGTCGCTCTCATAGATGCATTACAGAAGGTGTTAGGTTATGCATTGTATAATAAACTTGTTTCATATATTGACGATTTAAGTATTCCAACCTTTTCTTTTGAAGAACAATTAAATTTATTAGATCAGTTATTTACTAAGCTGAGTGAAGCTAACATGACTGTTAACCTTTCAAAATCTTCATTTTGTAAAACTAATTTTAATTTTTTGGGTTTTGTCGTAACACCTGAAGGTATTTGTAAAGATCATTCTTACGTAGAAGTTATTCGCCAACTACCTCGTCCAACCAATATAAAACAATTGCAACGAGTTTTAGGCCTTTTTCAATGGTGTTCTAAATTTGTACACAAGTTTGCTGAATTAGCTGTTCCTTTATTTGAACTTATCCAGAAAGGGAAAAAATGGATTTGGACTCCAGAATGTGAACATAGTTTTCAGTCCCTTAAAGACAGTTTGGTTCAAGATGTATTACTCACTCACCCAAAACTTGATTCCGATTTTTCATTGATCACCGACAGTTCACAAGTGGCTGTGGCTGGCATACTTTTTCAAGAAATTGATGGTAAACGTAACATTATTGGCTTCTGTAGTAAAACTTTAAATAACGCGCAGCGTGCGTATACTACAACTGAACAAGAGGCGTTAGCAATAGTGATTTCTATTCGTAAATGGGGACATTTACTGTATGGTAAACATGTTAAAGTCTATACTGACCATAACTCTTTAGTATACTTACATAAGATCAGAAATTGGAATTCTCGTTTAGCTCGTTGGAGTCTTGAATTACAAAGTTTTGATTTGGAAATTGTTCATATTCGTGGTATTGACAATAAAGCCAGTGACGCCTTGTCACGTATAGTTTTAGCTCCTAAAACTGAAATTCATACGGTGAATAACCTCGAAGGGCTACCGTCATTTTTCGGAAATATGACTATACAGGAACTAGTCGAAAAACGTGAACATACAGAATATGATTCAATCATGAAATTTCTTCAAAATCCCAATGACCCATACTCTAAGGTGAAAAACCGAAATCTTGAAAAATTTTATAAACTTGAAAATGGTGTACTTTTGAACAGAAATTTTCATTTCCCAAATTCTTGGAGAATTTGCATTCCACCTTCATTAGTTCGTACTGTTGTAGAACACATGCATTGTCAACGAGGTCACTTTGGAATTGAAAAAACTTTTGGTTTTGTAAACGAAATTTGTTACTGGAAATCCATGAGAAAAGATATCAGTAATTTTATTAATGATTGTATTGTATGTAAAGAAACGAAAGTAGAAACATCACCTCCGGCTAGACCAATCGAAAGTGTTACTGTTAATGGTCCTCGTGTACTCGTTTCAATCGATATTTTAGGACCATACGTTTCTTCTTCCTCAGGCTATAAATATGCATTGTCAATTTTAGATGTTTTCACTAGATATTACACTTTGTATCCTATGCGAAATGCTACCACCAAATGTGTATTACGTTGTTTAGAATCATTGTATTTTTTGCATTTGGGTATTCCTAGTGCTATTTTGGTTGATAATGGTAGCTGTTTCATTTCTCGAAAATTCAAAGAAAAAATGTCAGAATATGGAATCAAAATACATTACGTAACACCATATCACGCTTCTTCTAACCCAGTTGAACGAATCCATCGTGAGACTAATCGCCTATTTAAATTGTTCTGTAGTGAAGATCACACTGCTTGGGAAAAATTCATTCCTCAAATTGTAATTTTGTTAAATTATTCAATCTCAAGTAGCCTAGGTGTAAGCCCTGCCAGTTTGCATTTGAATGTAAAGCCTTCTGAATCAGTATTTAAGCATTTTGGTATTGTGGTTACTGCAAAGGACACAGATGAATATGTTTTGTGGGATAACAAATTAGTTATGGCAGATCTGAAAAGAACTGAAATCATTCGTAAAAGAAATGTTAAGCATAACATGAAACAAGAAAGTAAATATAAGGTAAAGGAAAATGATTTAGTTTTCTTGAAACAAACGAATTTGAGTTCAGCCATAGACAAAAGAATCTCAAAATTTCTTTATCTGTACAAAGGTCCCCTGTTGTTTTCTAAAAAGGTCTCAGAAAAGGTTTTTGAGTTAACGGATCCACTCACTGGTAAATGTTTAGGATTACATTCAGTTGACAGATTAAAAGTTTGGAAACCTACAAAAGATACAAAGAGCATTTGGCTTAATTTAGCTACTAAACACTGTGGAACCAAAAGTGATGAAATCCTGAAAGAACAGAGTAAAAGCTCAGAGTTGAATAGTTGTATTGAAGAAGTAACCTATGATTCTATCAATGCTGTAAGGGTAAATCTTTCAAACCAATGTGATTCCAAAATTAACTCCAATAGAATTGGTAAAATTCTTGATGAAATTTTAGAATTAGATTCATATTTAAAATATCTCACTGAATCATCATGGTGTAACGTACATAACTTAGAGTTTGCATTGACAAATTTTATTAATCCTCTCGTTTTGTTTAATTAGCATTCTGGTAAGATCACAGTGATCAACTTAGAATGACTGACTCCTACTGATGTGGTGGGCTACCGCAGCCTTGTTTTCCAACTAAACACGCCTACGTGGTGAACCACTGAGTCACAAACGGGAGAATAAAAAAAAATCACAGAATCAATGTTCAAATGCAAATGTGAGATTAGTAAAATGAATACTTACATGATAATTGTTAGCAACTATTGTTGCATTTACTTTGTATTAATCTTTTCGTTGAATACGAAAACATTTCAAGTAGTACTTGAAGACATTGAAGCAAAGGTCCCTCCACGATTATGGGTTATCCACATTATGTAATGCCCGGAGTAGGCAATTTTCTTATTAGTCCCCTCTACATTATTTTTGAATTTTAACCAAACGTTCTAACTTTTCAATTTGCTTCGGGGATGGAAACATATTAATAAATAATTGGAGTAGGGTCTTGTGAATTTAATGCAGGCAGTATATTTTCATATACTTCGAGCGTGACGAGCTCACATATGCCTAGTTTATTTCATTTCATAGTAAATGAAATATTTTTAGTGTTATATTTACTTATGTGCTTTTACCATGTAATTTTAATAGAATATGAATTTGTTTGCACTATATCATATGTTTTAGTTGTGTTGAATTATTTTGAATATTCTTGATAAATATTTTGTGGTAATATGTCAGTGAACATACACTTTTGAATTTTATGAATAATGCTGATGTTTTCATTGTAATAAATTTTCTACACATATAGTAGGAAGGAATATCTCATTTTCGTGAAAAATAAAATCATGATTAGCTGAATTACTTAGTGGTATATGCTATTCTTGAGTGATATTGTGTGTTTTATCGTAGAATTAAGAAGTATTATTGCAGAACCTTAAATCAATTTTACTATTTTAAACTTATTGGTATACATTTAGTTTGTGTTATTGTGCATTGTTAAGTATGGCATTGAATACAATACCTTACCAATATGCTTTATTGAATATATTATTATATTGAACATATTAATATGTTTGTGTAATTTAGTTTGAATTTTGAAAGACATTATGAAGTACAATGCTGAATAGTATTTTGAATTACAAATAGCCATTTATTTATATTCAAATATTGAAATTATTTTGTTTATATTTCAAGGAATAATTGAAATAAATGAAAGATAAATAATAAAAATGAAAGGACTCAAAAGACATTTACGAAATGGCCCTCGCGTTATCGTAAATGGCCCTCGCGTTCGTTATTCTTCGAATTTCGCGATCATGTGCGTTCGAGTGAAGCTATAAACTGTTATTCTTCAGTGAAAACGAACTTCAAATGACATTAACCCTCTATGGACTAATGGAGTGCTGTGATTGCTGTTGTGTTGCAGTATGGTTAGGAAGATTTGGATTCCAGGGTTCTTGCCCACTTCTGTGGTACCTTCAGTGGACAGTCCGTCGGCCACCATATGTAACAGTATGGATTGGCTTGAATTTTTAAACCAACCCTCGTATTATTCCAACATCAATTCTTGGAAAAGAAATGCGACTAATCAATAGTTGGAGAAGAACAATGCTCAGGAATTTCTCACCCAAAAGGTGCCTCACTTATCCAGACAGCTCTGCTTCCTCCCGTCAGCCCATATTTGGAGGAAAAATTCTGCTACTCTCGAGAGAAACGCCCACGCATAAGTCCTCATGACGATGACAGAGTTTTACGTGACAATGTGAAGTCTATCAATAATTGTCGATTGTACAACTTATTCGAACAATCAGTGTTTTTAATGTGATTTCTATTAACCGGTGGACCATTCATTATATATTATTAACATTATAATAGTACAAAAACTTAATGTTCTCTACGAACTATATTTTAGTTTAGTCAGTGTATTCTCGCGCTGTGAACTGGCAACGATGGGACGCCGGAAGAGAAGTGTGTGTGTCTTGTTTGTGCCACCATGTGAGCTGAATGTACTGTTTCTGTCTTCACGAAAATTATTGAAGTATGTAAAGTCTTAGTGTTTAATTACCGAAACTAATCATTGCTTTTTGATATACAAGTGAATAATGAAAACGACATAAGAAAATAATGAAATCCACAATTCGCAATGTCAAGGAAAGCATCGACTTCTTCACCAGTTGTAGTTGACTTCTTCGAATGAGGAAACTTATAGAAGATGACGCAAAACTCATCCTTCTAAAACAGTGGACTAGTGAATTGTATTCGGTATAGTCGCCGGAACCGTCGTGCGCGTTTACAGATCGTCGCGAAATCCTTTAAGGGCCAATTTCTTTTCGAGTGAAATGTTAAAAGTAATACGAAAATCTTAGTATTGTTCTAAATCATATGTAGTGTAACCCACATAGTGCATAATAATACAAAGTTATTTACAATTCTTGTTATCATTTCTAAAAATGATGATAGTGCTAATCAGATGCGTTTAGTAAGATATTTTTTTTTCTTTTCTTAGTGATTGAAATGTGTACAGGTTAGAACGTATGCGACATAAAGTGTTTATCAGAAGGTAAGGTATTTATCAATAGAGAAGTTCAAACATTTACTTTCGTCTCCCACTACTCGTCTGGTGTTAATTACGCATGGCTATCCTACCTTGCACTTTTTTACAGGTATTGACCAATGTATCTTGGAGCTGACGTAACAGCGATGGTGGGTATATGGCCTAGGCCTCTGATACATATAACGCCCGAATCTTAGGACCGTGGAGGAGTGAAGATACTTGTTTATTGCCAGTCTCTTACGTCAATTTACTAATTTGTGTATTTGAATGAAGTTGTAAAGGAGACTTTGAGAGATCCAAGGTTCGAATCCCAATGTTATTATTATTAGTCGGTCTTCTCGAACTGGAACAAACGAGTATCGAACCCTATTCCCCTTATATCTGGTGCTTCGAACACGGACATCCGGAACTCGAACACAGAACCGGCACTCCCATTATAATATATATATATACATTTTAATATAATAATTGTCACCTCTATTTCCTCCCTGCCCATTTAATTTCCAAGAATCCTTCCTCAGCAGTACCTTACGTCACAAATACTACGGCCTGTCAAACTTTAAAGTTTCAAACTTAAGCATTTCGGAATGGGCCTATATATATGTAAACGGTGAAACACGTGTTTAGTTATTTTAAATGAGAAGTCCATATTTCGAGTTTCATGTCTGGACCATTAAGAACTTTGGATATGAACAGTTTGTGGTAATAGTTGTCACTTCGATCTCCCCCCTCGTCGAATTTCCAAAACTTCTTCCTTAGTAGTGCTTTACGCCACAAATCCTATCCACTGTCATAATTTCAAATTTCTAGTTTGAGCGGTTTGTCCTGAACGTTGATCAGTCAATCATTCACTCAAGACTTCTTCTTTTGTATATAGAGGTTAGCCTTTGTCTAGCTAAGGACTTCGCCCTCGAACCCACCCCTGCATTGCTCGATCTTGCTACTATGACATTGCAACAATACATTTAGTTAGGTATAATTACTTTTAAGTACTATTGTAAATTTTATTACGTACACTGTATCTCTAGAATGGCTTCAGATATCCAATTGCTGTAAATGGCATTATAATCTTCACGTCAATTGAAAACCATCTATGAAATTAGAGGGGGATTTTCAAAATATAGGCTATTGAGAAAGGTCAAATTTTCAATCCGTTGTAAGTTTGCACATATGAATTCGAAATCCGTCATGTCATGATCATAGTATTAGACACTCAAGTAGTTTGGATATACATTGGCTTGTCCGTCTCACTTGCATTATTACTGCTGTAGAGATGTCCAAAATTTTGATATTTGAAATATTGTAGCGTTCTTAGAAACATGAATAAGAAGTGTCATCTTACAAAACTTGTTGTATGGTGTAGATTTGATATATGTAACAACTTGAACTTGATATTGACATTAAAACACACAAACAAACAAAAAAAAAAAAAATATGTTGTGTTAATAACACTCTTAGTCTATAACACAGAGTATATCAAAGAATGACCCTCACCATGATACAAAATTTCACCACTTCGTGTTAATTAGTTTGCAAATGCAAGGGTGTATGAAGATAAATGGTCCCCTAGTATATCTATTTATCTATTTGTATATACATACACGATGTGATCAAAAGTATCCAGACATTCCCAAAACATACATTTTTCATATTTGGTACATTGTGCTGTCACCTACTCATTATCAGAGACCTCAGTTGTCATTAGACACCGTGAGAAAGCAGAATGGGGTGCTCAGCGGAACTCACGGCCTTCGAACGTGATCAGGTGATTGGGTGTCACTTGTGTCAGAAGTTTGTACGCGAGATTTCCACACTCCTAAACATACCTAGGTCCACTGTGTCTGATGTGATAGTGAAGTGGAAACGTGAAGGGACACGTACAGCACAAAAGCGTACAGGCCGACCTCGTCTGTTGACTGACAGAGACCGCCGACAGTTGAAGAGGGTCGTAAAGTGTAATAGGCAGACATCTATCCAGACCATCACAAAGGAATTCCAAACTGCATCAGGATCCACTCTAAGTACTATGACAGTCAGGCGTGATTTAAGAAAACTTGGATTTCATGATCGAGCTGCTGCTCATAAGCCACACATCACGCAGGTAAATGCCAAACGATGCCTCGCTTGGTGTAAAGAGCGTAAACATTGGACGATTGAACAGTGGAAAAACGTTGTGTGGAGTGACGAGCCACGGTACACAATGTGGCGATCCGATAGCAGGATGTGGGTATGGAGAATGCCTGGTGACGTCATCTGTCAGCGTGTGTAGTGCCAACAGTAAAAATCGGAGGTGGTGGTGTTATGGTGTAGTAGTGTTTTTTCTTGGAGGTGGCTTCCACCCCTTGTTGTTTTCCGCGACACTCTCACAGCGCAGGCTCCATTGATGTTTTAAGCATCTTCTTGCTTCCTACTGTTGAAGAGCAATTCGGAGATGGCGATTGCATCTTTCAACCCGATCGAGCACCTGTTCACACTGCACGGCCTGTGGCGGAGTGATTACACGACCATAACATCCCTGTAATGGACTGGCCTACACAGAGTCCTTACTTGATTCCTATAGAACACCTTTGGGATGTTTTGAAACGCCAACTTCGTGCCAGGCCTCACCGACCTACATCGATACCTCACCTCAGTTCAGCACTCCGTGAAGAATGGGCTGCCATTCCCCAAGAAATCTTCCAGCACCTGACTGAAAGTATGCCTGCGAGAGTGGAAGCTGTCATCAAGGCCAATGGTGGGCCAACACCATATTGAATTCTAGCAGTACCGATGGAGGGCGCCACGAACTCTTAAGTCATTTTCAGCCAGGTGTACGGATACTTTTGTTCGCATAGTATATATATATATATATATATATATATATATATATATATATATATATATATATATATATATATATATATATATATTAGGGTGGTCCTTAATTTTTGATTTCCTAATTTCTTTGGACTCACCCCCTAAAATGGTTTCATATGGGACTAAATTAAGGAAGGAGAAAAATTAACTTCATTGAATAATATTAAATGGTGCCCCAAGCGACCTAAAATTTTGAATCCGATTACAGTACATAATATATGGGAAAAATCTGGAATAAAATCTTGTAATTTAGAAACGGCTTAAGGGAACGCAAAAATACCCTGGATAATAGAACTAGAGGAAGAAACACATCTAATGTTGTATAGTATTGTCACAGCGGCCATCTTGAAGTCCGCCCTCTTGGATTCAGATCAAAATTTTCAAATAGGAAGAGGGTCATGTGACATATCTTTTTGATGTGGCGTTTCACCAGAAACGCAAATCTGGCACTATTTTAAAGATAGCCTTAGTCGTCTGGACCCTGCAAGAGATGTAAAAGGGGAAAAACTAATTTTAGAACTCCAAGACAGGTTGCTGCTCTTGATCGATACAAGTCCACTGATAGAACGAGAATACATATTCTGACAGCGACGGCAGAAACATTAGGCCATAATGTAAAGGAACTAGTAATAAATATGCATCGATGCTGAGAGAAAATCCCTAGGGAAGTTGCACAAGACCACAAAAATAATTTCGGAGTGCATCAAGTGCGTTAGTTGTGCAATGAGACGGAAAACTACTGCCGAATTTGACTGGTAGAGAGACTATCGACGGGTTATCAATATTTATTACAGGAGATGCTCATGAGAGGCTAATTGGTGTTCTCAGTTTGTCATCATGAAGAGGAGAACGAACATATTATTTCCACTACAGTTCATTAGCTTGAAGAATGGAACTTGGTAAAGTTCGTGAAGGCAGTTTGCTGTCACACTATTCCCTGCAATATGTGTCATGTGAGCGGTGCTTTCATTCTGCTAAAGCAGATGCTCCAAAATGATCTTCTATACCTTCCTTGTAGACACTACATTTATGAATTGGTTTTAAAATGTGTATTTGACAAGTGTTGTGTTTCGTTTGCATCTGGACCGGACATTCCCCTATTTAAGCATTTTCAGAACGATTGGTCTAAAATAGATTGTACTAATTTTATTCCAGAATCGATGATGATAATGACGTAAGGAACAACATTTCAGATGTAAGAAATGAAGTATTGAATTTTGCTATCAAACTCGTAGAAGCAGGACACCGCAGAGAAGATTACAGTAAATTTTTAGAACTGACATTCTTGGATGGCATACCTCCTCGAAGAGTTTTCTTTCGTTTGCCTGGAGCAATTCACCATGCAAGGTAGATGGGAAAAGCAATATACTGTTTAAAAATATTTCTCTTTCGCCAACATTTTCGTTTAACGAAGCAAATAGAAACGGGTCTTCGGAGAGCATGAATTTTTCTGATACGACTATATGTCCAAGCTTGATTTAAGTGTGATCAAGTATCCCATTCATCATTACTAGACCTGCAATTTTTGAAAGCTTTGTACAGTTATAGGCAAATAGATAATAAATTATCTGAAGTGTCTCTTTCTAAATTTTCTCGGTATCTCTGGTACTTGAAGGAAGAATACGGAGCATTGGAGTTTTTTGATGATGAAGTTAACATAATGGAAAAGCAAAAAATGGTTGAAAGAATTAAAACTGTAAGGAGAAACCGTGAAGCAGCAAAGAGGCTTGACGCAAGGATAATACCATAAAAATTCTTGCGAAAAGAGAAATCAGTAATTTTGATACAACAAACAATTTTTTCTCGTGAGATTTAAAATACCCAAAGGGTTTCTTGAGTGTGACCCGATTTCATGGTCAGATAACAATGACTATCTTCAAGGAAAGACAATAGTTAAATTCATCTCCGTAATAAACGATGCAGCAGAAAGGGGAGTGAAACTAACAGAAGATTACAACATCGTTTTTACGAAAAATGAGTATCAGAAACAGTTTATTTTGCATATAGTGAATTCTTATAGATAATCTTTTCCTAGATATGACAAAAGTGAACTGTGTAGTATATAAGATTGAAAACCTATTGAAAACTTACCCCAAACCTACAGTACTACATAAATAAGGGATATTTCAATTTCTTCCATGTTATATTTTTTTCTTTTTCCTCATAATGATCTATGAATCATCTTGATGGAAAAACTTATTGGTAGTTCATGGGGAAACAAAGATTTAACTTTCTCTAGCAGTTTGTTTTCAATTTATGTAAAATATTTCCAAAATTCTTACAAATGTGTGGTTTATAACTACAATAAAATAACATTACATCGAAGCATTTCGCTTTTCACACGTAATAACTCTTAAAGATTATTGGTAGCTTGAAAATAATACGAGATTTGTGCTTCTGGGAAAACGCCACCTCAAAATGATATGTGACATGACCCTCTTCCTATTTGAAAATTTTGACCTGAATTCAAGATGGCCGCCATAATAATGCTATGCAAAAGTACGTTGTTCATTTCCTCTAGTTCCATTATCCAAGATATCTTTCCATTCCCTTAAGCCGTTTGTAAATTACAAGTTTATTCCAGCTTTTCCCCATATACTATGTATTGTAAACGCATTCAAAATTTTAGGTCGTTTGGGGCGCCATACTCATAGATAATCTTTTCCTAGATATGACAAAAGTGAACTGTGTAGTATATAAGATTGAAAACCTATTGAAAACTTACCCCAAACCTACAGTACTACATAAATAAGGGATATTTCAATTTCTTCCATGTTATATTTTTTTCTTTTTCCTCATAATGATCTATGAATCATCTTGATGGAAAAACTTATTGGTAGTTCATGGGGAAACAAAGATTTAACTTTCTCTAGCAGTTTGTTTTCAATTTATGTAAAATATTTCCAAAATTCTTACAAATGTGTGGTTTATAACTACAATAAAATAACATTACATCGAAGCATTTCGCTTTTCACACGTAATAACTCTTAAAGATTATTGGTAGCTTGAAAATAATACGAGATTTGTGCTTCTGGGAAAACGCCACCTCAAAATGATATGTGACATGACCCTCTTCCTATTTGAAAATTTTGACCTGAATTCAAGATGGCCGCCATAATAATGCTATGCAAAAGTACGTTGTTCATTTCCTCTAGTTCCATTATCCAAGATATCTTTCCATTCCCTTAAGCCGTTTGTAAATTACAAGTTTATTCCAGCTTTTCCCCATATACTATGTATTGTAAACGCATTCAAAATTTTAGGTCGTTTGGGGCGCCATACTCATAGATAATCTTTTCCTAGATATGACAAAAGTGAACTGTGTAGTATATAAGATTGAAAACCTATTGAAAACTTACCCCAAACCTACAGTACTACATAAATAAGGGATATTTCAATTTCTTCCATGTTATATTTTTTCTTTTTCCTCATAATTAGGGCCCGGATCTTGTTGACAAGTCAACTTTTTTCCGTTACGCATAGGACAAGGAAACTTCAAATAAAAACGTTATCCTTCAACTCAAGGTTCTAAAAGTATATTGTTTTAGGGTCAACTTTTGGTCACTTTTTGCCGTTTTGACGTTTCAGGTCATTTTTTAATATTTTAAGGTAACTTTCAGGTCACTTATGATCTTCTTAGTCTTTTTCTTCTACATAAGGAAATCTTAAAATGAGCACTGTTCACGGATTTGAAAAATATGAAGTTCTCTCTTTTCCTGGTTCCTGATTATTGGGGTGGAAAACTGCATTCCTAAGAAGCTAATGAACACTAAGCTGTAGCTGGTTGACTAGGGGTAGGGGTTGGTCGGTGGCCAAACAGATGGTTTTAGATCATTGACCACATAGGATGTGATTACGTGAATAACTAACAATGGAATAGAAGACGTATAAAGATTTTATACTTGGTTTTTATCTATTATTCTCATGTATACAGTCTACACTTGCGAACTTCTATTGTTTAAGTGTGTTTCCTAGTTTCAAATCGGGAGTGAATTGACGCTTTCAGTACGTACAATGCCGTACAATGGACTGATCCATAGACTGCAACTAACTGAAACAAAACTTTTGAGAATGAGTCAGAAATGGTAATTAAAATCTAATAGATATTCAAAAATAACAATGTTTAACGAAATGAACGTTTAAAAAATAAAAACAAATTTTAGGGTCAATTTTTGTGAATTTTAGGGTCATTTTAGAGGAATTTTAATGTCATTTTATAGGTCACTTCTTAGAAAATTTTAGGTCACCAACATCCGGGCCCTGCTCATAATGGTCTATGAATCATCTTGATGGAAAAACTTATTGGTAGTTTATGGGGAAACAAAGATTTAACTTTCTCTAGCAGTTTGTTTTCAATTTATGTAAAATATTTCCAAAATTCTTACAAATGTGTGGTTTATAACTACAATAAAATAACATTACATCGAAGCATTTCGTTTTTCACACGTAATAACTCTTAGAGATTATTGGTAGCTTGAAAATAATACGAGATTTGTGCTTTTGGGAAAACGTCACCTCAAAATGATATGTGACATGACCCTCTTCCTATTTGAAAATTTTGACCTGAATTCAAGATGGCCCCCATAATAATGCTATACAAAAGTACGTTGTTCATTTCCTCTAGTTCCATTATCCATGATATCTTTCCATTCCCTTAAGCCGTTTGTAAATTACAAGTTTATTCCAGCTTTTCCCCATATACTATGTATTGTAAACGCATTCAAAATTTTAGGTCGTTTGGGGCACCATACTCATAGATAATCTTTTCCTAGATATGACAAAAGATAACTGTGTAGTATATAAGATTGAAAACCTATTGAAAACTTACCCCAAACCTACAGTACTACATAAATAAGGGATATTTCAATTTCTTCCATGTTATATTTTTTTTCTTTTTCCTTATAATGGTCTATGAATCATCTTGATGGAAAAACTTATTGGTAGTTCATGGGGGAACAAAGATTTAACTTTCTCTAGCAGTTTGTTTCCAGTTTATGTAAAATATTTCCAAAATTCTTACAAATGTGTGGTCCATAACTACAATAAAATAACATTACATCGAAGCATTTCGTTTTTCACACGTTTTAACTCTTAAAGATTATTGGTAGCTTGAAAATAATACGAGATTTGTGCTTCTGGGAAAACGCCACCTCAAAATGATATGTGACATGACCCTCTTCCTATTTGAAAATTTTGACCTGAATTCAAGATGGCGGACTTCAAGATGGCCGCCATAATAATAATATACGAAATTAGGTTGGTCATTTCCTCTAGTTCCATTATCCAAGATATCTTTCCATTCCCTTAAGCCGTTTGTAAATTACAAGTTTATTCCAGCTTTTCCCCATATACTGTGTATTATAAACGCATTCAAAATTTTAGGTCGTTTGGGGCACCATTTAAAATTATTGAATGGATCTAATTTTTCTCCTGGCTTAATTTTGTCCCATATGGAACCATTTTAGGGGGTGAGTCCAAGGAAATTCCTAAATTTATTTTTCCCCATATAAATAAGGACCACCCTAATATTATATATATATATATATATATATATATATATATATATATATATATATATATATATATATATATATATATATATAGGTAGCCCATTTTAATCTTTCCACGGAAATATTACAAAAACGGTTGAACATAAATGAGCCAAACAAAAACTCAAATAGGAAATAACATGCGGCAAATCGAATGGTAGTATGGTGGTGTCTTCCAGGGCCGCCCTTCATCGGGACCCGGAGCCAAAATATAAATTTTAAATGGAAACATGGGTCGAGTGATACCTCGTTCGATAGATCTTTAAAAACTGAAAAGCGCTAACGCAAAAGATTTTTGATATCGGTCACCGTATTTAAAATTGCCGCCAAGACATGTCGAGTCCAGTACAAGTCATGTCCAGTCTGCCAAGATATGTCCAGTCCAGGCATAAAAGTCCAGTACAACTAGTATGAAAACTGTTGAACATAAAAGAACCAAACAAAAACTCAAACAGCAAATGCCATGGAAGAAATGGAATGGTGTTGTCGCGGTGTCCTCCAGGGCCGCCCTTCTTGGGAGCCCAGGGTTCAACTTTAAAATTTGAAACAGAAACATGGGGCGAGTGATACCTCGTTTGATAGGTCTTTAAAAACTAAAAGGAGCGCTGTTGCAAAATATTATTCATTGTTTGCAAAATGACCACCAGGACATGGTATCTGTATCAGATAAAACATTCAGTACCATTAATATGAAAAAGGTGAAGGGTAAATGAACAGAACAAAATTTCGAATAGAAAATCACAGAGGGCATTTTCATTCCACGGCTCGAGAATGTTGCAAGAGAGGAAAAGATGATTAATGTGAAAGTGCTATAATGAAAAGTAGAAAATCTAATTCCTAGAAAATTATCGCTCCAACCTCTCCTTGAAACTGAGTGAAGTGGGAAGGAACGGTAAATTTGCAAATGAGAACCTTAGTTCTTGCAAATTGTATGTGCGCAACAAAATTATCTGAAATGTGTTTTTATAAGAGATAGACATCTCTGTAATGGGAAAAAAAAAAGTATGTAAAATTCTTGCTAAATCGTGCCTTCCATTTTGATTGCAGGCAATGATTTGATGTAAAAATGAATCAACTGCAATGGAAACAAATTTGCCTAACAATGCAATTTTAGAACAATGTGTACAAACGTTGATTTTGCTCAACAGTCGTCTGCAAAATACTGGTTCGATTCTTCTTCTTCTATGTCTCCTTGCATGTGATAAAATGAGCTTCGCTGAGATATTGTCCAAACTTACATTCCGAATAACTTGCAGAGGTAATTTCAGTTGTGATCCTCAGTAACGAAACTGTTCGTACTGAGGCAGAAGCCTCCCAGACATCTTGCACGCATTGCGTTAAATTATCAAGGGTGAAAGGGCGGGAAAATTGTCTGCAAGTTCGAAAAATATATTATTGAAATTTCTGCTTCTCATTTCAGTTGCTTCTTTCTTCCCATCCAATCACACTTTGCAATACAAATGGTGTTAAACTTGAAAGCGAATTTCACCTTATTTTTATTCATTAAGGCCAACATACACTAGCGTATTTTTCAGCGCGCAATTTCGGTAAGTAAATTGATGTCGTAAATTTCGGTCCATAAGGTGGCCTATACACCTAGCGTAAAAATAGGCGCGTAAAAGAAGAAGAAAAAAATGTGGTTATTTTTCGCTCTTCCTCCCGCCCGTTGTTTGACCACGCGGTCATTTCCCAGTTTATTCAAGAACAAGATGGATCTATCTCAAGCCATGCTTTTAAGTGTAGGTGCTATAAACGTTGTGTTGTTAAGGAATCGAATAAAAAGAAAGCATAGAGAAAATAGAAGTATTTGGACCAGGAAATGGATTTTAGAGAGAAATACTCAGGGTGGGATCACCAGCTTCTTCAGGAATTGAGAGTGAGTGATATCAATTCATATAGAATTTTTTTGCGCATGAGCGAAGATGATTTTAAAACTCTACTCGAACTTGTGAAACCAAAGATTCGGAGAAGGGGTACGCAAATAAGGATGTGGGTTAGTCCTGGGGGTCCGGACTCTCCCGAAATCCTGACTTTTCTGTAAATTTAATTTTAGGGTTAATTTTAAAAATTTTAATATAATTTATCCAAGAAAACAAGTGGCTCTCATTGAATTGGCTCCAGGAAAGCAGTGCCTCTCCCAATATAATTCTTGTATGCGTCTTTGACTATACGGATTTATTTCTGATTACTTTCCAAATGAAATTAACCATAATTCGGTTTGAAACATTCTAATCTGATTCATAGTTTACCCCTATTTTAACAAAGATAACCAGAGATCGAGTAAAGCTTTAACCATGATAACCCAACAAATATGTATATTTATAATTCTTAGAGTGTACATTGCAATAAGAGCTAGGACTTTGTTGAATTATAAACTACTACAAAAAATAACTGAGAAGTTTTATAGAAATACCATAAAATGATATAGTGAAACAGAACTGACCTGCTTTATAAGGATCGTGGACATATGCTCATTGGCAAAAACTTCACCACAAATAATACAACAGTTTTATAAACTAATTATATAACTAGCTGAACCTTCGCTCTCTACACAGCGCATTATTCACATATGACCATGAATCTCCTTGTCATTCCTCACATCTATTTAATGACATAAGTGAAACATGTCTTTATAAAAATCGGCAAGGATAGATTGTTTGATTACTTTTTCAATATCTCGTACCGTTTACAAGATTTGAGCCTACTTCCGGTTGAAGTTTGTAATTCATGTATGACCAGTGTTTTCTTTCTTCTTGTATGCAGTACGCAATAAGGAAATACATTACACACACAGCTAATTATAATGCCAGTGATATATGGTGTTCATTGGGCAAAACACTCCAAACAATAAAGATTCATCTTAGACTGGAGAAATGTTATCCTTCGTTCTTCATTATCATTTGGCTATAAAACACACGCCTGAGAGACATGCAACCCCTGTATATAAATATGTGTTGTTGGAATGTATAACTCGTAGGATATGATGCTTAACTTTTTAAAAAAATCAACATTTTTCAGTATATCCCTAAAAAAATAATAAAGAAATAACGGGTATGTTTTTTAAAATATTAAATTAGAACTGGACAATCTACACAAAATTTGCAATCGATCAGTAAAAACGGCACCTTTCTAGAACTTGTGGTTTTTGAGATCTCATTGTCGAAAAGATTGGAGATAAACATATAAACTTTTCTTTGGAGACAAACATATAAACCTAGCATTTTAATATATAGACTAGCTGAACCTGCGCTCTTTACACAGCGCATCATTCATATATGAGCATGAATCTCCTTGTTATTCCTCAGATCTGTACATGTCCCTTTGCAGACACAACTGAAAGAAGTCTTGGTAAAAATCGGCACGAGATACCGCAAACGGGAGATTTTTTCGATTACTTTGTTCAATATCTCGTGCCGTTTGCAAGATTTGAGCCTACTTCCGGTTGCAGTTTTTAATTCATGTATGATCTGTGTTTTCTTTCTTCTTGCATGAAGTATGTAAAAAGCAAATACATAAACTAAGTAACTCTATGGCCTACGGAACCCGGAGGTTCAATGTTGCGTTCACAAAAGCTCTCCACTGACTTCTATCCTTAGCCAACTGGATCCAATTTCTCCTTCATATTCCTATCTCAGTGAGGTCCATCTTAATATTGTCCTCCCATCTGCGCCTACGTCTTCCTAATGGTTATTTTCCGGCTGGTATTCCAGTTAAGATTTTTAAAGCGTTCCTACTTTCTTCCATCCTGGCAACATGAACTGCCCACCTGAGTCTCCTAGATTTGATGACCCTAACAATGTTTGATAAACCATATAAATTATGTACTTCCTCCTTATGAAGATTCCGCCATTCCCTATTCCCGCCTCTCTTGGATCCGAATATTCGTCTTAGGAGTTTGTTTTCAAATACTTTCAATCTATGTTCTTCGTTCCGAGTAAGAGACCATATTTCGCAACCATACAGAACAACAGGTATGATTAACGATTTATACATTTTAAAATAAGCTAATACATACACATACCATCAGCGATATATGGTGTTCATTGGGCAAAACACTCCAAACAATAAAGATTCAACTTAGACTGGAGAAATGGTTATCCTTCGTTTTTCATTATAATTTGGCCATGAAACAAACACCTGAGAGATATGCAGCCCCTATATACAATTATATGTTGTTGGAATGTATAATAGGTAGAATATGATGCTTTAGTTTTTTTTTTTTTTTTAATTTCAACACTTTTAGTGAACCCGTAAAATGTAATAAATAAATAATGGCTATGTTTTAATTTAAATATTAAGTTAGAACTGGACAATCTACGAAAAATTTTCAATCGATGAGTGAAAACGTCATCTTTCTAGAGCCTGTAGTTTCCGAGATCTCACTGTCGAAAGGATTTGCCGCAAACACACAAACGTCCACAAACGTATAGTTTAAAAAACTCCAGAGATGGCAGCACAATTCATTTGCATTTATTTCGGAGAAGGCTTATTAAAATGCAAAGGCTTTGAACAATAATTTAAAAGGATAAACTTTGTGAAAGAGATCTCTAATTAATTAATTTAAAGTACAACTTTTTAAAAATATTTGTCTTTGTTATAAATGTTAAATCACAAATAACCGTAAATCAGAGGTTTGAAAACTAAAGTTATAGGTTGGAGCCCAGTCTCTCTTAATTGTATTAAATAATCGATTATAACATATTTTTAAAGCGGAGGATGATATTTTCATTAATACGATCGATATGACCCGAGCTACTGTTTCCGAGTAGAGTTCGAGGTTTCAGCTGCATCTTCATCTGGCATTCTTCATATTTACTTTATCATTGATCATTATCATTTTCAGCTAACTTCTTTGACGTTTGAGTTCATATAATTAGTGATATTCCGCGTACTAACCTATACCTGGAGCTTACCTTGTACTAGGTTTGAGCTAACTCCAGGTCGAATTATTATTTACATTATAAAAACGCGTACTAACACATACCTGGTGCTTGCCTTGTAATAGGTTTGAGCCAACCCCAGGTCGAATTGATATTTTGACCACAATAACGCATACTAACACACATCTGGTGCTCACCTTGTACTAGGCTTGAACTAATCCCAGATCGAATTACTGTCTGGATTTCCTCTACTCAAGACCTTATATTCACTTAGTCAATTCTGAGTACGAAGTGTGTCTCCCCTCCTGGGGACGACTACACTCCACCCCTTCTCAGTTCCCATGATGGCTACGTCCAACCCAGTCATCTCGAAAAAGAAGACTAAGATACCAACGAAGAAAGTCAGCAGATTTCAATACCGGCCTGAGGACTTTCTTATCCCGTTGGGGCGGCCCACCACCTCCAGCGCTACTGCCGAGCCACGGCCACCTTCGACTAACCTGTCCGCGACTGACGTCCCATTCCTTGCTCCACCGCAAGAAGAATATGCCATGGACTTTACTCTGGTTACTACACCAAAGCGACGTCGCTCGTCCTTGGAGTCCACACTGGGCCAACAACCTTCATCAGACTTTCCTGCTTTTCCAATGAGCAACAGATTTGCGCCTCTCTCTACTCTCACAGGTGACGGGTCTCCTGTGCTAGAGCCACGACCCAAACCCACGAAAGAAATTAAACCACATCCTATATATATTTACGGCATCCAAAACACTTACAACTTTACCAAAAGTCTTTCCAAGACCCTCAGAGAATCTCCTCAGGTTCGACATAACAAAGACCGTATCATGATTCAGGTATCTTCTAGGGACGACTTTACAGCTATAAAAAACTACTGCGAACAGACGAAAACTGAATACGCAACTGGCATCGCCAAAAGTGACCGACCCCTAAAGGTTGTCGTTCGCAAATTGCCCATCGATACAGACGTCGCTGATCTTCAGTCTGAACTAATCACCTTAGGCATTAAGCCACTCACGATTCATCAAATGTCTCGTCGGGGCCCCACTGGTGGAGATAGGGTTCTCATGCCCCTTTTCCTCATCTCCCTCGAGAAAACTCCAAATATACAGAATATCTACAACATAACAGCATTGCTTCATTATAAAGTTACATTTGAGCCTTATCGGCCGCCTAGTGTTCTGCAGTGTTACCGCTGCCAACGTCTTGGTCATTCACAAGACACTTGCAAAGCTCAACCTAAGTGAGTTAAGTGTGGGCAAAGTCATTTTACGAAAGCCAGTGCCAAATTCAGCCAATTATCGCGGTTGCCCCGTCTTTCGCTCCAGTTATATGCTCTCAAGAAATCAACTCCTTTTGGCCGTAGCTCCGGTTCTAATGTAACAACTTCACAGGCTCATAAGGACCCCCGCAGCGACCGTTCTCCACCACCAAATCAGGATGCTCCCTCTACGTCCAGCACACCAGATAGTGCGTCTATACCATCCTCCAACGATTCGATCTCCATTCACTCTTCACATCAAAACCTTCAACTTTGGCCGCATTAATTCTCATCTCAAGAAAGCATTTACTAGACTTCGGGTAGCCACGGATCTTGCTTCCAAGGCTGCTGTCATCATAGAGACATTTGCTGACATTATTACTGATGGCTGCTTCTAAACAACCTCTCATTCATCACACTACAACTATTGCAACCTGGAATGCAGATGGTCTTACAGACCAGAAGCATCTCCTAATTTGTTTTCTAGCTGAACATTAGGTAGACGTCATGCTTATACAGGAAACTCACTTCACTGCCCAGGTTACACACTGGAGTATGCCCAACTACCAATTATTTCGCCTCGATCGAGTTCAACGACGGAAAGGAGGATTACTGATTGCCCTGAAACGAAGTTTCAAGGCTAGACAACTCATTTTACCACACTAGAAGCCCATGATATAGAAGTCTTCCTCCCCGGGATTCCAATCATATTGGTCACGGGCTACCGTTCTCCAACACATGACTTAGATCCCAATGATTTCGACCCCATCTTGACTTTGGGCCCCAAAATCATATTGGCAAGGGACTTCAATGCAAAACATGGGGAATGACACTCCAGACGTTCCAACGAAAACGGACGAATATTACACCTGTATCTGCACATATCTCCGTTCATCGCCTATGGGTAACCTGATCCAACTCACTATCCTAAAGCAGGCGGAAAACAGGGTGTGCTGGACATAGTCCTAAGCAAAGATAGTATCGTAGCTACACGTCCTTACGTGATCTCAGCACTGGACTCAGATCAAGATCCGGTCCTTTTCAAAATTTCTCATCGTCTTATCTCCCGTCCTGCACCCACTCATATCTCCCGAACTACGAATTGGGATCTCTACAAACGGGAATTAAATTCTTACGCTTGCTCTACGTACGGCTGACTCCCTCAGCATATCAATAATTCCTGTCTCGCAGTCCGATCCACACTGTGACCCTTCATTACTTCGTCTTTATATCCATCTTAAACGCTGGGCTCGAAGTACTTGGCAGCGCACCAGGCATCCACTTTACAAAATGCTATGGAACACCTTAAGCCGCAAAATCAAGACTGTCCCTCGGCGACAAACCCAGCAGTACTGGGAGACACTTTTCGTGGGGTCACACCTAATGACAATAAAATTTGGCAGTATTCCCGCCTTTTCCAGCACCGAGAGACTTCTCGTCACACTCAAATACTGCAAGGTCTGCATGGAGTCATACATGACGACCAAGGGCAAGCAGACTTATTTGCTGCAACTCTAGAGCGCCAGTTTACACCTAATGCGAATCCTGTCGTTCCTCACATTCGGCAGGATGTTCGGGCCACTATGCGCATGCTCCATTTTCAACCAATACTTCCCTGCCTGAAGTCGTAACACCAAGGGAAGTTGAGCGTCAGATTGGGTCACTTGCCCAACAACAAAGCGCCTGGAGTTGATCAGATTCGCCCGGAACTACTGAAACATTGGACACGGAAGCTACTCATCTATCTTGCTGCTTTATTTACAGGCATCCTTCAGGTTTGCTACTTTCCCAGTGCTTGGAAAGAAGCGAAAGTCATTCTTCTCCTTAAACCAGGTAAAAATCCGACTCTCCAGGAAACTATAGACCAATTAGCATGTTATCTCATGTGAGTAAACTCTTCGACCGAGTGCTTCTCGCCCGACTTCACGAACACGTCACCACTTATGATATACTCTCCACCATCAATTTGGTTTTCGTGCTAACCACAGCACAAGCCAATTAGTGAGCGTAGTCTACCACCTGACTACCTCTTTTAATCAACGACAACATGTTGTGGGTGTACACCTTGATATTTCCAAGGCTTTTGATAAAGTGTGGTTACCAAGCCTTTTATAAACTTCGCTTACAAGGCTTCTCTTTACCTTATCTCAAACTCCTCACTTCATACCTCTTTCATCGCTTTTTCCATGTTTCTGTGGGAGAGGCCAAGTCTGCTCCCAAACCAATTCAAGCTGGTGTACCTCAAGGCGCGATTCTTTCACCTCTGCTTTACACCTTATACACCGCAGACTTACCCATTGTACCACACTGTTTTCCTGCAACATACGCCGATAACATTGCTTTTTTCACGAACAGCAGCAATCTTCGACTTTCCTACCACTACATGCAGCGCGAACTCAATGTCTTTCAACGTTGGGCTACCATCTGACACTTAAAAATCAACGCGGATAAGAGCGTTGCAGTCTGTTATAGCAAAAGACGCAGCAGAGCCATCCATCGCTTATACTATGACAACATTGAACTTCCACACCGTCTGCATGCAAAATACTTGGGAGTTATCTTAGGTCGAGGCCTTACTTTTGGTCTTTATATCAGAGACATTAAACACCGAGCCCTTCGAAAATTGTCTGCCCTCTATACTATTCTGCGTTGCAGTGCCTTAAGTCATGAAACAAGGGTCCATGTCTTTAAAATGGTAATTTTGTCCACAATCACATACGCATGTCAAGCATGGCAACATGAGGCACTCAGTCACTTGCGCAGGGTCGAGAGTGTGTAAACCAGGACAACTCGTATCTTAACAGGCCATGACCGATATACGCGTAATCATCAACTTTTAGAGGACTTAAACATGTATCCTATCCGGGACGTGTTACATCAACACCATACTCGTTTCTGGGTCAACCTCCCCTGCCACGTCAACCCCGCTATTGCAGCATACACACCGACGAACTTGCAGGACGCCAGGGTTGTAGCATAACTCTTTACCCACACTCTACCCCCTCACTGTGACAGTTGCAATTGAAGGCCACATGACGTCGTCGTATCTCATATTCTAACTCACAACCCCAAATGTCTAACCATCTTCTTTTCTATAGCTGTCATGGAGTCAGGGACTTTTGTCCGATACTCGACACAAAACTTCACTTTCAAGCTGAGCTGAGCTGAGCTGAGCTCTTAATTGAACTGGCTATCTGGAGCTCTAACCAGGTTTAAAAAAAGGGTATCCGTAGCTGGCGGAGAAAAATAAGCGAGCCACTTAGGTATTCCATCCCCATTTGTTGAACTGAATCGCGATCTTCGTATATACGGTTGGATTACTTGCCTCTTTGAGGTTAAGGAAACAACCGTCAAATTGTTTTCTAAACCTCCATGGAGGTTGACACCCTGATTTGGTCTTAACTGTTGACAACCTTGCTATTCTCTAGGGTTAACGATTTATTTTGATACTCTCCTTTTCGGAGGTAGAGGTACCTAACACTAGGTGACGACTTTGGCATCTCTACCGCTGAACGATTATCTTTCGTGCTTCCTCTCCAGAGGAAAAGCAGCTTTCTAAACTGTAAACTTAGAGCACTGCTCTAAGAACATATCATTTATCGTAAACATCCCTACCATCCTTTGTGGTACACTGGGGCAATCTCCCACTCTAGCTATCAAGATGGCTTCTCAGAAGACACCAGTCAAATCTGAGAAAAAGTCACAATCAACCGGAACAAATCGGAAGATATGGATTTTACAGTAGTAGGAACACTAAAGCGACGTAAGTCTTCTTTGGAAAACCTCAACAAAGCAGGAAAGCTAACTACTAGCGTCCAAGACTATCCACCTCTTCCGACCAGCAACATATTCGATGTGTTGACATCAAACGCTATTGCCAACAACAACACTGTTCCTATTAATAAGCGCTCCAATTTCACGCCTCCTTCGATTTTTATATATAGAATTAAAAACACATATACCTTTATAAAGACCTTGAAACGGGCATTGAAGGAGCCTCCCTTAGCACAGCCCAATACGGAGCGCATTCAACTTCAAGCGGATAACAGAGATGATTATAACTCTATCAAAGCTTATTGCGAGCAAACGAAGATTGAATATGCCACAGGAGTGGCAAAAAAAGAAAGACCCATTAAGGTAGTTGTCCGCAAACTGCCTATTGACACAGAATTAGATGACCTGAAGGAAGAACTTGTACGATTGGGCTACAAACCAAACAGGTGTCCACCAAATGTCTCGCAAAAGCAAGACGGATGACAAGAAAATAATGATGCCACTGTTCTTGGTTGCTTTGGAGAGAACTGCAGCTGTTAAAGAGATATACGCAATTAATAACTTGCTACATTACAAGGTCCAAATCGAACCCTACAAGCCTCCCTCAGTGCTGCAATGTTACAGGTTCCAACGCTTGGGGCATTCGTAAGACACCTGCCAAGCCCACCCGCGCTGTCTCAAATGTGGGCAACTGCATTTCACACAGTCTTGTAGTAAACCGGACACATCCACACCCGCCACTTGTGCAAATTGTGAGGGAGATCACCCGGCAAATTACCGTGGTTGCCTGGTATTTAAATCTTACTCTGAAGCACTAAAATTACCGGCACAGCAGCCGAAGAAACACCCATAAGCACCCAAGTAAAATTTACAAGAAACAACACTTGCGGAAAACCTCCATTCTCACTTCTGTTAATAAACAACTAGTGACTACAGATAATGATTCCGAAACTCCCACTTCTTCCCACACCCATTCAGCTTCACCCCTCAAACAAAGGAACTCTACAGAAGATCTGGACTTAAAGTCCGTTCCTTCCTTTCTCAAGGAATTACCTTTCCGTAAAATAATAATGCATGTCAAACGTGGGATTACACGTTTCCGATAAGCAGCCAATTCAGCTTCCAAGGCTGCAGTTGTAATAGAAACTATAGCGGATATGGTTGATGATGGCTGCTTCTAAATCCAAGGTTCTCCATCACTCTCTTATTCTTGCTACGTGGAATACAGATGGTCTCGAAGGGCAAAAGCACCTGCTTATTAGATTTCTCACCGAACATAAAGTTGTTATTATGTTTATACAAGAAACGCATTTTACTGCTCGAATCACTACTTGCCGATTACCTAACTACATTGTGTACAGACAGGATAGAGTGGGCAGACAGAAAGGAGGATTGTTACTTATAATCAAAAAGTCATTTCCAGTCAGGTTGATTACAATACAACCCCTACTTACTTTGGAGACCCTTGCTGTTGAGCTAATAACTCCAGGCGTTCCATTAATATTAGTCACTGGGTACAGGTCCCCGGTCACACAACTAGAGCCCACAGACTTCGACATCACAGCTAGCTTAGTCATCTTGGCTGGAGATCTTAATGCTAAGCATGGCGAATGGCACTCAATTAATCCTAACAACGCTGGAGACGCCTCACACCAATATATCCTAACGCCCAATTTCATTATCATTGCTCCACGAGACCCGACTCACCATCCAAAATTCGGTGGTCAACTCGATGTGCTTGACGCCGCTATTTGCAAAGATATAAACCTTCATCCCTATGTCATCTCGGATTTAGACTCTGATCATGATCCTGTCATTTTCCACGTTTCACACCGCAGCCTCGCACATATCACCCCTCTCACCAAGAAAAAAGAAACTGATTGGGATGTATTTAAACAGGAACTAAACAATATGATCGCTCTACGAGATACACCAGCCACCATTGAGGACATCGAACAAGCAGTTTCTCAGGTCACTTTAGCACTTCGTACTGCAGAGGCAACGAGTACCACCATCAAAATATCTTCAACCTAAACCGGTCAATGTAACAATTTTCACCTACAACTGTATATTCATCTAAAACGACGGGCTAGGCGTCGATGGCAGCACACACTACATAATGGAACAAATTGCGTGCAAAGTCCAAGATGCTAACTATGCGACAAAACAAACAATAATGGGAAGACAGTTTCGAAATGTCACAGTAAATGATCGCAAAATCTGGATCCTAATAGTGTGAATCCTTGCAATAAAACATGTAAATTTTTCGAATTAACTCTTTGAGGCACGGTGGAAGTTGTCCTTACCACCTTTGATATTCATTTTATCGTCCTACTATTAAGTGAAAGATAAAATTAAATTAATTTGGTGTGTTTTGAGATTGCCAACATGTATAATTTTAACGGAAATTTAAAAAAATCAAAAGAAAATTTTTTCGTGCTGCAAGGGGTACAAAATAACGCTGGCTCCCGTGCCTCAAAGAGTTCAGAAATTGGCGATTTTTTTTTAAGTTGGATCATTGTATAAAAGCATTTCTTATCAACAAATAGAACTGAGAACCATTAATGCAGCGAAGTATTGCTTCTCATCGTTTTCTCTAACATGACCCGATACCAAAAATTTTTGTTTTATTATATTTAAGTCAGATATACGAGAAGTGTTCAAATGAAAAGGTACAAAATGGTATTGGGGGTATAATCGAAATCTTTATTCAAAAGTAATTACCAGAGGCCTGAGCACAACTATCCCATGTTTTACGGGCCGAAGGATTTTCGTTCCCAGAATTCCTGTGGTTGTGGCAACAGACGTCCTCCACAGTGTCCTTTAGTTTGTCGTCCGAGTTCAAGCGCTTCCCCTTGAGATGTTTTTTAGTGGACCAAACAGATGGAAGTCGCAGGGTGACATGACCAGGCTGTAGGGTGGATGATCAAGCTGCTCCCACTTCACCATGTCCAGTACATTTTGTGACCTGAAAGACGTGTGGACGAGCGTTATCGTAGAGCAGAATCACTCAGGTTCTCACTGACTTATTGGACACACAATCTCCCTCGTATACGGCCACCATCCGGCTATGAATATCGGCTTATTTTTTCCCTTTTCCCAGTCAAAATGGAATAACATGTCGCTGCTCCTGAATTGTCGAATTTTTCAATGTGAACGCCATGACCACCTCCTACACACTGTTGCGTCAATTGGACGGAACACATAATTCCTGATTCTCTCCTGAATCATGTGCGAGGCGCCCGCGCATACGTACAACCAGGCCAAACACTATTCTCTTCTCTACGTCATCCCTAAGCGGCATATTTTTATTTGAACCGATTTGGTTTGTATGACATTTCGTACCTTTTCATTTTAACATTCCTTCTATATATGACCTCGAAGTACGGGAATTAATAATGAAACCGCGGGCAACTAAATGAAAGAACTACCTATTCGTTGAATTATTATCTCTGCTTATCTTTTGTTAATTTATTATTGACTTGTAGGATTTCACATTGCTTATTCATGAAACCTAGTTCCTGGAAAGGTAGCAGACAATATTTAAAGTACCAACATGGAAGAGTTAACCACATGAAAATTTTAATTTTTCAATCACAGTAGATACATAAAGTGAAAATATAACTTGTTATATTGAATACAAAATCCTACAGGACTTCGGAAAAATTGAGAAAATGGGTGGTGTATGCACCTTTGGTATACTGGTCCTCTACACATTATCAATCACTGCACAAAATTACCGCCATTGTATGTCTTCGTGACAAACTGTTTGCGATTATGGGTTCAAGCCAGTTATGCTAACCTCAAACGTTATAGAATCCAATCTCGTCGAAATTCCTAATTTGCTCTTTAATTTCCCATATTATGCTAATTATAAATTTAAAAAACTTGTAAAATAAGAAAACCAAAACTACTGGATGTTACTTTCTGGAATATATGAGTGAATTATTTCCAAATTTCGATTTTCTACGTTTATCAAATAGCTTTTAAAGAACAATTTTCTTTTGAAGAAGCAATGTCATATGTTGACAAAAACAAATATATTTTGTTTTCAAAACTTATTATTTCTGCCACTCCTTGGTGCCATCACCTTCTACTGGACGTAACGACAAAAATTAATATGAAAACAAAGAGAAAAGGAAATAGAGAAAAATCGTTTTCCAGTAATTTTTATTCTTTTTCAATGCCCGAACACAATTTACGTTTATTCACCGCCTATGGCACTTTTTAAAAAAGACATTTCCACTCTGCCATGTGTTTTCCGGTAGCACAAAGTACCAATTACCACTGATTTCAAACTGAAGATTTAATAGGCTATAAAAATTCTGTTGGTGTTGATAAGGTCTAAAAATCACATACAGGCCTATCCTGCCAATTTCGAGGAAAATTCCCTTCATCCTTCTCTAGAAATGAATGAAACTAAATTTAGTGGTGCTAGTTGCTTTGGGTAAAACAAACCCGAGTAGTGCGTTTTGGGAATTACTTTGGTGTGTCCCATGTCAGACAGCCTAGATGCTAGAAATGGAGATTAAACCCCAATCAATCGTTTATTGAGCGTCGTAAGCTATTGGTAATCTTCATACATTAACAATTTTAAGATCATTGGTAACTTTTGTTAATATGGCGTAGTATCGTCTTTCACCGCTTATTTAGCTGTTTAAGCGTTTTTTTTTTATTAAAGTCAAGTCAAGGATGGTCCAAAGAACAACTCAGATGCCTTTTGGAACAGCATGGTCAACTTGGCGACGCCAAGTGCGACCGGAGGGACGGGATATTTTTATTTTTTCTTAAGGCAAATTTCAAAAATTTTTCACGCCTTTACTTTTCAACATATCGTATTGAAACTTTGCATACGGATTGTGCGTACCTTTCGGTATTTCCCAAATTTTTCTGAGATCCCTACGTCAAACTGTTTCCGGGCCTAAGAGGTGTAAGTCTTGCGAGGGGTGATTATTTCAGAAAAATTTCCGGTTTTTCCAATTTTTTCGGTTCAGGTATATGATACGGACATGTGAGTGATACCATTAAAAAGGGCTTGTTATACGGAAGAAAATAACGTTTGAGCTACGACTCTAGGCAAAAAGCAATGACGCAGTATATAACACTAAATGATAACTCATTTATTATTAGTTAAAAAAAATTAACTTGCTAAGTAAACCTCGTACAAAGGCAGCTCTGAGAAATTTCTCTTCGCTAACAGACAAAAATATATATGTATGTCTGCGTCTTTGTGACGCAGAAAATCCTTTCGCTTCTATAAATATGGTTATAAAATGTGACCCAAAGTAAAAAATTACTCCCTCCGCATTCTTAACCACAGCGCTTCATGACTATTTTTAACTATTACGTTATCCATTGCGTTGTGTTGGTGGCTGGGAGCACACTTGTGAGAAGGCACTGACAACAGTGCATTCATTCTGCGTGAAAACACGAAACGTATAAGTTCAACAGTAGCTTAGTGCTTCGATCTATTTTATTCGTCAAGTGAGAAAATTATTGGTTACTTTAAATTAATCAATCCTAACGAAAAAGAAATAGTAATCTCATAAATAAAAGCAAAATACTGAAAAGTGCGGCTTCAAGAGAAGAGGATGGACAAAACTTTTAATGCAGATAAGTAATAGTTGAAAGGGTTTTTCCCGGGAAGAATAGTTTGCGACGCGCTCGTGCAATAGAGCCTTTTAACAAACTTAAAGTAATGTAGTCTATATAAAACCTAATTGTATTAAACATGTAAAACTTTTCATATAAATACGTAACCATGCATGATATCTTTGTGTTTTTGTAACTTTCCACAAGCATAAAAATAGAATACGACAAATGTGCATCAAACTAAAAGGATAGGGTAAAAGTTATGTTAATATATATATATATAATCAAGCTTAATATTTCGCCCTTAGAGAAGGTAACACCAGTACACTCTGGTCCCGGACTCTGGGTTACATAGATCAAGAGATGGTTGTGACGGGTAAACTTTGTGGGTGCCTCTAGGTGGATCTGTGCGCGGGTCCAATATGCAATTATTTACGGTACTATTGCATGGTGAACTCGGGCGGGGTGTAGCTGACGGGACTCGCAGGGTAAACCATAGTGCAAGGCGTATTAGTGTCCTTGTGTCGGCTAACGGAGCAATACTCTTCCTAACCGCTAATACCATACAACCATTCACTGTCAGCCTATATTTTAATATTGAAAGTAGCGGAATGCATCCAGTGAGGAATAACCAAAATACCGCCCGTTAACGGGACCGATGTAACCTTTAGTTACATATATGATTGTGTTTACGTGTAGCTTTGTGTGGGGTAAATATTGAGTTGGTTTAGTATGCACTAACGGTATTTTAATTATTTGTATTATTTTTCATAATTGTGTGTATTTAAATTGTCAACATGTCTGAGAGTGAAAATCTAAATTTTCAAACATTGCTTCAGGCAATCAAAGATTTGGCAGTGAATGTAGATCAAAAGTTTGAAAAAATCGAACGCAGATTTGACAGAAAAATCTGAAAAATCAAACGTGGAATTACACGATAGGCCAGATAGAGTTACAGAAGAAAATAAAGTTAGTTTCATTTTTATTAATAAGAAAGTCACGGAAGAGATAGAGAATTTACGCTCTGACTTTGAGGAAAAGTTGCAAATTGAGGTAAATAAGGTGAAACGTTCTTGCGAAGAAAATTTTGCGAAATACACAGAACAAATACAATTCGAAATCAATAAATGTAACATAGAATTAAAGTCTGTTGTCGAAAAGTTAAATGTTACGGAAAAACAAAATGAAGAATGTTCAAAATGTATGAACGTTTTTGATGACTCTTTAATTGCATTTAACCAAAGACAAAATAAGTGTGAGATCAGAATAGGTACGTTGAATGGTCAAGTAGAATCTTTAGAAGATCATGTAGATCGTGTGCACAGTAAACTAGTAGAAAAGACGGATAAATGTGAAAATTGGATGTCAAACCTTCAGAAGGTAGTTGAAACTAGTATTACTGCATGGGAAATTACGGTAATATCGCAAAAATCAGTGGAAGAAACACAGAGCAGAAACACATATTAGTAACAGAGTTGAGGCTACTGTTAACGATGTAGAACAAATAAAACAATCTCTTGCAGACAGTCAGGTAAAAAACTTCCCACATTCTAAATTCTAATTACGTTTTTTCGAATGTTCGGGTCAAAAAAGATAGAATAGACGACCACGGTGCGTAGCAGTACTTCAGTGTATTCTGATTCTGGTAGTAGTATTCTTGAATCTAGTAGTTCTTAAGAGGAAGGTAAATCACTTTCTTTCCAAAACCATCTGAAAAGAAAAAAAATAGAATTAGATAGGAAAGTTTATGTGAATCTTAGAGATTTAAAAGGATTTGAAAAGTTTTCAGATCATGAGAACGAACTTACCGCGACTGCATTTTTGAAAAAGTTCAAAGATGAAGCTTCAATTATGAATATTCCAAGTAGCCAATACTTAGATATTATAAAGTTTTTACTTACGGGATCCGCGAACAATTGGTATATTAACAATTGTTCCTCTCTCAATACGTTCAAAACGTTCAAGAAGATATTTAAGGCTGGATTTGAAAATGAACAAGTGCAAGCAAGTTAATGGTGCTTCAAAATAAACCATATGACCCGAAAACAGATGGAAGTGTGTACAACTTTGTCTCCTATAGATGCAATAAAATACAGGAAATCAATCCTGATATTAGAGAACCACTTGCTATCAATATGGTGCTGAATTTAATTCCACCTTATTTCAGACGTCAACTCACTACTCTTACCACGTTGACTTTGTCGACCATGTTACAAGTTATTCAGAAACCGGAAGCCATCCCTAGATCTGATAATAGAAGGGGATCTAACCATAAGTTCATGAAACTTAACCATGTGACATCCAATGAGAATCAAAAGAAACGTAACAATAATGGAAACGGTAATAAATCTTCACACGAAAATGCTCAGCAAAATAAAAATTACAAGAGTAGACGTGGATTTAAGAAAAACAAACGCAATAACTATAATAATAATAGTGATGAAGTGCATTCTGATGCGCATTCTTGCAGTTGTAGTCAGGAAATCCCACGTAGAGTGAATTCCCCATTGGGTAATTAGTTTTATCAGTCCTCAAATGGAAATAATCAACCTGTAAATACGATTGGTAATGTTGGAATGCATTCTCCTAATGACCAAATGCCTAGAAATTCATTTGGTTTTCCAAATTTTGTAAATCAAGGAAATTTTAGATCTCCAAGACCTCCATTTGTAAATTCTACTCCTTTTAATTCAAACGGACAAGTTCGTTTTCCGCACCCAAACTAAATTTTTCCTGTGTGGAGGGTGCTCATCACAGGGAAGTCAGTAAAAGTTCTGGTAATAACGTAAATGCATTCACTAATGGTTGTCATACTGTGTATGTTACTATTAAAAGGAAACTTTTAAATCTTATACAATGGGACAGCGATGAAAGTTCATCCGAGGATGAAGGGGAAAGTAATAGAAATTGTAAACAAATTGTTTCATCACAGGCTACTGCAGAAATAAGGGTAAAAATATTCAATGAAGAATTTTACGCTTTGTGCGACTCTGAAGCATCTGCTAGCCAGCTTTTCTTTAAATTGTGGAAAACTATGTCTGCCATTGTTTTTAATACTAAATTAAAAACCTTTTCCCGTATTGTACTTGTTGATTATTCTGGTAAAAGAATGAAATCAGTAAAAGGTGAAGTTGTTCTCTGTTTAGAAATAGGACCTTTGATGTATGACGTAAGCTATCTGGTTGTAAATGATTTAAATTGTTCTTGTTTGTTACGCCGGAATTTTCTTACCTTAGCAAATGCAAAGATAGATTTTGCTGAGAAAATCCTTTTGTTAGGCCACGGCCAGAATGTCGTTAGGGTACCTATGAAAAAGGAAATTGACAGAATCGATCGTAATTCGCCTTCTTCTGGGAATAGTAACCAAGTTAAAATTTTGACAAGGCAAAAGGGAGAAGGTCAGGAGTTTGAGTTAGTAAACAATGTAAAAGTCACTAATTTTGATGATTCAGAAATTTCTTGTTAAAATGTGTCTGAAGACGTTATCCACCCTTTAGAAGGTAAATGTCCCGTAGTAAAGAATTTCCTTAAGCAAAAACAACAATGTATCACTGAATGGATAAACGAAATTAATGAAAGATATAAAATATATGAGCATTTACGTGAAAGATACCAAAATCCAATTGTAAATAATGAATCTTTGAAACAGTTAAATTTCCATTTAGTAAAGGAATCAATATTTTTGTATAAGTTGTGTGGAAAACAGATTAGCGATATTGAAAATAAAACAAAAGAATCTCATGGTATGTACAAAATCAATTTTCTAACTCAAACCAGTCCAGGAATTGTAGTAGAAAACAATAGTCCAGACACTGAACATTTTCCTTCTGTATGTGACGTTAAAGAAAAATTAAATGAAATTGTTTATCTCGATGACCAACAAAAACAGCAACTTTATAATTTGTTAATTAAACATAGATGTGTGTTCAGTGATGTGCCAGGTAAATGTAATCGTTTCGAATACATTATTGAAGTTGACACAGACAAACCTATTGTTAAGAGACAATATCCCTTACCATTTACATTTAAAGATAACATAGAGAAACAAATAAAAGAATGGCTTGAAAACGGAGTTGTAGAAGAGTGTGTGTCTATTCACGCTCATCCGTTGTTATGTGTAGCAAAAAAGAACACATCAAAACTACGTACCGTAGTCGATTTGACCTCTTTGAATAAGCATGTAAAACTTAAACAGTTAAAAGTAAACAAAATTGACCTATTGTTAAAATTTCATTGTGTTCAATTCATTAGTTGTCTTGATTTTGTTGGGTCTTACTTGGAAGTCAGTCTTTCTGATAAATGTAGACCTTACACAGGCTTTTACTGGAACGGCAAAATGTATCGATTTTCATGTGTATTTATGTGTTCATTCATGTGTACTTCTTCACACACATTCACGTGTGTTTCTTCAGGATACTTAAATGGGTCTGTAGCTTTTATGACTTGTTTACAGTGTTAAGTTCCTGATTGTATGATAACTTGTCTGTTATGCCGATGACGTCTCAGTACCAACAATGACTTTCGGAGAGCAAATTTGCTTGTTAGATGAAATGTTTACTAAAGTACATGAAGCAGGAATGAGGTAGAATCTTAAAAAATGTTCATTTTGTAACACAAAATTTAATTTATTTGGTTTAATGTAGATTCTCAAGGCATATTAAAAGATTCTTCCTACGTACAATGTATAAAGGATCTTCCACGTCCTAGAAATCTGAAAGAATTACGAGTACTTGGTTTCTTTCAATGGTGTTCAAAATTTGTTAGTAACTTTGCACATAAAGCTGAACCTTTGTTTGCTCTTTTGAGAAAGAAAAAAAAATGAACATGGGATGATGAGTGTGAAATTAGTTTTCAACAATTGAAACATGATTTAGCTCAAGAAGTATTGTTAGCTCGTCCACGTTTAGATTATGATTTTTGTATCATCACAGATTGTAGTTCAGTGGCTTTAGGGAATATTTTGTTTCAGGAAATTAACGGCGAACGCCATATTCTTGGGTTTCATAGTTGAACTATAAAACAAACTGAAAAGAAGTACACAACGACCGAAAAAGAGGCTTTATCAATTGTAGTCGCTTTAAGAAAATGGGGTCAATTGTTGTATGGGAGACATAAAAATTTACACTGATCACTATTCTTTAGTATACCTCCATAACATAAGAAATTGGAATTCACGTTTAAAGAGCTGGAGCATTGAAATTCAAGGATTCGAGGTAGAAATAATTTATATTAAGGCTAAAGATAGTCAGGCGAGTGATGCTTTCTCTTGGGTAATATACAGACAAAAGTTGAACAGCATGAAATTAATAAATTTTGAGGTTTTGCCATCATGTTTCGGAAATCTTATTGTCGAAGAATTGAGAATCAAAGAAGAATGTTCAGAGTATTAAAAAAATAATTAAGTTTTTGCGTAATCGCAATGACCCGTATATAAAAGTGAAAAATAGAAACATTGAAGTTCAATAATGATGTTTTGTTAAATAGAAATTATCATTTTCCAGACTCGTGGAAAATTTGTATACTTCCTTCCATGGTTCCCGAAATTGCTAACTATTTTCATGACCAAAGTCATTTTGGTGCTGAAAAAACAATTGTATCTATTAAAGAAGTGTGTTATTGAAAGTCATTAAGACGAGATGTTATTAATTACATAAGCGACTGTATGGATTGTAAGTTAACAAAAGCTGAAACATCACCTCCTGCTAGACCTTTGCAGTGTAGCAGTACAGAACATACGAGATATGTTTTCTGTTGATATTTCATGGCCGTATCCAGCTTCTCAGAATGGAAATAAGTTTGTTTTGTCAGTGTTAGATGTTTTTAGTAGATATTATGTAATGTTTCCTACGAGAAATGCAACAGCGAGATGTGTTTTAAAATATCTAGAACAATATTATTTTCCACTTTTAGGTGTTCCGTAGTCGGTCTTAGTGAATAATGGTAGTTGTTTTGTTTCTACTAAATTAAAGGAAAAAATGAAAGAATATGGGATTAAAATCCATTATGTTAGTCCGTATCATCCAAAGAGTTCTGTAGTGGAGAATATCCATAGAGAAACCAATCGTTTTTTTTTTAAATTGTTGTGCAATGATAACCATGTAAGGTGGGAGAACTATGTTCCCCAAATTGTTATTTTACTAAACTATTCCGTATGTACCAGTTTAGGAGTAAGTCCAACAAGTCTTCATCTCAATGTGAAACCGCAATATTCTGTGTTTCGGCATTTCGAAACAGTTATAAATGATGAATATGATGAAAACGAACCTCTAAATTGGTAAAATAGACTTATAATGGCTGATTTTCATAGAAAAGAAATGAAAAATATAATAAAACACAAGAAGGTAAATATGTTATAAAAGAAAATGATTTGGATTTTTGCTTCAAAGTCATCTTAGTTCAGCTGTAGATAAGAAAATTAGCAAGTTTGTTCATTTGTACAAGAGGTCTTTACTTTGTAAACAAAAGGTTAAATATAAGCTGTTTGAACTGATAGACCCACTTACTGGTGAATCATTAGGAACCCATTCAATAGATCGTATGAAAGTTTGGAAACGAACTTCAAAAACTAGACAATTCCAAAAAACATGTACATGAAAAAGAATTAGAGTCCATAACCCTAATTTGTCTAAATGTAGATTCGTGTGAACCTGACACAGCAATTCGAGTGAATTTTAGTGATGATGTGAAAGTGGATTTATCTGTATTTAATTCTAGAAGGGTCGAAATGAAAATATCGAAAAGTTAGTGAAAAGATAGATAGAATGTGATAAATATTTGAAATATTTAACAGATAAACTTAATTATTCCAGTTATGCTTTGTCATTTACACTAAATCATCTTATAAACCCTAAACTCAGTAAGTTGGGATGAAAAAAATGCGTAAAAACACTTCGATGTTTATATATCAAGTTGGCGTTAGTACGCGTCCGTGACCCACTATGTGACTTCCGGACGGTTGAAGCCTTTTATTGAATACGGAATAATATGCCAAGTGGCTTGCCAAGGCATGAGATCAGGTTCCCTCCCATTTTGGGTAATTTTATACTTGTTTAAAGGCCGGAGTAGGCTATTTTCGTATTATACCCTTCTATATTCTTTTTAATGTTAACCTTTTATTCTATCTTTAAGCCTCATCTCGGGAACGGGAAACAGATAACAATAATAATAATGTGGGTGGTATCTTCCAAATTTAGCAGGACAGGCACTATAAAAGTGTAATGGTCTGACAAACCATCCACCGCTCGGTCCATTCCTGGTTAATGTCTAACCGGAATGTAATAAATATAGAGTATTATGATTAATTAATGTTGTTGTAGTTCTAATTGTGTGATGTTGCATTTAATATTTTGAAAATGTTTGCATGTCTTTTTACTGCAATTTGATTTGTATGTGATATTTTTGTGTAGTATTAGTACCATGCTATTGCTTTTTATGTTGATTAAATTTAATTGCGAATATCTTGAAATATGATATTGTTTCATTGATAAATGTTTCATTTAGTTACGAAATAGTAAAATATATATACATGTAGTTATGCAAATTTTATTGTTTCAAATAGTGCATTGAAATAATTTCGTTTCATGAGTATAAAGGAAAGTTATTATTCGTTGTATAATGGATATTTGAAAAAAAATTACGATTGAGTTAAATGTTGTATAAGTAATTGTGTTATGTAATAGTGTTAAGTATTTTGTAATGCATTAATAATTATTTTAAGTGTTTGAATTAGTGCATACTAAATAACAGTACATAATGTTAAATAATATTAAATAGGATTAAACAAAAGTAATAGTATATTAAATTTATATCATGCTGTGTAGGAAATAATGTGAATGAAAACTATTAGTGAATATTAATGTGTTTACCATTATAATCTTTTAAAAAAAGACATTAAAAGACTTTATGGCCCTCGTAAGTTCAGAAAACCGTTCAAAAATGGCCCTTGCGTTTTTAATCGTATTACCGAGTGAACTTTAAAAATTTTATACGTCACCCAACGTAGAAGACTAGGGATTAACCTTTTAAAGACCAAGGAATAAATGATTTTGTCGAATTGGTTAAGTATCTCATACACTAGTGCAGTGAAGTGAACAGTGGTGCAGGGTTCTGTTTATTTTTCAGTTCCTTCAAAACAAACGTCTTGTCGAGCGCCTATATAACATTAAAGGATAACTCATTTATTATTAGTTAAAAAAAATTAACTTCCTAAGTAAACCTCGTACAAAGGCAGCTCTGAGAAATTTCTGTTCGCAAACTGACAAGTGTATATGTATGTTTGCGTCTTTGCGACGCAGAAAATCCTTTCGCTTCTACAAATATGGTTACAAAATGTGACCCAAAGAAAAACTTTACTCCCTATGCATTCTTAACCACAGTGTTACATGACTACTTTTAACTATTACGCTATCCATTGCGTTGTGTTGGTGGCTGGGAGCACCTTTGTAAGAAGGCACTGGCAACAGTGCATTCATTCTGCGTGAAAACACGAAACGTATAAGTGCAACAGTGGCTTAGTGCTTCTATCTATTTATCGATCTCGACATTTCTTTGTAACGGATGTCATACCATCAAACGATGTCTTTACTCCCCGCACGAAAACTGTTCAGAACTGGCAGAATTTTTTAGTAAAGGAAAATGGCGCGTGTGATTAGCGACTGCAGCTGAATCGAGGAGATAAGCAATCAATTACCCAGGTAAATACAAAATATAATAAAAATTTTATTCATGACTTTTGAAAACGTAACAACGGTCACCTGATTCAAAGAATAACTTGTTTCCTGTATGTAAATTAAACTGCTATTTTTTAAATCGCATTCACAATTCTAACATTGCTGAAGAGGGCAGCACGATTAAGCCCACGTGAGAACGATAGCCGAAACTATAGCCCGAAAATGAAACGCCGGTCACTGTAACAGCGTTCACGAATTGGCTATCTTTTACGTGACCGACGATACAAAAAATGATCGCTATTACATGCGTGACCGGCGATACTTCATATTTCAATCAGAAGATTCTTTTTAATGATCAAACTATTTAAAACTACAGAATTAAAACTGCAAAGAGTAATGAAAAGTCTAGTAGAAATATTTGAGATACGAGGTGGATTAGAGGCTTGTATTTATCTCGTAGCATGTTTTAGAATCTTATTGACTCCTTTGCTTTCTTTTAAATACAAATAAGTTTAAGAAACCATTCGGTCATCTGTGGACTGAAATGCAGACAGAAGCGGAGGTCATTGAAAATTGATTTAGGACTTCTAAGAATAGCACTTTTAATATTTTATTGTGAGTGCTTGTAATATCAATTGAAAGTATAATTTATTAACTCATCCGAGTTCGCAATATTGTACTATTACAGAATGGAATGGATATTTTCCATAATTTTCCTAAACGAAGGATCAAGAAGCTGTGTTCAGTTTGATATTTTATCTTATTTTGTTCTACAGAATGTATGGTAGGAAAAAAGGCCTACTTCTAGTTTGCTGGAAATATTCTGCAAAATACTGATTAAGCTACGAGATTTTGTACATTTTTTCAGGCGATGATCAGTAGTTTTAAACTATATATATATCGTCTATATATATATAAACTATATATATAACGTTTTATAAGTTAAAATTCGAAACCACTGCTTTACAGGTATTTGTTTCTTGTTACTTCCTATATAGCGATGGATGTTCAGACTCCAACATCTTGAAAATCACAATCCATCCTACGGAGGCATTTACACGATCGCAATGAAAAATCTTGTTTCACAGAAGAAAGTCAGGCAAAAAAGGAAGCTTAGTGGTTCGGCACTTGAAGAAAAAAAGAAGGAAGGGTCGAGAAAGGCGAGTACGATAGAAGATACAAAGCAGCAAGAAAACAAGCGGGTACTTGGAAAACAAGACAAAATATGACGGAAAGGGAAAAGAGAATAGATAGAAAAATAGTCTTGCAGAGGGTGCGCAAATGCAGAGATAAAAGAAAATGAAAGAAAGAAGCTGAACGATTATTAGCGACTACTACACAACCAAGCAGTGAAGACAGCCCACCAGCTCCTGTATCTTTACCTCAGAAGACGAAGCATAGGAAAAGTATAAAAAAAGAAAACTCAGAGTTAGAGAAAAAACTAGAAGAAGAGCGTAAGACAAAAAATTGAGATAGATTGGCTAATAAATATAAAAAGCAGTTTCAACGTTTAAAGATAACATCTCCTTCTACTACCAGTAAGATTAGAAAGCTAGCTTGTGGATGCAAACTTCCGAGTGCACTTAAGAAACGGCTTATTTTCACGGAATTAGTTGTCTCACCTAGCAGATGTGAGAAAGGAAATGAAACCTAATACCAAAGAAAGAGAAGAATTTCTCCAAATGATATCAACAAAGAAACTTAAAAAGTATCGCTGCATAAAACAGGCCAATCAGCTAATAAGTTACAGATCTTACAGAAGTATTATAAATAGAGTAGTGAAAATCACATGGGACGGCAAAAAAAAAAAAAAAAACAATTTCACCAGTTACGGCAAAGCTTGTGTCAAATTTTTATCTTGATGAAGCAAATTCAAGAATGTGTCCTGGAAAGAAGGTTGCTGTTTGTAAGAAGAAAAACCAACATCAGAAACAGTTACTTGTAGATACAATTAAAAAAACTTGCATAAGAAATTTCTCTGAATGTATCCAAATAATTACATGTGTTATGAAACTTTCAGAAAATTGAAACCATTTTACGTGGTTTCTCCAAAACCTGCAGATAGGTAAACTTGTCTGTGCTTGCTATGTGCTAATATGAAACTCATCCATAAGAAAGGTATAGATCTTAGTGTCGTGGGAAATACTCTTCAAGATGACGTTGAAAAAAGTGTGTGTTCACAAGAAAGGAAAGAATGCATGTTTGGAACTTGTCAAAGATGCGACGGTAAGTTGAAGTTCATGTAACACAATATACACCTGAACCACAGAAAGAAATTGAGGATCCTGCACCGCCGAAAGTCATATTGAAACTTCTGGAATTTCAAAGTTAAATGTTCCTGTTGCAGCTAGAGTCACTTCTGAAAACAGCAAACAAATTACTCATTTCGAGTGGAAATTTGTGCAAAAATGCATTTGAGATGATAAGAAAAATTCCGAGAAAATTTGAAGTTACCAGCTCTAATATAAATGAATTCTGTTCAAAATTGGAAACTCAGTTCCTGACCTACAGAAAACATCTCTTTCAGTTTTTACAGTATATCAGCAGCGTGACATGAAGATGCTTAAGGAACAGTTAAAATATAATGAAGCCATTATTCATGTCGAGTTTTCGGAAAACTATCAATGCAAATATTCAGATGAAGTGCATTTCGGGGCAGCAAAAACATACCTATCCTTACATACTGTAGTTTTGTACAAATACAATCCAAGTATTTCTAAAGTAGAATGCACTTCGTGTTGCACAGTCTCTGAAAGTGATCAAGCAGCTCACGCTGTATGGGCATATTTAACGCCCCTACTGAAAGACCTATCAGAAAAACATTTCGAAATCGACAGTATACATTTTTAGTCAGATGGGCCAACATCACAATACAGGAATAAATTTAACATGTTCTTCCTCAAAACATACATGAAGGAAATTTTTCCTACCATAAAGTATTTGACGGAATTTTTCGGCAAGCGGACACGGGAAAGGTGCAGCTGATGGAGTGAGAAGTGTTGTTAAGAAACCTGCAGACTCAAGAATAGATATGGGCCATGATATAGCGTCAAGCCAATCATTTATCAGTGAAGTGCAGGAAGGATGCAAGTTTGTAAATCTTTTTGAAATAAGACGTGAAGAAGTGGAAGATATGAAGAAGTTGATCTCCTTTACTGTACTTATGATAAAAGGCATAGCAAACATACACGAAGTTTCGTTACAAGTTGAGGACTATAATACAGGGTGAGTCAAAAGTCCCTGGACACCTGCATAAGTTTGAAAATCGACGGGAAAGGTAAACAGTGATGATGGGAACAGAGACTTGATTAGGGGCCGCAACTTTTGGAGTGTATGTCATTCATAGCCGCCATTTTGGATTCAAGTCATTTCTTTTAATGGGAAGGGGGGTGTATGACACATCAGATAACACTAGATTGAGTTCAGGAATTTAATGGTGTAATTTGTTTTTTTTTCTATCTTGTACAGTTTAGAAGTTATTATTGTTCAAAGGTGGGAAATTACCTTGATACTGACCCAGTTCTCTCTTTGTTCCAGGTAATCTAAAATGGGTCTGACACGTGAACAGAAGATCGAAATCTTCCTTATATCAGGGGAACGCAGCTACCGAACAATAGCAGCTGACTACAACAGACGGCACCCAGACAGAGAACCGGTATCGCAAAGCACAGTGGCTCATGTGATCACCAAATTCCAGGAGACGGGCTCTGTTTAAGATGGGACACGTTGTGGGCGACCAAAGACTGCCACCAATGAAGAAACTGCAACGGCGGTTGTTGCGTCGTTTGTGAAAAGTCCTAAACGAAGAAATCTGTATATATTTTTAAGAAATCTGAGTTGCTTTACTTGCAGATACGACTCCTCATGTGTTCATCATGAATCTAAAAGTAGCCCTGTTTTCTTTGACTTCAATACCGTTTTTGGTGATTACTTTAAGTTTTACCTTATCTTTTTAAAGCATTTCTTTAAAGTTCTTTAAAAAGGTGGTAATGAATATACTTACTTCTTTTTACTTCTTTCTTTCGCCTCTTTCGCTTTTCTCTCTTTTTAAATTTTCTGAATATCTCACCATTGCCACAAAACGTTGCACGTAAAATGTGAAGAAATCTATACAAATAATACACAATTTCCTCAACTCACATTCAAGATCTTGTATGTGACCCGGTCTTACATACTGATGAATTACAAAATTCAACTCCTGATACTTATTGCCAGGAAGACATCATGTTCGAAGAGCTAGCCATTGGACAATGGGCGACTGAATATTGTACCCTGGGACTATTACTAAATTGGACAGTTATAATGTTATACATGTAAATGCAATGCACTATTCAGGACCCGGACAGTTCAGTTGGCCTAAGAAAAAGGACATACATCCTTATTGCTTAAGTGATATGAAGGCTATAATAGATCCCCCAGTGAAAGTCATGACACAAAAGAAACGAATATTTTATTATGCATTTCCTAAATATGTTCTGCTTTGTAATTCTTCTACGAGTAAGTTAGACTAAAAGACGCTAAAAAGATGAAGTTGCCATTTTAGCTGCGAAAGTGTTCAGAACAAAGTTTTTGTATTCTGTTTAAACTTATTTTATTTTATTATGAAACAAGTATCTTTTCACTTTAATCTTCTCATGCATCGCTAACTTTGGAGAGCAATATTTTGAAGACAAACTAATTTGTAGTACTTCACTATTGTAACTATTGAGAAAAATATATGCAGAAAATTGTACTGCCCCTTAATGTGAGCATTAGCTGGTTGGGGCCAAACGAAAGTGAATAAATAAAATAATAAAATAAATTTTATTACAAGTACAAAAAAAAATATATATTTAACATATATAGTTCAACATTTTATTAGGTAATAAAATACTTCTTGTGAACAGACCTACTTACCTGATAAAGTAACGATGATCATGGATATGTATCAATGCCACTGTCGAAATAATAGCGGTCACAGATAAGTAACAGGATGTCACAAGCATTGTAACAGCGGTACACGGTAAGTAACAGGATGTAACAGGGATTGTAACGGGAGGTCACACAAGAAATATAATTAATATAAGTTGGGCTTTTACGTTTCTAATCATGTTCAACTGTCTTAGTTAACTGGTTTGCAAAGCTTTACTGTAAAAAATACAATCGGTCCACTAGCAACCATTTAACTGCAGTAAGTAATATAATTCACCATTAAATTCCTCTTTTTTCTAAAAACAGTGGATTTTTACATTTTACTGACAACATACAACAAATTTTTAAATAAACTTGAATTAAATGTTAAAAAGAAATCACAAAAATATTGACAAAAATGCATCAAAATTATTATCCATTTTTTGATTGAAAATTAATTTAATCATGAAGGTGTGACCTCTGTTACAATTTTCAAAACACGCAAACAAAGACGTGTGTATACGGAGCGACGTAGGAGATATTTCATGGAACCATATAGTGCATTTGTTTCTTGGGATCATAAGCTAATATAAGGTAAAATTTCAGTTTTGTACAATAACTTTAATTTTTCACGATTTTCAGTAATGAAAGTGGCGGGTTAACTTAGTACGACCCATATACGAGGGCTATCCAGAAAGTAGATTACGTTTTGGAATAAAAAATCAACAAAGTATAGGAAACAAATTTTATTATATACAGATGAAAGCCACACACAAATACTACTTTTCGACATAGTCACCATTTAAATTAAGGCATTTATCGTAGCGATGTACGAGCTTGGAAATTCCTTCGTCGAAAAATTCGGCCGCCTGCGACTTCAACAACTTCGTTACCTCTTCTTGCAGCTGTTCGTCGTCATCAAAACGCTGCATAGCCAGCCACTTCTTCATTGCTGGGAATAGGTGGAAGTCGCTCGGTGCCAGGTCGGGACTGTACGGCGGATGAGGAAACAACTCCCACTGAAAAGATTCAAGAACTTCACGCGTGACATTTGCCGTGTGGGGCCGGGCGTTGTCGTGAATCAACAAGATCTGAGAGCTCAACATTCCTCTGCGCTTGTTTTGAATTGCTCTTCTGAGGTTTTGCAGAGTTTGGCAACACCTTTGAGCGTTTATTGTAGTGCCTCTTTCCAGGAAGTCCACCAAAATCACACCTTTTCTGTCCCAAAAAACAGTCGCCATCATCTTCCTTGCCGACATTGTTTGCATGCATTTCTTGGGTTTTTGGGGAGAACCTGTGTGCCCCCACTGCATTGATTGCAATTTCGTTTCACAGTTCACGTGTTTTACCCATGTTTCGTCACCAGTAACGATGCGATCGAGTAAAGGGTCACCATCCTTATTGTAGGCGTCCAAAAAGTGCAACGCTGCAGCCATTCGCTGATTTTTGTGGTCCTCTGTCAAGATTTTTGGAATCCATCTTGCACAAAACTTGTGGTAACCAAGCTTTTCGCTGATGATTTCGTGCAACAAACTTCGCGAAATTTGTGGAAAACTCAAAGAAAGTTCCGTTATTGTGAAATTCGATTTTCACGGACTTTAACATCGACTTTTTCGACAAGTTCGGCAGTCACTTTGCTGGGTCTCCCACTTCGATCTTCGTCGTGAACATTGGTTCGGCCATTTTTAAATCTTATGACCCACTGTCGCACTCCACCTTCAGTGATAATGTTGTCCCCATACACTTCACACAGCTGCCGATAGATTTCTATCGGTTTACAGTTTTTTGCTGTCAGAAACCTTATTACTGCACGCACCTCGCAGCTCGCGGGATTTTCAATTAACGCAGACATTTCAAACCGTCACAGTATCTTAACGGAGCACAGCACGAACCTCTCACTAACACGGCTAGATGCCGACTGAGCTGCGCAACGCTCTGACCCCAAGATGGCCGCGCTAGCCGCGCCCCTAGCGGACACAGACGAAAACGTAATCTACTTTCTGGATAGCCCTCGTATCTATCTATCTATCTATCTATATATATATATATATATATATATATATATATATATATATATATATATATATATGATAGATAGATAGATAGATAGATAGATACATAGATAGAGAGAGAGAGAGAGAGACTAAATTCAGACTTTTCAACTTTTGTTTTCAATATACAAGATTGAAATTCTGCACACGTATTATGTACGTAACAACGTATTCTTAGAAAAATTATTCTGATCTCTATGTCAACCCAGGTTTCGGCCAGAGAGACCAAGGTGGAATTAAAAAAAAAATATCCGGGTTCTTCCCTAATTTTCCGGTTTAGGTGTATGATACGGACATGCGAGTGATGCCCTTGGAAATGACTTGTTATACTGAAGAAAATGGCGTTTTAACCATGACTAAAGTCAAATAGGAATGACGTAATACATTTTTGAAGTATTTTTACATATGTATGTATGTACACCTTGTCTGAAAAAGGTTGAGCGCATTCTTTATTGGTGTTTTGAGGCAAAAATTTTCTAAGTCCAGCTTCGGGTATCTTCGGAAAAAAGTAAACCAGGTTCGAATCTGTAAGCCAGCCTTTGCAATCGAAAAAAAAAGTTTGCAGGTGTGTTTTTCTTCTTTTAAATATAATAAGACTTGTTACCAAGTGTAGAAAAAAAGCAACATTGATTGAAATACTTAATGATACAATATTTCGAAACCTTGTATTAATGTCAGCACATTCTTGTTTGTCATTTAGCTCTCCATACGTAATTGAACATTTAGATACGTTAAAGAATCTTTCCATATGTAAAAGAATGCTCAAAGTTAAGACATAGAACATAATTATCGCCTGAGTACTTAAATAAAAGTCAAAGTAGAACAAAAACAGCGTTTGTACTGGATATGAATGTCATAATTATCTTGAGAAACGTTATACATGTTTCGCTAGAAGCATGTTTCCGTAAATTCTTGTGTTAGCTCACTGGTAAGGTGTCGGATTTCAAATCTTAAGGTTACGAGTACGATTCCCATCTGGGTCAGTGATTTTTTTATGAAATTGTATTTTCCGCAATGCTTAAAAAAATATATAAAATAATTACATTAAATACCTCAGTTGTATATATATCACATAATCATTGAAGAACATAGTAATTATTATGTTTAAAATATAACATCTGAGATAGGTAGGTGTTCACAGTAGGTCGGTATTATATATGAGAACGTTAAATACAAGTTAGGAAAATCGTTCAATAGCAATAAATAAATTATGTAATGTATTTATTTGCAGCTATTTGTCATACAGATGTAACTTCTCAATATTCTCATTACAGCATGTTTTTACATTCGTGAAATACAGTATATTCCTACGGATATAGAAAGTGTATAAACAGAGTATCCAAAGTCGGATCCTGCTTGAACACACATAATTTTTCCCGATCCCCTTAACGTCACGGAAAGAAACACAAATTCTCTTTAGAACGGAATGTCGTTACTTAGAGTCTCATTCGAATACGTTGAATATGCTTTTGTATATTCATCTCTCTCTCTCTCTCTCTCGCTTTGTTTATGTGTGTGTGTGTGTTGCGGAATATCCCAAGTTGAATACAGCATTTGCAAAGTATATGAGCATCATTGTCATAGAATACCAGAAATTGAAAATCGTGTTTGGGTTGCGTGTTCATGTTAGCTCACTGGTAGAGTACGGGCTTGGTACTGAAGAGGTCTTGAGTTCAAAGCCTGCAGCGATTTATCGGTTGTTTTTTTTTGTTAGTAGAATTGCACTGAAATCGGATACAAGGAGAGGTTTACTTCTAGAAATATTTTCAGAAGCGTTTAGGTAGCCCTGAAAAGGGCTGTTTTCGGGAGTTAAGGCGGGGACATTAATATTGTGTCCAAGACCCTTCTGAATTTATTACACGCTCCATTCTTCTGGGCATGGAATCTATTAAATGGGTGACAAATCTATCTCCTTCCTTTACCTCCAGACACGCTCCGGAAACAAGATGCCATAGGTCATCCTGAGTTCTTGGTGGATCTGTCTCAGGCCAACTGTCCCTTAGAGTACGCTTCACCTCTGCCCACATATTTTCTATGGGATTGAGGTCTGCTTCACGAGGCGGCCAGTCAATTAAATCAATCTCAGGCTGCCCTGCGAACCATTCCTGAACCACACGGGAAGTATGTATTGGCGACTGGTCTTGCTGGAACTGAATTACACCATCAGGCTGAAATACTCGTACAGATGGCACCATGATATTACTCATAATGTCTAAGTACTGAGCACTGTCCAGATGTCCTTCAATTCTGTGAAGCTGTCCTGTTCTGCGATTGGAAATCCATCCCCAACATGAAATAGTTACATGGCCACTGCGATTGCAAGCAGCCACATATCCAGGGTCATATCGGGTGCCTCTCGGACGATACACAAAACGGCGTCCCTCATTTGATGTTGTGAATATGGATTCATCTGAGAAAACTACGTTTTTCCAATTGCGACCCACATTCGCCTGTGCAAACGCGAGACGGTAAATTTTGTGGTCGTCTGAGCGTTTTTCCTTCACGGCAGCGACACAGCCACGTAACCCAGCATGACGAGGCCTTCGCAGAGCTGTATGCTTACTACCAGGAAAGAGAGAAGCTTCCCTTAGCTGTCTAGACGTCCTTAGTGGGTCTAACCGGGCTTCGTTTACTAATCTCGCATCTTCGGCTTCGGTTGACACATGCGGACGACCAGGAGATCGTAAATTACCAGTCTGACCTGTAGCACCGTATTTCCGAATACATTGCCTTCCTGTAGAGGCCGGGACACCTACTCGCCTGCTAGCTGCAGTTGCAGAATAGCCTTCCAACTCCCATAAAGCAATTACTGCTGTACGTCTATCCATAGTTACCAATGTTCTGAGCTGTGAGCAGGAAGCAATAGGTAAAAGCTAGTACCTGACGTGTGATTGATTACTTGCACGACACGCCTATTGTGGGGAACGACTTAGTCAACGACTCGCAAAAGAAATCTGAAAATGGTGCGCCGTAATAATAATATTAAAACAGTTTATATAAAGGAATATTAATACATACGAAAAGCTGTTTAAAGAATAAATTGTTATACTGACTTTATACGTATAAAAACATATACCATATACCAAACAGATTGAGCGATATGATGATAGCTGTTTTGAGACAAACACTTTCGAAGACCAACTTCGAGTATCTTCGGAAAACAGTAAACTAAAGCTGCTGGTTTGAACCTTCAAGCCAACCTTAACAATCGGGAAAAAATGTAGAGATAGGTTTTTCCTTTTGTTAAATATAATAAGACATGTTGAAATGGTATTAAGTGTAGAAAAAAAGAACATTGATTGAAATACTTAATGATACAATATTTCGAAACTATGTATTCACACTCTTGTTTCGTCATTGTGATTTCCATACGGAAAAGAGCATTTACGTATGAGCTCAGTTATATTTCAGAAGCAGATTCCGAAAAGCGGTAATGTTAGCTCAGTGGTACACCCCGAGCGTTTAAATCGTGAGTTCGATACCCGTTCAGGTGAGATTTTTTTATGATATTCTACTCTCCTCAATGCATGAAAATTATGTAAAATAGTTACATTACAATTCATCAGTTGTATATATATATATATATATATATATATATATATATATATATATATATATATATATCACTTGAATATATATATTCATATCATTTCACGACATAATTAATACTGATCTTTAAAATATAACATCTGAGGTATTGACAGAACGTCGGTATGTTATATGTGAATATTAAATACAAATTAAGAAAATCGTGTAATAGCAATAAATAAGTTATGTAATGTATTTATTTGCAGCTATGTTCATACGCAGGTAACTTCTCAATATTCGCATTACAGCATTTAGGTAGAGCATATTGAAAATCGGATCGTGGTTCAAGACCAAAAACTAGCTAGCCCCAAACTGTCACGTAAGAAATTTACGAATCGCAAAAGTAAAGTGAAGAGATTGAGAGCGGTAATACCTTAATCGCTCTCTCTCAACCTTCTCTTATCTGTATTTATACATATAAAAGTGTATGTATGTATGTTCCAACATAACTCATGTATGCCTAGAGTAGGGTTTCTCAACCTGGGAGTCGCGAAGATAAGCGGAAGAGATAAATATAGTTAGAATCTAATACCGGAAATTATTTTTAAATATTATTTTGAATTTAGTTCTGATAGGCATACTTTTATTTTTATACATAGGCCTACTGTAAAGCACAATAAAAAATAAGTCTACTGAACATTTTCAAAGGGTGCAGAGTTGTTTAAAAATGAATTTAAATGAAAGGGATATGATATGAAACTAATGAGAATTGTATATAGAAATGCTAGAAAAATACACAAGGAACAAAACCTGCACATTGAAATACAATTAAAAATGAAACCTAATGAGATACCTAAGCATGATGTAATTTCACTAGTACAGCAATGCCAGGTTCAATCTTCGTGACGAACATTATCAAGCCATTTTCAACTGATAAGCGATTTCTTGTCTTTGTTTTAATGTTTACCATGAAATAAAACACACACACCTACTTTCGCACAGGTACGAAATAGCAAATGGAATTATTACTTTTAAAGCTGCAGATACCAGACCAGGATATTCTTTTCTCCTCATCAGGCAGAACTTGTCCAAGTCTTCGTTACAGAAAACCAGTTGCAAAGACTTGTCGCATGATCATTCGATTATTTGGTCAAGAAGTTGTGGGCTTAGATCAGATAGGTTAATGACCTCTTCAATGAAGGAGTTTAACATCCATCTTGAACCAACACCTTCGTCGTTGGGAATATAGATATTACAGTTACTGAATCCACTGTCAGTGATGGGCGCCGAAAAAAGGGGGCACAAATTTCGGAGGAAGTGTGTTACTCATGTTAGGAAGGTGCATGTGCACATGTATAAAATAGAAGGAAAAAGTAATAAAATGCGCTCAAAATCAAGGAAATGCAGGGTTTACTTATGAAAATTGTATTGAGCTTCGTGCCAACCATGGTGGCGCTTCGCAGTTAGTCTGTCGACCTCACTCATATGTACGGAGACACCGTCATATACTCTCGCCCCGGGCGCTGATTTTCCATGCCACGGCTCTGTTCACTATAAACAAGAAATGGATTCTACTATTATAGAAATAAGTATGTTAGAAATCCCATACAAGCTTATTATAAAACACAAATTATAAAAGGGTCGCTGGCAAGAGGATGTGACAAAAGGGGATCGTGATACGAATTAGATTGAGAACCACTGGCCTAGAGTAATTTTAACCACATTTCTTATAGTCTGAAAAAGAGTGCTGTTGGGTTACCTATGGTGAATGGGAGGGGGATACATATAAAAGAATGATAGAAAATGATCGATATTAGTGTCGAATTCATACTTTTCGGGGTCGCTTAGAGAAATAGTGTGACTTTCGATTTCGCCTAACTCCGATTAGCTCTCATTAGTTGGAATGGGCACGAGCGACTTTTCTTTGAAACTCGATTCGACTAGAAACAGACATCTTTGAGATCTACTCTAGGACTCGGCGCGAAAAATTTCCTCCAACCTGACTCGGATTAGAGTCGAGTCGAACCAAAACGAGCCAAATCATGTGTGTAATCCTACCGAGACACAGACAATATAATAGACAATATAATTATTCTATTATCAATTATACTACTATTACTACAAATAATAATAATAATAATAATAATAATAATAATAATGACAATAATAATAATAATAATAATAATAATAATAATAATAATAACTCGGTAGTCATGAAGTCTACAAGGCAAAGACATCGTTCATTACTCTAAGCCAGCGTTTCCCAACCTTTTTCGACTTGCGGCACACTACGGGTGTAACTTGGATTCTCGCGGCACACTTATAGATATTATTATTTGTAAATATAAAATACCGTGGTATTTTTTCTGTGATTACTGATCTCCTTCTCACAGAGAAGAAAGCTCGATCACTGTTTTTTTCCTGTGGTAAATCACTATGCTTATTTTTCATTCTAATTTAAAAATAGAAAACAATTGCAATGAAATATTGGACTCAGTTTTTTAAAATTACGCTTTCTTTTTCGAAAACTGTATCCAACCTTTTACTAATAAGGAAGATCACTAAATAACGAACAAACAAATCTCTTTTACTTTTAAAACACAAATGTAGGTAATTTGTCGAAAGGATTGAATGATATTTTAAATTTTCAAGTTATGAAATAGTCTGCAACAATAAAGAGGCAATAATGGTAATAACAATAACAAATACTTTTTTCAACATTAGAAATGTATAAAAAAGTACATGAAACTTAAAATTGTAGATTCATAGTAGAGGTTCATAGTAATGTGCAATACAAATGTACATTTTCCCCTGCGTTTTGCAGTTTGATTGCTATAGAATTAATCATTTTGTTTCGATTTCCTCGCGGCACACCAGCGGCCCATTCACGGCACACCAGTGTGCCGCGGCACACCGGTTGGGAAACGATGCTCTAAGCTGTAAGCGTCGGTGGACTACAGATGGTCAACTATTGACCTCTCGCCAAAAATTGGTGGTCCCGCAGTGACGATCAGCTGTGGCACCAGTTCCATTTTGAAAACTTTACTACCATTGGCAGAGACGCGATGAAACGCCAACGAACCACAAAATTACTCTCCCAAAATATGTTAAATTGCCTATATCTGTGATTTGTTTATACTTAGGTGAGTCAAAAAAACACTAAACAAATACTCCGGGGTGGACGCGAACTATCAATATTACGATTACTAGGCACGTGTTCTTCTGACTTCCCCACGGAAACGATCATAAAAAGCTTGCTTGTTGAAGGATAAATCATTGAGGTCTTAATTTAGCCAATCAGACAAACCCCTACATCTCGAGTTCTAGGAGGTGGTACCGTGAACCATTTCAGATTTATTGCTTTCTGGTGGGGTATTATCTATGTGCAAAATTTGAGCATAATAGCCGACATACATCTTCGGTGCCTCTTCTCTTTAGTACAATTTTAACCAGAGATGGTGTGGGTCAATGAAAATTTGATCCACGACCCACCATGACCTACTATCACCCAACACCCAAATGACCCATTGACCCACTCTGACCCATCATCCATCGTGATCCACTCTGACCTACCACCAACTATGAACTACTCTGAACCATTGCGACCAACTCCGACCGACCAAAACCCATCGTCATCAACTCTGACCCATGATCCACGTCCTTCTCTCCATTGACTAAAGAGGTTACATTTGTAATAAAACAAGACTATGAAATTATCACTTATCGGAGTTTGAATTTCTACCGTCAATGGCTCATTGCACCTCTCTATTACAATATTGGTGGATCTGACCTTTAAGATATACAATGGTAAAGTGTTTCTCATCTTCCGAATTAAAATGAATTTAAATTTATCATATATAATTATTTCTTTGTTGCCTTACATACACATTTCAGTAGAAAATAGGATGAAATTTAAAAGTCTCAAATCAAGGAAAAGTAGACGAACATAAAAAAGAAAGAAAAACTAATTTTCTATATAATTAAGCATGCCGTACTAATTGAAAATGCCCATGTAATTAAGTTCAGAATACCAATTTTATGGCCATTTTCTCTCAACTTTATGGCATGATTGCCTTATGTTCTGAACGCTCCATATATTAAACACAAGCTTCTGCAATTATAAATAGAAAGCAGTGGGTATAAAATTCGAAGAACTGTAATTTTCATTACTCAATTTCTTTCTCAACTAATATCAAACGTTTTCGATTATTTTTACAAATCAACCCACTACCAATTTCCAATATATAGAAAATGTCCCCCCCCCCCCGCTCATAAAAAAATAAAAAAATGTCAGGACATATGCTGTTTATTTTTAATAGAGAGTTATATGCTGAATTTCAGCTCTTAGTTCAACGACTTGTGAGATACAAAATTTTTCGCAAAAAATCGGACTTCTACTCCCCCCTAAGGATATGTATTATAATTGTTAGGTTTGTTTATTTTTGGTACCTTCAGTGAAGCAAAGTATTACTTTAATTAACTTCTCAAATCTACTAGAGTTTACAAATGAATTATACCATTTTCTTTTCACTGTCAACCTTTAATTGACTTACACCAATACACTCAATTAAACAGGAGCCTTTCTGAATCCCAAAAACTATAACAATAACTATGATCCCACTTGGCGTTACCATAAGCCACTAAAATATCAAAAGCTACTCTTGGCTCATTAACCTACCATAACAGTGTCCACTCTCGGCTCTTCGACCTTATTATCAACAGCCACGCTTGGCTCATAAACCCTAAAATATCAATTGCCACACTGGCTCTAACTTTCCTTAACATAAAAAAAGACTTAGGCCACTTATATGGCTCAATTTCTACATCAACACGATTACATATTATTTATTTCTACATAGTAACATCCTTCATTTGTTGTTTCTATTTTCCAACACTTTGTCCGAAATCAACACCATGTTCGGCTAACTAATATAACCCAATACCCTCCCGTGTATTGCCAAAAACAAATTGTCAAAAACACAGTCTCATCCCAATATTCTCCCGGGGATTACCGAAATAAAACAGCAAAAGAATTCAAGGTCTACATAACTACAACAAAAGATGATCTCTAATTCACGGCTAAACATACGCACTTTTGCTCTCGTCGTCCCCAATAACTACATATTTCTCCGCCCCTTCATCCCTAACTTAAAAATAAAACTTAATTCGAATATACTTAATTAGTGAATTTATTACAATTAAATACCACTCACTAGATGCTACAGCTACAACTACGTAACAAAAAATAACAAATGTGAAACATGTTCTGAATTATTTTTAGATTTCTAACGCTAATATTAAGCATATTACAATAGTAAAAGAGGATTGTTCATGAAATAGTATATTTGCTCTTAATTTTTAACTTTTTTTAAGGAAAAAATTAAGATATTATTCAAGTTTTAAACTTCGCACGCTGCAAATATGTTGCCCTCTAGGCAATGGTACTAATGTGAAATGTGGACTAATGTGGACTAATGAGAAATGCGGTACTGTTAGCGGCGCTGAAAACTTACGATTCGATTCTAATATCGATTGACGTCGATATTTTTATGTCGCTACGTAACCATCCTGGGTGCTAATGGGAGCTTAATTGGACTTGAATTGAAAATAGAACTATTCATCTAAGCGACCACGAAACTATGGATTCGATACTAATTTCGACCCGTTTCTAGCATTTTTGATATGTATCCCGACAGTACTCTTTTGCAGACTGTAACAAATATAGTTAAAATTGCTCTAGATATATCAGAATTATGTTGAAACACACACATACATCCACTTTTATATTCTGTATAAATAGAGAGTGAGCGAGCGAGCGAGAGAGGGCGACTCAAGGCATCACCACTTCCACATTGCAAAAGCATATATCAGGAATTGACATAGGCGGAACTAGAAAGGGTCCAGGGGGTGCCGGCTCCCCCTAGAAGCAAAGCTGACCCTCCCCAGAATTTTTATACTGGATGAAAATAATGTTATTAATTTACCTCAATTTACGCATAACAATTTTAATGATGTTTGCATTCGACATGTCTAATAGTGTCTATATTCGTCCGCCTCTCGACTTTTTTTTTTTTAAATATGGGTCTATGGTCTTGTGCCTGAATGTAATAAAATACCTGGACTAATGTGATAGTGAGCAGTATGCGACTTGAGTCGACTGGAGCTGTATGCGACTTTTTTTATTTGATAGCTTCATTAATGTAAATTATTTTTGTATTCTTTCAAGTAATTCACTTATTGACGTAGTAATTTTTTCTTGTTTATATATGTGTGATAAATCAGTCTTATTGTTATTATTTTATTTATAGCATACTGTAGTAATGTTTGAACAGTTACGATTTTCAGAGCAAATTATTAAGGTACACTAGAAAAACAGAAAGGAAAGAAAAAAAAGCCGAACTCTTGAACTGCTAAACTGAAGCAATTACGCATATAATACCCATTCAAAAGTCACTATTCAATATCGTGTGTTGCTTTTCCTCCTCCTTCTTAGTATTAGTGTTATTTATGAACTGAGGTTTGTAGTTACATTCTTAAGGTATAAACTGTAATCAGGTGCGCACCCAGAAATTTTTGTTCAGAGTGTCGAAAGTTGGGAGGGGTACAATATTGCAAGACACAGACATGACGTTATTCTGCGTCCGAGTAAACTATAAATAATTTCCAAGTAGCGTAAGTTGTGCACCACATGAACAATTTTTATATTTTGCTTTCGAAAAGGGAGTGTATTTGTGCTATGCTAAAGAAAAAAGATATGTTCCTGATAACCTGATATTGTAGTTTCATGCTGTCAAAGTTACATGGGTATCGCAGCAATAACAAGCAATGTTCGTAGTTTGAGGGAAATTTCCCTAATCGAGAGAAATTCTTGCGCTTACTGATTAGCCAATATAAATATTTAAGTTTTTCTTTGTTCGTCGGAAATAAACCAATAATAATTTCACTGTTAAGTCAAGTATAGTTTTATTAAGGAAGTGCACATATGTATGTCAAGTCACTAAGATTTCATGCGATCCAAATTGGATGGACTTTCCATGAGTGCTCCCTGGTACAGACAAAACACAATCATTAAAAAATATATATATATATTTTTTGAGGGTTCGGGTCCGGTGGATCTCTCTGTGGGTGTCCCCTGGCTGTAATGATATTTCCCAACGGTTGACGCTAAAGATGTAACTACAACAATACGCTTAAAAGCTCATAATGTAATTCAGGAATATTATAAGTGTTGATATATTTTCTCTCTCTCTTAAAATATTGTGATCAACATTATTATCAATCAATTCTGCTGGTTGAATCTTTGTTTCATTAAATGTTTGTTGTTTTAATTTTTACAATCACATCTGCTTGTCCATCAGGGACACTTATCATACGTCCTCCCGAAAATTGTAAGGTGTGTAATTTAATATTTAATTGAAAAGATAATGGGAAACATCTTTTATAGGAAAACGTGTCCCTCAAGTCGGTCTACATGTCTTCTCCTCTCGTATTGTTGATCTGCTTCACTCTAATTGTATTTTTTTAAATATTTAAGTTGTTCGGGAGTTAGCCAACTATATTTCTACCACTGTTTTGTATACCATTGTTTCTGTTTTTTTAGTTAAAAATGTTTTGTGTATAAAAATGTATTGCATTTCTTTGTTCGCAAAGATTTATGTAATTAAACTGCAACATTAGTAAACGACAATGAATAGCCCATGACTGATTTTTGAAAAGTTATAACTTTAAATTATGTCACTTCTTGTATATTTATTTGTGTTTCTAAACGATGTAAGAGCAGGAGTAAAAGTAAAGGGGAACACAGGAGGACACCCTTCTCCCACTTCCAAAACTATCTACGGTGCCCCTCCAATTCCTAAAAAATGCAATGGGCAAAGATAGGCACGGAAGACGGCGTGACGTCAACCGTCCCCCTATCTTTTCAGACCCACTTTCACCCTTGTGTAAGAGTAAACTGAGAGCATGACAGTTAACGTTTACGAATAATGTATTTTCGCTCAGAATTGCTCGAGTAAAACAGTAATAGAACATTATGAGTTTTCATAATTAGAGTAGATTTTAGGTAGTTATTTAGTAGCATCAGAATATAGGGAATATACAATTTTAAGTAAATTTCAAAAAAATAAATTTTCACTGAAATGTTACATGACATTGTCGTGTTAGAACTAAATAACTTGGAGTTGATAATGAGTACGGGGTAAGGGAGACTATATATAACATCATAAGAAGGTCTTCTAAAAGATTCTTCCAATTTTTCAGAACTAATGGTCCATGATCCCCCCGCCCGCTTAGGAAAATATCCTAGTTACGCCAATGGGAATTGAATTGAAAATCTATGTAAAGACTTTCTGCTGTGGCATGCTTCATAAGGACAATTCCAGTCTGCTCACGTGACCTTTGGGGTTCATGAATTTCTTGCGAGCGTTCCGACTTTGGATTCTCTGTTTATACTAGGGATGGCCACAAATTTCCGGTTCCGACGGAACCGGTTCCGCAAGGAACCGGTTCTCGGAGATCCGGTTTTCAGAACCGGTTCTGGAACCGGTTCCGGACCTGGATCCGAAAACCCGGTTCCAGAACCGGATCTTAGGAACCGGTTCCAGACCTAGATCCGAAAACCCGGTAGCAGAACCGGATCTTAAGACCCGGTTCCAGATCTGGATCTGAAAACCCGGTTCCAAAACCGGATCTTAGGAATCGGTTCCACATCTGGTTCTGAAAACCCGGTTCCAGAACCGGATCTTAGGAACCGGTTCCAGACCTGGATCCGAAAGCCCCCAAAGACCCGTAAAGGAGGCATATAGTTCACCTTCAAAAATAATGCAAATAGGACCATGCGCTTGTGCCTTCCCCGCCCAGACCCATTTGTGCCCCCAGAAAAAAAAATTTTGGTTCACCAGTGGATGTTTAGCCAAATGAGTTGGCCAGTTTGCCTGTTTAACCAATGAGTTTGCCAGTTACCCAGTTTATTTAGCCAAATGAGACAAGCTGCCGCCGCCTGGGCGCCTGCCTGTCGCTTCCACCATTTAATCTAGCATACTGTTCACAGCTTGCCAGCAGCTCGGGTTTAGCGTAGGGATGGTCACAAAGTTTCGGTTCCAGCGGAACCGGTTCCGCCGGTTCTGTTTTCAGAACCGGTTCCAGATTTGGATCCGAAGAACCGGTTCTAGACCTGGATCCGAAGAACCGGTTCTAGACCTGGATCCGAAGAACCGGTTCTAGACCTGGATCCGAAGAACCGGTTCTAGACCTGGATCCGAAAAACCGGTTCCGGAACCGGATCTTCTAGAACCGGATCCGTTCAGACCCGAAAACCGGTTCCACCAGGAACCGGTTCTGGCCATCCCTAGTTTATACCCTCTCTTTATGCACCGAATAATTTTTCAAGAACATAAATGATATGCTGTAATATGAATATTGAGAAGTACCCTCTATATGACAAATAGCTGCAAATAAATACACTACATAATTTATTTATTGCTACTGAACGATTTTCCTAACTTGTATTTAACATTCTCATATATAATACCGACCTGCTGTGAACACCTACCTATCTCAGATGTTATATTTTAAACATAATAATTACTATGTTCTGCAATGATTATGTTATATATATATATATATATATATATATATATATATATATATATATATATATATATATATATATATAACGGATGTATTTTAATGTAATTATTTTATATAATTTTTCATGCATTGCGGAAAACATAATTTAAAAAAACCGTTGACCGAGATGAGAATCGAACTCACAACCTTACGATTTGAAATCCGACAGCTTACCAGTGAGGTAACACAAGCATTTACAGAAACATGCTTCTAGCGAAACATGTGTAACTGTTCTCAAGAAAATTATGACATTCATATCCACTACAAACGCTGTTTTTGAGGCGATAATTACGTTCAATGTCTTAACTTTGAGCATTCTTTTACATATGGAAAGATTCTTTAACGTATCTAAATGTTCAATTACGTATGGAGAGCTAAATGGCACAAGAATGTGCTGACATTAATACAAGGTTTCGAAATATTGTATCATTAAGTATTTCAATCAATGTTGCTTTTTTTCTACACTTGGTAACAAGTCTTATTATATTTAAAAGAAGAAAAACACATCTGCAAACTTTTTCCCGATTGCAAAGGCTGGCTTGGAGGTTCGAACCTGGTTTACTTTTTTCCAAAGATACCCGAAGCTGGACTTAGAAAATTTTTGCCTCAAAACACCAATAAAGAATGCGCTCAACCTTTTTGAGACAAGGTGTACATATACGAAAAACAAGGGTATCTCAGATTCCTACGAGAACCAGCCTTGGGCCAGAAGGGCAAAAATATTTAGTTTTTTTTTTTTTTTTTTTGAAAAACCTCCTGGTTGTTTTTCGGTTTTCCATTTTTGATGTATAATGCGGCCAAACGAGTGGCACCGCTGGAAAGTATGGTCTATCCTGAAAGAAACGAGGTATGAACCACGATCCTACAATAAATAGTAAGGAAGCTGTAGCTGTTTGAGTGAAAGTCTAAAATTTAACTCAGAAAGTGGAAATCCTAAAACGGTTAATAAGGATACAACACCAATAATAATTGCGATTGGAGCGGTAGTCCTAACGAAATGTCATAACAAAAGCCATCTGCCTTGCTGTAAGTCTCCGTGGGTTGTAACGTTAGGACGATTATCGTTAAAAGTTAACACATAAGTTAACTTGTGTTTTTTTTTTAAAAAAAAAACATCTCTTCTACACGAAAACTTATGTAAACTTTCCATTTTTAATATGAAGTTTTCCTTTTAATGGCCATCCTCCCGGTTTCTCTGCAAATTACCTATTACACTTCTAGGATCTCCTCTATGACGTCATTATCAATTTTACCTAGATATCTTCCACTTCTTTGCAGATATCGTTTCTTCTTTCTTTTTTAGTTTTCCCTCTATGTCTATTTCATTACTTTTCTTTCCTCATAGTTTCTGATTCTTTTCTAATCATCTCCGTTGTTCCTTTTTTACTTTTTACTCTCGAGCGATGGAGAGAAATTATGACGATATTGAAAAACAATCGAATTCGAGAATTCAACGGATTTAGCTATTTCATGGCCCCTACATACCGAAAAAAGTGATTTTTGAATACCCGTCCGTCCGTTCGTTCGCTATGTTTTCTTCCAATAAGAGTAGTTTACTGAAGAGTAAAAATCGAAAAACGCTATTTTCTCAAAAAAGGCTCCAATGATTTAGAAAAAAAAAGTTTCAAAAATCAATATTTAACTGACAACCCTATATTGTGGTATAAGTAGAGGCACGAGCTTTTCGCACTAAGAATTTGAAAATTTGGCGTTTCTTTTGTCATATTTCGCGTTTCATCGCATTTTCCAAATAAAGTTTCGCATTTTGTAGCTCTTGTGGAAAATAATTCCCTGACATTTTTACAATTGCTCCTTTTATTCATAGATCACTATAAAAATAAGCCGTTAATTAGCTAGAAACAAAATACACTGAATATTTCACTTGATAATATCAATGACAGTTTACCTCAATTAATACACAACGTTTCCACAATTGCCAAATTTAAAAAATCTCTAAATTCCCTTCTCTTAAGTAAAGATAAGGATACTGGTAGCACATGAGGCATCTTCGTTTTACCAGATTATTAAATAACCCACATATGAACACACAACCAATATGTAACCTATGTTAATTTGTACAGCTTATATATTCATACTTCTAGTACCGCTATATGCAATATGCAATTTTAGGTTTCTCCATGTTATTTTTGTTTCCTCTATTGTATATTATTTTTCAATTTTTGTTTTTGAAGTGCTTAACCATATTTTTTACTTAAGTAGTATATTCTTTTTTATGTTGTTCAATACTCTTCCTTTGTAATTGTTAATATTTTCTATATATCGGTGTTTCTTTTTAATATATATATAATGTATGCACGTGGTTAAGTGCTCGGAGAAGGTTGCTGAGCCTTAACTTCGCCACGTAAAAGAAGTCATAAATAAATAAATAAATTTCATATATAGAAAATTGTATTTTTTTCAAATCAAACGGAGGAATATCAGTAAATAAACTTACTATGAGTAGGAAAGTTTTGCTGTCTTCTGAAAACACACAGACACAAGTAAGATTTAAGCATTAAACATAAGATGTGAATAAGGTGTTCTTATTCAGTTTACAGCATTGTATTCAACCAAACTTAAAACAGTGCCTAACACAGTAGGTTATAATTTTAGGAATGCAGAAACCTATTAGCTGTGGATTGGGGGGTGCTGCACAATATTAAGGATGTTAATCAAGCTGTGGATCTATTTTATGAAGTATTATATCAAATATTTGATGATTGCATTCTTCGTAAAAGAGTAAGTAATAAACTCTATCCTACATGGTTTTCCCGACTATTATTAATAAAATTAAACGTAAAACGTATCATCGTAAAAAAAAGTCGTCTCAGAGTAGGCAACACTAAGTACCATGAAGAGCAAATCCGTCAACTGCGTAGGGAAATTAAAGCAGAAATAACTGCTGCTTATAAAGTTTTTAAGCAGCACAGAAGATAAATTAAAGAATGATCCGAAATTATTATGGTCCTTCATTAAAAACAAATCGCGTCACTTGTCTTCTGATCGCATACAGCACAATGGTCACGACATTACTGATGATAGGGACATAGCTAAAGCATTCGGGCAACATTTTATTTCAGTCTATGGCTCCTTAAGAGCGGACTATGACGTATCGAGCATGTCTCTAAATGATCGTTCCAGTGCTCTTCTTGATATATTTTCACTACCTCTCATATCCGAAAAAGAAATCAAAGAAGCAGTAAGGAAGTTGAAATCGAAAACAGCAAGTGGCCCAGATATGATCCCAACGTACATTGTGAAAGGCTGTTCAGATATATTCTTACGTCTGAATGTTATATTTAATTTATCTATAAAAACATGTACCTTTCCTGAAAAATGGAAAGAGTCAGTTGTGTGTCCAATACCCAAAACGAGCTCAGCTAGTAACATTGAACAGCTCCGACCAATCTCTATCTTATTTGCGTTTGCTAAGGTGTATGAATATACACTGGATAAGCGAATAATGGATCATGTTAAACCTGCATTATCTGTCAGTCAACATGGATTTCTGAAGAGCAGATCTACTGTATCAAATCTAGCACTAATAACAGACTACATTTCGAAGGTACTTGACAAGCAAGGACAAGTAGATGTCATATATAGTGAATTTTCTAAAGCATTTGACGTCATTGACCATGACATTCTCTTAAACAAACTGGCATCCTTTAACTTCTCGAAATCAATTCTGCAATACTTTCCTTCCTACCTTCAAAATCGTAAACAAAGTGTACTGTATCGTAATCATAAATCTCAAATCTTTCATGTAACATCGGGAGTCCCTCAAGCCTCGAATCTGGGACCTCTACTTTTCATTTTGGCGGTAAATGATCTTCCTGAGTGCTTTCAATTTTCTAGAAATCTACTCTTTGCTGATGACCTTAAAATATTCTACAGAATTAAAACAATTCAGGACTGTTTACAGCTTGAGAGTGACTTACAAAATCTTGAAATTTGGTGTAAAAACAATAAATTTAAGTTAAATGTCCGTAAATGCAGTTATTTAACATTCACTAGAAAAGAAAAATATATTCAATATAATTATTCAATATTACGGGAAAAACTGAAAAAGCTTGATTTTATAAGGGATTTGGGAGTTATTTTTTAATCAAAATTATCCTTTATTCAACATATTGAAACTATTTGCAAAGAAGCCTACAAAAATCTTGGATATATTTATCGAGTCAGTAAAGATTTTCAAAATGACCAAACTCTAATTGTGCTGTATTATGCATACGTCAGGTCGAAATTAGAATATTGTAGTAAATATGGAACCCTAATATACAGAAATACTCATTCTTGATTGATCGTACACAAAATAAGTTTAAGGCCTTTTACGCTTAAGAAAACAAAATTCTACCCAAAATTTGACAGCTACATTAACCTTGTCGAAAATTTTAAATTTGAAATATTAGAACTCAGGAGAAGAAATACTGATTTATTATCTTTACACAAACTCTTTCATGGCAAAATAGACTGTCATGATCTTAACGAACAAATATGTATCCAAGTACCATCCAATAAATTGCGCACTGCTTGAAAAAATACATTTTTTGTATGACAGCGAAAACAAACGTCTTAAGCAGATCTCCTATATGGAGAGTTACTGCAACCTACAACAGGTTAGTTAAAGAAAATTTCAAACTCGATGTACTGGCAATGGATGTAAGTAGTTGTAAGAAGTCTATTAATTCTGTAAGACAAATGTAATTATTACCAATAGTTTTATTAACCTATATAATCTGTATAACATATATACTATGTAACACTGTAATTAGGCCTGTGCCTGTTGTGTTATATGTCAATAAATCAAATCAAATCAAATCAAAATGTTACATGTTTCCACATTTTACTCCTTCATTGTTGTACGTTTGTCACTTATCATCAGTCCATACTTGGAAAAAATTTCTCACAATCTCCAAACATCTCTTGGCATTGCTTGTTGGAAGCCACACATATGTGAGTGCATTTACAACAAGCTTAAAAAAAACTATTACTTCGGAACTCCCCATCCAGCTGCGATGGCGATAGCTAACGGGCAACATGTTTCCCATAGTCGTGTCCTAATCACCCAAAATGAGAGTTCATGCCACGTTATACCGTTCCGTCAGCGGAAAACTAGCGTTTTTAAAGTAATGAAAAAGCATTTTTAAAATTTCGCCTTACATCGCGTAGTTAGAAATTTTGAGCAAAACTGCCAATTTCGCGTTTTATCGCGCAATGGAAACCAATGAAAATACACATAGAGTATCATAAAAGGTTAAGAACCTGAAAATTACTTAATTCTGACGCATTTCGTTTTATCGCGAATCGCGAAAAACTCGTGCCCCTAGGTATAAGGTATTAAACTGAGAAAAACCTATGAAAGGTAGTATATTCTTGGGGTGGGTTGTTCATCGACGATTTTTTCAAAAATGATTCAGGGAATTTCTTTGTCATAAATAAATATTTCATTAATAACCTAACAATATGGCATAACTCGTTTGTCTTGAATAAATATGCGTTGGGTAATTTGTTCTTGGAGGTAACTTTTTTCCGACGATTTTCTCAAAAACGACAGTCGAGATTTTATTCATATTTCATAAATAAATATTTTGTTAACAATATCGCATTTCTCGTTTTCCTAAAAGAAAATGAGGGTTAGTATACTTTTGGCGGTGAGTCTATCCTCTACAATTTTCTTAACGACACCCAATTTTCTTCATATTTCAGAAGTAAGTACTTATTTTAAAAGCTAATAACATGGGATAACTCGTTCATCTTGAAAGAATCCTCAAGGAGTAGTGTATTCTTGGTAGTAACTTTTTCCGGGTGATTTACTCAAAAACGACTCAGGCGATTTTGTTGATAATTCAAAAATAAATGTTTCATTAACAACCCTATATTGTGGTAAAAATCGTTTCCCTGGGAGAAATCTACGAGGAGTAGTTTATTCTTGGAGATATTTTCCGGAGTACTTGTGGTTTTTAAAACAAACTCAGGCGATTTTCTTCATATTTCATAAATATTTCATTAATAACCTACTAACATGGAATAAGTCACTTTTCCTTAAAAAAAAAAAAGGAATATTTAGTCTAGGGCGTTACTTTTCTCAAACGACTCAGGCGATTTTTTTTTTTTTAATTTTATGAATAAATGTTTCATGAATAGCATAAACATATGGCTAAACTCATTTGATCGAAAATGATCCACAAGAGGTAGTTTACTCTTGGGGTGAGTTCTTTCTACGATTTTCTAAAACAACGACAGACGATTTTGTTCAAATTTCGTAAATAAATGTTTCATTAATAACCTAAAAATATGGCTTAACTCATATGATCCAAAATGATCCACAAGAGGTAGTTTACCTTGGGGTGAATTATTTTAAGGATTTTCTCAAAAATGACTCGGGTGATTTTGTTCACATTTCAAATGCAATTATTTCATTAATTGCTCTAATATATGATATACGTCTAATGAAAATATCTGAAGAGGTGGTACATTTTTTGGGAGGAGGATCGAAGTTTTCCAAAACAAATTATTTTATTCCTATTCCCCAAATACATATTTCAATAAGAACTGCGGCCTAACACAGTTCAGGAAATTGGGGCGAAAAAGTATAGTGCGGTGGCCTGTAACTTTGAAACAACAATCAAATCTACAACTTTTCCTCTATTCCTTACTTATTAAGTCAGAATTCTGATCTTGTTAGTTACTCAAGACGATAATTTTATAATTTTCGTTGCCGTTTCTATTCTCTTAAGGTTTGTTTTATTCATAAGCATTAAGCATTATTTTTATAATTATGTATCAAATTATTAAAACATTCATGTTGAAATTCTCAGCCGCAGCTGTGAGATTTATAATCAGTAAAAGCCTACTTGTGGTTTTCATTGTATCTAAATCAGTTACATAGCCAAAATATATATATTTTGAGATTTCGACTTTATATTGAAAATGAAAAGTTTTATCGAACATGAGTGTATTACAATGTGAGTTACCTCGAATTACTAATGCATTTCCAAAGTCCTGACCTGTTTGCTGGTGACAGTTACCGGGAGTCTACCTTTAATTAGCTTCGACAGTGAGTATTACATACAGTATATACGGTATACTCGTATATTCTTCAGATTAAACAAAAAGGCACTGTCAACGTTACAGTGTGGAGCGGAAATGACTCGAGCGATTGGAATCGAACCCACGACCTACCGAATGCGAAGGCACGCTCTACCACTTGAGCTACTTCTTTCGGAGAAATTGTCGTTTGTGATTTTTAAAAATCGCTCCTGACGGAAAAAAAATATTGGCCTAAAGTTTTAGATGGATATACCGATACTACTCGACTCTAACTTCGGCGCTGGTATCAGGGCTTAATTCAACCAGAAATTGGCCTCGAAAATGCTATCCAAGGTGCCTATTTGCTGTTTGGTCGAAGCGGCTCTTTTGAGTCGCTTCTGATAAAAAACTAAACGTTTAATTTAAAAAAAAACTATCGGACCAAGTTGCAAACACGAAAAATATTCGACCATAAATTGGCATAGACCAGATGCGACTTCCCTCAAGAGCCGCCCCTTCATACGATTTTGCTGAAGTTTAGAGTCAGTTATCAACGGGAATGCGGCGTAGGATCCACACTGCGTACGATCCAAACTGCGTAGGATCAAAAACCTCAGCTGAAAACCTGTTTGGTTCCTACGCAGTGTGGACCCTACGCAGTGTGGATTCTATGCAGTTTGGATCCTACGCAGTTTTGGTCCTACGCCGTTGCCCTGAAATAATTTGTTTTAATCATGCGCTCAAGAAAATATAATTTTTATCATCCCTTTAATTTGTTTAACCTGTGAAGCTATCAATTAGGGTTCTATTCATGGACTCCGCACGACCTAAACTGCGTAGGATCCAAACTGCGTAGATTCCACACTGAGTAGGATCCAAATTGCGTACGATCCACAATGCGTACGATCCAAACTGCATACGACCAGGGGCGTCGCTAAGGGGGAAAAGGGGAGCAAGTCACCGACTTCTGATCGAGTTGGCATTTTCTTAGTTACTCAGTTATTGTGAATTATCAATTCTTTTACGAACTTGGCAGTTGGCACAATTGAATATCTATGTAATTAGTCTAGGTTTACGGCTAGGTGAGGCTTCGTCCCAAATTTACCAACTTCTGAAAAGTTGGCAAATTAAAATGCCTAGTTGCCAGTTATTACTTTGAAGACTGTCGTCACCTTCAATCAGAGCCGTAGCTAGAGGGGCCAGCGGGACGCTCGCCCCGGGCGCTGATAGCAAGGGGCGCCGAACGAGCAAGAAGAAAGGAAAAGTGATGAAAATAAATTAAATACGCGGCGCCTCGTAAAAGTTCTGGCGCCCTATTAAACCAATATTGTCGGTTAGCAAAGAAATGTATTTGTTAAAAGATTTTCTTGCTCGCTCCGCTTGCAACTCAAGCGTTTCAAAAAGTGTCACAAGTTATTCACTTATTAAAGAAAGTTTTTATATATGATTTATTAATGACGATGTGATATCAAGGTGCCGAGTAATGTCTTATAGATTATCCAAGAGCATTTTCAAAGTCAAACGGTCAAAGTCTGAAATGTTTTTTGATTGTAACGAATTTGCTTAGTTAATCACGCCTTTCTACCCAATCGGGTTTATCACGATGGTGAGAATGAAGGTATGAAAAGTAGAGGAGTGAAGAGAACATGCAAGCTGCTGTTTGCGCGGGAATATTAAAAATGAAAGTAAACAAGAATAATAATATTTTCGAACTTGAAGAAGTTGTAAAATAGAGGCTTAAGAGGTCAGAACTTAACCAATGATTTTGTCTTTTCCAAAGACTGATCACTACCAGTGATTTTTAGAAATTCAATTGGCATATGAATTGCTTCCAATTTGAATGTTTTTAAGATAAGAAGGATAAGAATAATAATAATGTTTAACGAATATTTGAAATGTAAAGATATTATTTAATAAAGGCTGTCAGAAAGTTAGAAGAAACCAAATAAAAATCAGATAAACATTCATATGCTGATCTGTGTGTACTTGTTTGCGTAATATGAATGAAAATTTATATGATTTTATGTACAGCTTAACGACCTAATCACCAGTTATTCATATGCAGTGGCGAAGGGTGGTAAGAGGCCCTGAGGCCTGGCCTACCCATTTACTTTCAGAAATTATAATTTATAATTAATTCATTTTCCTTGGACAGAATGTATGATAATTTTCTAAGTTGAAAAAATATTGTTCGATAAAGAATTGTGGTTAGCAACACTGCAGGGAGGCTCACCGAGCAGTGTCTCAGGCAGCAGTAGAACTACCGCCAAGCTACTCAGAAAATCCAGCGAGAGAACGTGTTGGTAATAACCTGCGAAAGAGACCGGCCTCAGAGCTTATCGATTTTCGTTTCTACATAAAGCGTTTCCCTCGAGACTATCGATTCGATATGTGAAAAAAATAAACAGCATGAGAAAGTGGTCCCCATTCCGTACCAACTGTGCTTAACGGACTCCAACGCAACGCAAAAGCTGAAACAAGTAATTTTTAATGCGCTACGCGTATTATTTCAATCCGTTACGTTGACGCACACCCGTACGAAATCAGACACGTTGTGTTCCTTAGAATTGAGTCTATAGAGTGTATTTGCGAGACACTGTGATTGGCATTTTTTCTTATATTTGCAAAAGTGAATGAGGGAAAATGCCAGTAAGTGGAGAATATGAATATAATATAGTTCCTATTAAAGAATCCTACATGTCAGTGCTCTTTTGAAAATTAATGTGTAATTAAGGAACAAAGAACAACGCCTGTGTTGAAAACAGAACAGATGCATTGGTACATAAAATTATTTGTAGTTCTTGAAAAATAAAGAGCAGCGTATGAAAAAATATTTAAGTTTGATTCTGTTTTTAAACGGGATCAAGTGGCATACAAAATGTCTTGATTGAATGCTTGTCCATCTTTTGAACAATATACAATTAAAGTCGAAATTTTACAAGCAGAGTTTGTTTCAATACAAGTAGAAGAGTTTCATGTAAAGCGCAAATAATGTGATAGTTCATCTTTCCCACCCGATCACGCCCAATTGAAAGAATTAAATTGCATTACGGCGAATAAAGATCAGCTATGAGTCACACACGTGAAATTCGTTATGAAAATTGAGATCCGGATCAAATAAGTGCTGTCGATGGTCTACAATTACTGTGAACAGTTTCAGGATTACAATAGTGATTTTCTTCGGAAGAAATTAGAGAATATTCCCACTTTCGACGGCAATCAGCTGCGAAATAAACTGACAGTCACCTTTTACGATGAAAATCAGTATCTTAGATTTATTAATATACTTCAATACATCTAATCAAATGGCCTGCAGAACTTATACTTAGAATATCTTCGCTTGTTACATGTATGCTTAAGTATTCCAGTTACTACAACATCATGTGAGACAAGCGTATGGGTGCCCTGAAAAAAATTAAAACATTCCGGAGGAATATAATGTGTGACGACAGACAGCTTCAATCGCTACAGAAATGAACGGATATTACCCAAGGATATAGCTTTCAAGAAGAAAGCAATAGACATATTTGATAAGAAAAACTGACGTCTGGAATTAATTTACAAGATTATATAGGTAATGGAGATATTATTATTATTATTATTATTATTATTATTAATATTATTATTACATTGGCCCTACCCTCTTGAAACTATCACCCTTCGCCGCTGTTAATATATATGTCAACAACGTTACAACATTGTACTTCACTTTGGGAGTTTCTCATTTGTACACCGAACTTTAAATCGATTTATAATTGGAACACGTACCCGTGGGAGTAGGAGAATTTTAATGTTTTCCGTTATATTTCACAAAAATATTTTTATCGTAAAATATTAGAAATTAAACTACTATTCAAATAGAGAATAACATTACGAAAGTTTACAATTATTACTGGAAATCAATGCTGTCACCCATTTTGAACATTTTAAAAGAACATAGTTTCTTAAGTATTGAAATTTCGTTTCTTATGAATAGTTTGAAACGTTGTAAATAGTTATAAAGTGCCTGGAGGAAATTCCATCAAAATCCTCCTACAATGGGGAAGCCGTATTAGAAATGGAGTTAGTGAATGCAGATGGTGGCATTGGAAAAGTCCGGGTCTCCCGAGCACAGTGGTGATATCAGAAACCGGGCCCCAGCCATGAGGCTCAAAAAAATGGGATAACGAAGTTTTGGGCGCGGGTTCTTTTTATACGCATATTAAACATGGAATTGTACGTAGGTGGTGAAGTTGGAAAGACTCGGGTCGTCTGAGCAAAGTGGTAACGTCAGAAATTGGGCCCTTGTCTCAAAGGACCAAAAATGGTGTCCCGAAATTTTGAGCTTGGCTTCATTCTATTTTTCTTTTCATGAGCAATATACTCGTGAATATATTTTTCTTTGTCTCCTTTAACATGTTGTAGGAAATCTTGAAGATTCTTATTTCATTTGGAAGACAATGCATATCTTGGGCAAACTATATTTATTACAATTCTCCGAGTTTAAATTCCCAAACATCCTTTATTGTGACTATCCACACTGTATACCATTATACAGTGCAAAGCGTATATGTAATGGTATAATCATTAATATTTTATTTCTCTAAATGTATAAACATATTCCTTGGAGCTTCTAATAAAGTGATCTAACAAAATTCCCTTGCAAGTTGTATCTTGACGAAACTGAACTTAATAACAATATTTGGTTTCCATTCTTTAGCGTATTATAAGTACAATATTTATGTTACTAAAATAGTAAAATGTTTTCTAAAAACAGTATCATGTAATTTATTACATAATGTCTATTTTCACACATAAAAAATCTTCATAATGTTTATTGATAATAAGAAAGTGATGTACCTGGAAAATTAAATATGGTAATGCGCAGTCTTCTGCGCAGGTTTGTGAATATAAATCAGGTCATGGGTGATACGAATATAAAGCGGATTTTACCGTGATAGGATGTACAGTCAAAGGCAGTCTGTTTCCACAAGTGCAAAGCGGAAAATACATAAAAGCTTGTACATAGTTAAACAAGAACATATTCTGGTTCATTTCATAATAAGAAAAGAAAAAGTGAAATTCAAACCAATCTTTCATTATCCAAAACCAATAGTGTAGACTCTAAGTATATTGCACCACGTGAAAAACGTTTTGGACTTGAAAAACAAAAGAAAATTATTGTTGTGCATCCAAATGATTGCGATATTCCTGAAGAAAATGATACATGTAAAATTATGCTAAGCAGGAGTTAATGCAAGACTTAGTTTACAGACGAAATTTCAGATATCCAAATGAAATATCCTTTGAAGAGGAATTAGCAGATCAAAATACAATTTCTAAAGACAATTTAATATTCAACGAATTAAAGTATGATTGTACTTCTAATGAAGTAAGTGAAGTTTGTGTAAGACAACTACTAGAAAATTATAAACTTTCTGAACCTTAACTTTGTGAAAGTTGAGCGATTCGAAGTGAAAATGAAACTGTGCACAAATGTGTAAGTGAAACTGATGAATTAAATACTACTGTGTGGAATTTCCTAAATAAAAAATCAACACGTGACCAAATATTAAAACAATATCTAAAAATTTATGTAAAATATATATATACCAACATTATTCCATATCTTATAAACACATTTAACTATACATATCAGGAAATTACATTTAATGATTATCATATTTCTGATTTAAGAGAGGCGTATCTTGAACAGGATAAATATGTCTCGGGAATCATCAGTGTGAGTATCAGTGTATTTACCTAAATAGATACGATCAATGCGAATATCAAAGTAGTTCTTTTTCTATAAATGAAGATTGTATGTTACTATGTATTGCCCGATGGAAACCACATCAAAAAGGTTTGTGTTATGAATGTTTTACAAATCGTAGTGATTTACATGAACATAAGTTTATTACTTTAGACTATGATATGCTATGTTATAATACATGGCGTACAATGGTAAGTGTGCAAGTTTTTAATACGTTATATGCAGAATTTACAACAGTGCATAGAGACATAGAAATTGAAGACTGGGAATTTACATATACATTATATAACATGTTGATAAATACAGACAACATTCAGTTAATTACAGAGTTAGTTTTAAAAAAAGATTTAAATATAATCTCATGATTTATTTTAATCAATCACAAAATAATAAAAACAAACTGTGTAAATTAACAAAAACAAGTGATAAAAAACTTTCAGCATTAAATTGGCTAACATGTAATTGTAAATATAATATTATAAATATTGAATGTATTAAACAATATTTCAAGGAATATTAACATTTTAAAAATTATAATTGTTTTTGTAACTAAAATATATATCCCAATGAAATATGTAAATAAAATTATTATTATCACTTTATATTACCTGTTATAAAAATTTTTGCAGAAGCACTGAGGAACTATGTTTCTAACTTGTAAATTAAGCGTCTCCTGTGAAAACTCGGAGCAGCTGTGATGCGATCTTATTAAATTTTTTACAGAAGCACTGAGGAACTACGTTCCGAACTTGTAAATAAATTGTTTCCTCTCAACACGCGGAGCGCTGTGCTGCGATCTGATTAAAATTTTTGCAGAAGCACTGAGGAAGTACGTTCCGAACTTGTAAATAAATTGTTTCCTATGGAAACTCGGAGCAGCTGTGCTGCGATCTTATTAAAACTTTTACAAAAGCACTGATGAAGTACGTTCCGAACTTGTAAATAAATTGTTTCCTATGTAAACTCGGAGCAGCTGTGCTGCGATCTTATTACAATTTTTGCAGAAGCACTGAGGAACTACGTTCCGATATTAGATCCATTTTTGTTATTTGTATTTTGCTTTTCAAATGCAACGTTGGTGTTTACTTCATACAATATATGTTAAAATTTCTAAACACTTAATGAGTGTGATAATTTTATTTGCTTGCTTCCTATGGAAGCTCCTTGTTAAATAATTAGTTCGTAAACTAAAAGCATCTACGGTGCAAACGTATATGTAATTTGTATTATTTACAATAAGACTCTTAAGCCAACATACTTGCAATTATTTTATTCGTTTGTTTTACTACGTAAACTCTGCCTATTTATTTATTTATTAAATCGATTGCTTTGCAATTATTTCCACGTTCATTGTTAAAAATTTTTTACGACTTTTTTATGAAAATACAAGTATTTTATTTAGGAAATGTTTTTTATTAAATAAAAATCAAAAATAAATTTTATGTATATATGTATTTCGAAAACACATATAATCATAAAAATATATATACAAAACATAATACATACATACAAACAAGAATATAATCATAAAATATATATATATATACAAAACAATAATAATACATACAAATAATATATACACACACAAAAAGGAAAGTATATACAAAATTACATGATTGAAGTTAAAGTTCGATCTTTATAAAGTAATACATTAACTAACTCCTCAATATATTCCGCTGATTTTAATAACTGTTCATATTCATAATAAAACAATTGTATGTTTGCTATTGAAATGTTCTTTCATATTAGTATCAAGCACTTCACCTATTTCACTATTATTCATCACGCACAATGCTTCGGCTTCCAGTGTTGTTTGCAAAAAGGCATCTGTGCCCAAATTAATTAAAATAATTTAAGGTACAGCCTTCACAAAGTAGTACCCTCTTTGGTTTCCACTTTACGATACTTTATTCAACACACTTTTTGTCCACATTATCACATTTACACTTACACTTTTCCAATTTCGAACGTAATGCTAAATCCAATGGTTCCTCTTGTTCTACTGATGAACAATCCAGTGGTGAAACACTCGGTAATGGGGTAGCTGGTTTACAATCGTCTAATTCATCGAATAAACGAAGAATTTCTTCTTCTTCATTATCCTGAAATAAATTTTGTTCCATCCAATTCAGAAAATACATCTTGTGATACTGCTACCTTCACGTCTGGTGATCCATCCAATTCAGAAAATACATCTTGTGATGCTGCTACCTTCACGTCTGGTGATCTATCCAATTCAGAAAATACATCTTGTGTTGCTGCTACCTCTATGTCTGGTCCATTTAATTCTGGGAATAAATCGGGAGATGGTACTACCTCAACGTCTGGTGATCCATCCAATTTTGGGAATAAATCGGGAGATGGTACTACCTCCGCGTCTGGAAATAAATCTGGTGATCCATCCAGTTCAGGGAATAACTCGGGTGATGATGCTGGTCCCTCATTAACAACCATTTTAATGTTGGAACTTTTACCGCTCCACCATGTAAGGAAGCTGGTAATCCCACCGAAGATGTGGGAATTAAAACAGGCTCGTCTCGTAAATCGATAATCTCCTTTTCAATAATATCTGGTAATTCCGGAAAATCCTCTGAAAACTTTAACTTCTTTTTTGGAGAATTATTACTCTCAATGTCTTCTTGAATTTGACTACGAAACGAAGTCATGATGATACTATACCAATCTTCTCTTCAAATTCGATATAAAAAGAAAACTTTACTAGCAACGTCATATCACGTGGTACTTTAAAACACACCTACTACAACAGTTAAAATATTTTCGCATCCACTTTCCCAATTCTCTATACAATTTTCATACGAATAAGAACTGAGAAAACACGTACTTAAATTTCATTTGTGTTCTCACATAATCTTTTCAAAATAAAGTCATTAACGGTGTTTACATTCTACTACGGTATTCATATCGCATGCCAATCAAGCAATATCATCTATGTACAAAGAAAATATTTTTCATAAACCGTATGCAAATAAACGGTTTACATGATTTTAAAATCTTATTTACATGTCATTTACATCTTCCAATAGTATTGTTATTTAGGTAAACAAAACACGTAGCAACAACTCATAAGCTCAATAACCTTCATGCTAAGGAAACTTCCTTTGTATTTCACATTCAGTATCACATCAATGTGACAATCTTCTATTGTATTTACGTTCCATGTTATTTCAAGTTCTACTATTCGTAACAGTAAAATTATTTTGTATTTTCCGCTGTCATTATCTAAAGTTTGTCTACCAAACCATTAAGTTGTTTTATTACCTAACGGTATTCTGTAATAATTATCTACCACGTCCCCCAATTTTCTTTATATTGTACGCTAACAACGTGATATGTTCACTCACAGCTGAACCAAACTTATTTCCTATTGTCAATTAACGCCTCCTCAATTTCCTTTATTTTTCGCCAACAGCGTTTTATGTTTAATCATGGCGGTACCAACTTGTTTTCTATTGTTAATTAACGCGTCCTCAATTTTCTTTGTGTTCTTCGCCGACAATGTCTTGAGTTTAATCATGGCGCTACCAAGTTGTTTCCTATTATTAATTAACGCATCCTCAATTTTCTTTCTATTCTTCACTGAAAATGTCTTATGTTTAATCACAGCGGCACCATACTTCTTTCCTATTGTCAACTAGCATAGGAGAAAGTTTCAATATGTTTACCTACTGCGTTCTCAATTTTCTTTGTATTCTTCGACAAAAATGTCTTAAGTTTAATCATAACGACGCCAAACTTATTTTTATTACTCTATCGGCATTCTGTGATGTCTACCCGACACGGTAACGCTTTTCTTTTGTATTTATTTTAATTTTAATATGTACCTGCAACACCAACTTTCACTTCTACCCAACCGGTTTCCAAAACTTCAGTTCGTCTCTTGAGTTTACCAGAGAAGGACGTCTAACAACCATACTCTGTATATTCAACAGTATACGTACTCCGTACACAACGTCTTTCACATTATTACCAAGGAGCGTCTCGACTTCTCACACAATGTTTAAGTAAATTACGAGAGAATAAAAGTTACAACGAGCTTCTGATGAAGCGAAAAATTAAAAACTCCTGCATGAATATTGTATTCCCTCCCATCTTTAATATGATCAGAATCAAAGATATTTCCTGAATTTGCTATGCAAATGATCCAGTAAAATAAAATAATACGAAAGAACAAATAATTAATATGATCACAGCATTTTAACGAGTCTTACCACTTCAAGAGCTTTTACAAGAAGCGTACCACCTAAAATTGCACAGTAAATGATTTATTTACAAGTCCACACTCATAGAGTGTTCTTACGAGTATGCTTTAGCAAACGAACCAAATAAATTAATTAATATGTTCACAGAATGTTCAAGTAAACTATAAACCAAATAAATTATTTTATTTTAATAAGCTCACACGTAGTGTTCAAATAATTAATTAAAATATTCTGAGTTTGAGTCTTACCACTTCAATAGCTACTACAAGAATCGTACCAACTAAAATTGCATAGCAAACGATTTATTTATAAGTTCAAAACGTAGTTTATCTTTATGAGCTTCTAATTTTAACAACGAGTGTTATTATAAATAACACGAACGAATAAAATAATCAATCTTTAATTGTACATCAAGTAAATTATAAAAATAAAAATATGTAATTCAAGCTTTTTCTATAAACTAGGCCATCCATCATAACAATGTACCCTTTCCAGGAACTAGTCTAACCATCTAACGGTCAAATAATAATTCTTACTTGACCTACTAACCTGTCGGGGCGGCGGCGTGACCCACAAACAAAGAGGCGGCGGCGTGACTCACAAACAAGATAATAATGTCATTCCCTTTCACATCCGTTTTATAACCTCGAAATAAATTTAGAATATGCCACGTGTGACGACATTAAGCGACAGGTCTACTACGCTATAGGCAATAGCTTATAGACTATTGTGTGTTTACATAGCTTAGGTATATAGCATCTAAATTACTACCTTGAAAAAATATGGATACACCGTAACAGCTCTTTTCTCCATAAATACAACTCTGACGCCCACCGCCATTGCTTCATTGCATGTATTTACGTTACATGCTTTCTTTAAAAAAATCGAATTTAAACTTTTCGTCTTAACATGCAAGAGTACAATTTTTATATATAATAATAAACTTAGCAAGAAATCTCACTATACTTGTTTTCTTCATCCGAAAAAAAACTAATAAAAAGTACGGGTCTCGTTCCCCTTATATTTCCTGGACGTGAGATTATGTTGGGTAATGGAATACACTATGAGGATCGATCTTTCATGTTGATCTATGAACTAGCCAATTACGCAGCACTCAAGCCCCGTTTGTGATTCGGAATTAATAGTTGGTTGCGTCCTATATAATTTCTAAGTTGCAATGGTGCATAAGAACGAAAAAACAAAAAACAAAAAAAAAAATTCAAACGCAAACCGATTTTTAAAATTAAATCAGGACATGCTGTAGTTAATACTGGAATATTACTTACGAAATATGAACAAAATCATAATAGACGTTTTCGGAAAACTATGTCAGAAGAAAACTCACCCCAAAGTGTATAGTACTCCTTTCCATTGGAAATAACTTATGTAATATTGTGGGGAATCTTAATGACATATTTATTTACGAAGTGATTTGCTATAATTTATATACTGATATTTCGTAAATAAGATGCCACTCTAAAATGGACTAACAATTTAGCCACTTCTTTCATTAATACCAAATATTTGATAATAATTATTGTATCTTCGTCAATGCAACACTACTCTCTTGCTAATCTTGTCGTTAAAACTATTTTCCATTTTCCTCTCTCTTTCTTATGTTGTCTTCATCGCTAAATAGCGTTATGACTCCACACCGACAGTACATGAAATTTTAAAACTAAGTAAAGCATTTCAAAACTCCTATGCTGGACAAAGAATTCAAATGTTTATACTTTACCCGTTAATATATTGTACAGACCAATGGTATACGATATGAACTTGGGTATTTGAACTCCTCTTTATAACGTTGTGTGTACTCCACTGGAGGTTCTTGGGTTCAATTTGAGTTGTCATTTATGACATCTTTGATTAAATCTGTGCTGAGCAAATGTACTTAATTGCAATTCCAGTATCACGTGAACAAAGACAAGCAATATACTGCAAATACCGAAAAAAAGTGTTCTCAGCAATCGGCATTTTCGCTATTCAGCGTTCTTTACAAGAAATGGAACGATTAGCTTCAAACTCCTCTTCCGCACAAACTGCAAATTACTCGACAGTGGTCAGTGGTGCCAGGTTACTTAGAGGGATACAAGTATCGAAAAAGAAAATTCCTATGAAGGTCGCAGACAAACGATATCCCACACCCTCTTCCCCATCCTTCGCGAGAAAAAAAAGTAAAGAAGGGAAGGTAAACTTTAACTCAAAGGTCTTGTCCTATCTTCCAAACTGGGTTCAACAACACTGCCATCTATGTTTGTAAGGTTCGTAAAAACTGAAAGCTATGCCCCTTCCGGACGTAAAATTGTACTTCTTTCTGACGACACTATTTCATGGCAGCTCACAAAAACAGTACAATAACTGAAACTTACCTTAGCTTTCCTTAATATATACTTTCTTCGGTGGCTAAAACAGTGGCTAAATTGTTTTGAAACAAATTCGTTACTATTTGCCTCACAACATATTATTATTATTATTATTATTATTATTATTATTATTATTATATTATTATTATTATTTATTATATTCGCTACACTGTCTTACTACTCTGTACGGAGAAAAAGCAATTTACATTTTGGTGAGCAAATAACAAAACATTAATAATATTAATATTACATTCAATTTATTTGAAATATGACTGTGTCTCGCTGAAATCAATGAAAATAAGTTCTAGCACACATTATGAAAGACATTAACCCATCAAATTATCTATAAACTTTACCTTTATCACTTGGTTTGCTGTCACAACGTTTCCACGATTAAGACAGTAAAGATACAAGCTGGTAGTCGATGACATCATCATACCAACAATATTCTTCTCGAAGTCATGAACAGACGAATGTCTTCCTTCTGTTGTTGAACCTCGATTAACTTGATAAGAACTTTTAAAAGAGCTCAGCCCTGAAAGAAAATTTATGTTCTATAAATTTAAACTACATTGGTGGAACCTCAATTAAAAATACCCAAAGGAAATTCACATATGGCTCAAAGTTGATAGAGAAGGTTATTGTAGGCCGTATGGTGATCCAATTATGGCATCCATTAACATCCCAAAGATGTAAAAGGTTTATAAAAACATACATAGTCGGCCCAATCGAGACAGAAGCATGTGTTCAGGCAAGTAGCAGATGGTATACAGATATCTGTATCTGTATAGGGTATGGTATTGCAGACTCGATCTCAGTCTTAGGACACCTGCCCTGTGGATTTCTCGCAGCAAACTGGCGGTTAGATTCCATCACCCATTCGCTCTCAGCTCCGAAACCTAGCATGGCAATGTTATTCAGGTGGAAGACGGAGTATTGCAAAATATCGATGTATTGTATTAAGAAAAGATCACGTCACGAATGTATGACCCATTGCTCCCACAACTGAAAACCTCAAACGAATGCAATGTGTAGATTGTTTCTATACCAAAATGTAAGATGTGGGGCCCATATGATACGCAGGGATCCCCGCTCATCTGTATATCTAAAGACATGCATACAGCCGTTACTATGTTCAACAGACAAAGGATGTACATCGCTGAAAACCATCGACTCTTATACGCCACGTTATTGCTGTTTCTCCTGACATCCTCGGCGTTAAGTGCGTTGAATGGGAAATTTTGTGATAGAGATATGGGAACGTAGACCTGATTCCATTAACTGTCACTGTCCTGTAGTAAGAGTGACTGTAATGATCCTTTGCTCATGGGTACGTCGTGGGAAAAGTTGGAAAGATTCTGGTGTGGCAACTCTCTGCCTCTCATCGTGTACACCGAAGACGGGCCACTGATACGTCACCAGGCACACAAATGAGAATTTTCGATACGATCATTTGGAATCTCGAAGCCGTGTTACACAGCCATAGACAAGCTCAAAATCGCTTAATTGCACAATAAGCAATTTCTGCTTCGTCCAAACACTGCAGAGACAAACCATGACATAAATAATGAATTTATTATTGCTGGCCTGCTCTCTAGTAGAAGAAACGGAATTTCATCCAAATTGGATGATAGATACGGTATGTGCCTGAAAACGTTTCCATATGTAATTCAAGAAATGTGTAAAGGTTATATTAAATTATATATATATATATATATATATATATATATATATATATATATATATATATATATTCAGAAACATGCTACAAATTTATTTCTCTTCAATTTACATGTAAATACTACATTTGGGTAATTACACATAGGCTATACAAACGAAAAACAGTTACATTAAAAAGAAAAGAAAATCTTATGATAATTGTAAATGCACAAATCAGTCCTATTATTTGATTTAAAAACACTTCGCTTAAAAACTGAAATTACTCAAAATCCACTTCTGTTTTTCCAACACCACACTACCCAGACACACACACAAATGAAAAAGAACTGCATTAAAAAGATCTGGAAACTTCCGAATTCTTCTTGTGTGGGTTATCTGATTGAGTATGTGACATATAGCAGGATTATCTCATGTTACGCAAAGATCATTAATCTTTTTTTTTCTTACACGTTATTGTGATAAGCCTCGCAACAGCATCCTCAAACCTTCGCCGAGATTACAGACAAAAGATCTCCTCCAGTTCCTTACCAGAGGGTAGCGTTCCCAAAACTGATGCAACGTTCCCTCTTTGTACTGCCATGCTGATGCGTTGCAGTAGAAAAGAGGTTGCTCTAGCATCTCCTGCCGATAAAGAAATGCGGTGACCAACTTCTTTTATAAAGTTAAGGCCTTCGGGACCCCATGAACCACCCGATTCAATAGCTATAGCGACAAAATGATATTTGTCGAGTAAATTGCTATACTTCCTGCGTTTTTCTGTTTCTCGGCGAGCAGCCACGTTGCCAGCTTGTGCTGAGGAAGAATGTAAATTTGAAGGGGCGAAGGTGTCGGAACAAGTAAAATCCCATAGAAGTGCTTTTCCTTTCTTCCACGGTATTAGGGTCATACCATCTGGCCTCTTGCCGTCTGCACGACTGCATCCCAACGGTTCACATATAGAAGGAACGCCTGCTGAAATTAGTGCCCTCATGATAATGTCGTTGACGCTGGAGTGGCGTGAATGTCTGCCCGCACTACTGGCACAGGAGAGTCCATGAAGGCCCTTCTTGTCTACGACACTTCTACAGGCAGGACATCTGTGTTGCTCGCAAACATCTGCTCCCAAACGCAGTGCACTGGCAATTCGAAAACTGTCATTGGGAAGATGTAATCCTAAAGAAGGTGACGGGATAGCATGGAGCCAAGCTCCTGCTTCTGGAGATGATGTAGCTAGAAGTCTGGCCTTATCTTCTGGGTTATCGGATGACTGAAGTAGTGCTGAAAAGTGATGACTTATAAGAGGATCGTCCCAAGAGGATTGTAGTCCTCTCTTATCAAGGTCAGGTGGATCTGATCCCACTATAGATGACCACTTAGAAATGCTATCGTTGACATCCGAATCCGATACTAGGCTAAGATCTTGTTGGAGAATGGTCTCGATCAATGGCTTAGCGCCATAGAATGAAGACAGGAAGGATGAAATAGCCAGATCCATGGCGCGACGAATGCCGAGACCTCCGTGGTTAACAGGAAGGGACGCCTGCAACCAAGAGTTATTGTTGAGTGAACAATTCAGGATAGATTCTAGACCGGTTTTCAAGGTGTTGTCATAGCATTCCAATAGATCAGCATCCCGCCAAGAAGGAGCACAGCGAAGAAAGTATAGCAGCCTTGGCATGGACAATGAGGCACGTAGTAGGTAAAAGGCAGAGTGAGCTGAAATCAAGGAAAGACGTGAAAAGAAGAATTCTAATTTAGAAATTTTGTCTTTTAATATTGTTCGTCTTGCCTCATTAGATAATGCTGCTCCTAATAAGCTGGCGTCATCTGTCGAAATTCTTTGAATCCCAGGCGCGGCTTCGTCAAACAGCTTGAAGAGGTTATTAGACTGCTCATTGGAAACTCCGAGAAAGCTGACCTCACATTTGGAGAAATTCATTTGCAATCCGATCTCCTTAGCTCGTCTACGGATCATTTCTAATGTCTCCAGTACTGTATCCTTGTCTCCAGCTATAGTCCCGTCATCCAAATACCATATCTTCAGTTCTGTATTGATACTATTAACGATGGATTGTAAAGTTAGTGCGAACAAACCAGGGCCAAGAGGGTCGCCTTGTTGTACGCCACGCTGAGAGAGGATTATTTCATCTCCTAAGTATAAGTTGCTCGGTTGCGAGTAGCACTGATGTACGTATCGATAAATTGATGGAAAACTGTTTTTTACCTGTATGAGCATAGAGTCCCGATTCAACTCGTTAAATGCGTTTCTGAAGTCTATTTTCAGAAACACTTTCTCCTGCTGGTGTGGAAAAGAGTAATACATACGAGCAGCGTGGACTGCTGCTTCTGCTCCATGTGAGACGCAAACTCCCAGTTGGTGTGGGGATAGAAAATGTGTTAGAGGTTCTCTAATTCTATGGCAAATGATTTTAGCTGATAATCTCCTCCACACATTGCCTATTGCGATAGGACGAATGCCGCCGCTTTTCTTCCTCAAAGCTATTAGTGATGCTCCAAAGAAAATAGGCCTAATTTCCGTGGGCACATCACCGGAAATAATCAGGTGGAGAAAATCGCAGATGGCGTTGGTCAGGTGGTCTTTAGTTTTGCAGTCTTGGGAGAGTAGGAGGTCCTTTAATATTGAAGGACGGAGACTGTCCATACCTCCTGATGACCCGGAAGGAAATGATTTAAGTGCCTTCGTAAACTCGCCAGCTGATATTCTAGGCACTACAATACTGGGCTCAATGAGAACGGGAGGTTCAAAAGGGGGCTGTGAGCCGGATGTTTCTCTTTTAATGCTTCTAATACCGATCCATTCGGAGAAGCTATAGTATCTTCTGAGATGAGAAGCCTTACTGCGTTGCGGACATCACCATCTACTAATTTGTTCTCGACATTCTTAACGTTAAATGTGGAATTTACTGGTCGTCGAGCTTTGAAGGATTTTTTACTGTGGTTAGGAAGGGCTTCGCAACGAGAATCAGACCAACATCGCACTCTTTCTTTAACCCATGATGTTAAATTATTCACTTTGTCAGCTTTTGGTGGCACGCACAGTGTAACGTAAGGAAAGAAGAAGAGATCCATCCAAGCTTCTAAGTCGTTTGTACGTACAATCTGTTGCAATACCTCGCACAGAGAGTCTGCCACTGTAGCTCTAGCCCCTCGAGGTACCCTGCGCAACATTGGAATAGAAGACTTTAATCTTGCTAGAAGCTTATTGCATTTGGAGATCAAAGTTTTTCTTGGGTGATCGACATTATCAATGGATGATTGCGACTTCCGTGAAAGCGAGCATGATTTGGTTTTATTGATATCATAATGGCACCTGCTATTGTGAATTGCTAGGCCTTTTAAACTAACAAACAATTTGTTGCAAAGCTTACAGGTAGTCTCGTTAGGCCTGTTTGAAACATCAATGCTCATGTGTAATGCGGTATCATTTTGGGTTTGATTTCTTTGATTAAATTTTGATCCTGATGCGTTGCTTACATGCGAGAAATCTGCATTAATGGCCCTGCAGTCTTTATTGATATCATCAGTAATAGCAGTGAAAGGATTACTGGTATCACTAGAAGAGTCACGATCATCTTCCATAGTTATAAAATTTTAAATTTGAATTTCTATATATTTCTTAAGTCTGCTGTCTGTCTACGAGATTCTTAATTCATTTATATACCATACATTTTTATATTCTGGTTTTCACAATATATATAATTAAATTCAGCTACGCGAATCAATTCAAATATTTGTTTTTAAAAGATGATGGTTTAAGTTGTACAGTTTCTTTTTGAGTGAACAAATACAATTTCCATCACATTCATCTACTAATACACAAAATATAATTGTTAATACAACACAATCATGGATATCAAAAAATACTTTTATCCTCAAGATCAGAAGCAAATGACGAAATTTAATATTATTTTTTAATAATATAAATATACAGTGAAAATTTTTTTATTTAAGTTTTTTTTTGTAATTTAAAAAGTACAATACTTTAGGACAGATATCGCACCCACCGTCCTATCTTAAATCTGTTTATAATATAATTACTGTGAATAGTCAAATATAAGAAATAAAGATGTTACCCCATTTTTACGTACGTATAAAACAAATGTATACAAAATGTAGTTTCAAAAATAAATTATGATTACATAATGAAAATAAATTATGATTACTCTATACTCTGTTACCACAAGTTTTCGAAAGGCGTGAAACTAAATTAAATTTCTATTCTTATTAGAGAACAGACACCTCACTCAATTCCTTTTCAGGTGGTAAAGTACCAAGGACAGACGATACGTTGCCAGTTCGATAAAAACAAGTATGCGCTGTATAAGGAAAGATGTAGAACGAACTTCTCCGGAAACGCAACAAATGCGTGTTCCTACTTCACTAATAAAATGAAGATTTCTTGCATCCCAAACGCTACTAGTCTCAACAGCAATTAGAGTGAAAAAGAAGATTGTTGAATTTTCTTTAGTTTTCATCTTCCTTGCAATTAGCAACAGCTACAGCGTTCATTATAGACAAAAGAAGACTTTAGAGATTTTAGCAGATCCCAGGTCAATGCATGTAAAGTCCCAAAATAAGCATTTACCTCTCATCCATTGTACCAATGTTATGCCGTCGGGTCGCTTTCCTTCTGAACAACAGCAACCAGAAGTTTGCGTATTGAAGGAATTCCAGCAGTGTTAACGGCTTATAGTATTGTATCATTAACGGAGGAGTATCGGGCGTATCTACGAGCAATCTTTATCCACGAAAGGTCATGCAGGACAGGTTAACTAACCTCATCTCCACAAGCTGGACAGCGAGGCTCATACAGAGCTAAACCTAAACGTAAGGCGACTACAATTCGAAAGGTTTGACAAATGAAGGCCTAAAGGCGGTGAGGGTATCGTAATCAACCATGCACTCGCTTCGGGAGATGAGCTGCATGGAGCCTAGCTTTATCCTCCGAAATAACAACAGCTTGTAACAGATGATTGTGTAAGTGAGACGCAATTAGTGTATACGAAGATGACTGATAACACGTTTCGCTAATTTCTGGGAGTTTTGTGTCTGTTAAACCTGCCTACCTATTAGAGCCTTCCTGAACTCCTCACCTGGGTCCAAACCCTATCGAAGGACCGCTTCCACTAAACGAAAATATCCATATTAAGACGCCAAGAATGTGGAAATCGCCATATATACATCTCGTCGAATACCAAGACCAGCCAAGAGAACAGGTAAACATGCTTGCGTTCAAGGATCATCATTTGTGGAACAGTTCAGAATTGATTCAAGGTCGTTTTCAGGATAAGATTATATTTTTCCAGTAACGAAGTGTCATGCCAAGATGGAAACCATCGTATAAAATAGGTTAAGCGAAGGTTAATGAAGATGCTCGTAAGAGGAAAAAAGGCTGAATGGGCTGAAATGGAGGGAAGTCTAGACGAAAACAATTCAATAGCATGTTAGTAAGTGCTTCCTAACAACAGCACCTAGAAGACAAGGATTCTGAATAGTTAGAGGACGTATGCCTAGAGCAGTCTCAATAAATCTCCTAAAGAATGTGGTCGAATGTGGTTTCATCTGAACCAAGACTACCAACCTCGCACTTATAAAAGTTAAGACATAAGTCAAGAACAGATGCCTTCTTTTTTATTTATTATTATTATGAAAGAACCACCTCGGGTTCGACAGCAATTCTTCCATCGCCTAAATACCGAATGTTTAATTCAGTGTCCAGTGATTTAACTTAAAAAAAATGCATAGTTGAAGCGAAAAGTGCTGAGCCCAGGGGATCACCTTGTTGTACACCTCTCTAAGAAAAAATTAGCACTTTTGTCAAGAAACAGATCACTAGATTAAAAGTTTAACAATAATGAAATTGCGGATAAATTGAAGGAGAACTTTCAGCACTGCGACAAGCATAGTATCCCGGTGAAGCTCATTAAATGCGTTACGAAACCCCAACTTTACGACTGCCTTAGTAGCAGTGTACGTAGACGAAAAATTAACTCAAAGTTCCGTGACAAGTTGCTCGGCATGATTAGGAATACAAACACCAAGTTGATGAGGCGGATAATAAGTTCTTAACTGGTTTACGTATTCTAAAACATACAATTTTTGCCGATATTCTGCTCCAAACACTTCCAACCGCTATGGGCCGAATACCACTATCGTTCTCTCTCATTTCCTTTGTTGTGGTACTTCTTAAGTTTGAGTACACACTTCTAGAAAACAGTTGATTCTGCTAAGGTAAACAATTGACGGACATTATTGATCTTATTGAACATATAATGATATGGTTAATTTTAAGACTTAGGTATATCAAGAGAGGTACGTAGGACCATTCTTTAAATTTGGGAATTGTGATAAACAGAATTTTAACATAAGGCGCGAAATTTGAAACAATACTTTGAACTTTAGTCACAGCTCATAGTCTAAGATCATTGGTGGTAGTTGTTTTGACCTTGAGCTTTAGAAATCTGATACCTAACCTTATTGAATCTTATGACTCATAGTCTAAAGGCAATACATGCTACAACACTGAAATTTAATCACAAGTTGATGTAATCTGACACTGACAAAGTTATTGTTGATGCAATTTGATTGGATGATCACTATCTTTCGTGCAATCTCATTGGTTGATCACTATATTTCACGCAATCTGATTGGCTGATGATTTTCAAATCTTTGCTGCATTCAGTTTTAAGTTTTGTTTAACATTTAGCGATTACTCTTTAAAAACCTTGATTTGAACATTTTCGTTCAACATTTCGCATTCAGTGATAAATATGACCAAAACCGTTTATTTGTTTATCGAATAGTTTAAAACCAGATAGTTTTGACGTTTAACCATGAAACGTAAATTTGTTTGGAAATTTTGTTTTGAAAATCTTGTTTGAAAATTTTTTCTTTTCAAAATTTTTGTTTGAATTTTTTGTTAAATTTTTTCGTTTCAAATTTTTTTAAAAAAATTATTTTGAATTTTTTCAAATTTTTAAAAAAATTTTTGGTTTTTTCGTTTCCAAATTTTTAGTTTGAAAATTTTTTTTGATTTTTTTCAAAATTTTTGTTTGAAACTTTTTGTTTGAAATTTTTGGTAAATTTTTTGCTTCGGACTTTTTGTTTGAAATTTTTTTTCGAATTTTTGTTTTAAAATTTTTCGTTTTCAAATGTTCGAAAATTTCGTGTTTGAATTTTTTTTATTTTTTTGTTTGGAACTTTTTGTTTGAAATTTTTGGTTGGGATTTTTTGTTTGAACTTTTTTCGTTTCAAAATTTTGTTTGAAAATTTTTTTGATTTTTTTTCAAAATTTTGATTCAAAATTTGTTTGAAATTTTTGTTTGGAAAATTTTAGTTTCAAATTTTTTAAGTTTGTGCATTCATTGATAAAGTTTAGAACAAAAACACATGGTAGCACTTTTTATCATGATGCAATAGTACACGTCAGAACATTGAGTTGTACTTGAAATGAAAAACACGAATCATTGAAATGGATCATTTTGTTACACTTCACTGGTTAATCACATACATACATACCAGATATAGGATCTGGATATTATCGATACAATGTATTCTGAACTCTTGCACTAGTTTGTCTTTAGAGTATACTTTTAATTCCAATTCAAGTCTTTTAAGGTCTATTGCAATGTCAATTGGTGGAAACTCAATGTCCATTTGATCACAAATAAACTGTTTATCAGTACATGTATGCAGCCACGAACGATGCTGACATCCATCAACACATCTAGATACATGTTGTACAATATGCATGACACATTTCTCAAAATAGTACTTTTTTTCAGGAATACACTTGTTTTGTTGCACACTTCCACTGGATGTTTAACACACTGGAATACATTGATGAATTTGTTCCATTCCGTTTGCGTTAGATACACCATGTTGCAGGCTTCATGCAATGTGCTGTTTTTACGGAACAGCACCATCATCTCGAGGACTGTACGTAGCACAACTTCATAATATGAGGCTAATGACTTAACTATGGTCACATTTAGCTCCTCATGAAAATAAGTATTCATTTGGTCGATTCGTGTACATAATATTTACCATTCATCAAAGTTTAGTTGTACACCAAATTGTTCTGCTCTGCCCAATCGAATAACAGGTTCAAATGTTGTAGCACAGATAGCAACCATGACATGTTTTGTTTTAAATATATTTATCGGATAATAGCTTGCGAAAAGGAATTCTTTATCATTAGAAGTACACATCTTTGCTGCTGAAACGCACTTGCTCGAACGATTTCAGGGGCTGACACGCAATTTGCTGACGTTTGCATTGATGATTTCATATTGCTATTGCTGACGTCATTGAAAAGGAATGTGCTGAGGTTTCAATTCTTGATTTCATCACAATTGCTGACGTCATGCTCACAAAATCAAATTCACAGATCCGGCTGTGTACTGAATTCAAATTGGTGACTTCGACCCGAGAATTTTTTGTAGCATAAAGAAACAGTGTTTAAGAAACGTTACAGTTCTTCTTGTTTTGACTCTTCTATGGGTAAATATCTTGTTGGTAAAATAATATTCTTATTTTCAAGCTTCACTACTATTCTTAATCCAAACTTTCTGGGATCATTCAGCTAGCAAAAATTCTATACAGTAAGAGTTGTAAACCAGTAATCTTGGTAAATGATTTCATCACATCACGTGTGTTCTGATACTGCAGACAAGCAGCCATGATGACGTTATGAAGAATACTAACTCGAACGATGATGCAAAACTGATGACGCTGCATTACCATGTTCTGACGTGTACAATTTCATCATGATAAACAATGTTACCAGATGTTTTTGTTCTAAACAGTTCCGGTTTTTTATCAATGATTGCACAAACTTAAAGAATTTGAAACCAAAATTTTTCAAACAAAAAAATTTATAAACAAAAATTTCAAACAGAAAATTTTCAAAGGTACAATTTCAAACAAACATTTTGAAAAAATTGAAAAAACAAACAAAAAATTCAAATTTTTAAACAAAATATGGAAACGAGAAAATTTCAAACAAAAAATTTTCATAAAATTTTGAAGAAATTTCAAAATAAAATTTTCAAAAAAATAATTTTACGTTTTACGGTAAACCGTCAAACTTTCTCCGGTTTTTAAGTATTCGATTAACAAATAAGCGGTTTTGATCATATTTATCACTGAGTGCGAAATGTTGAACGAAAATGTTAAAACCAAGATTTTTAAAGACTAATCAAGAAATGCTAAACAAAACTTAAAACTTAATGCAGCAAAGATTTGAAAAACATCAGCCAATCAGATTGCGTGAAGGATAGTGATCATCCAATCAAATTGCATCAACAATAACTTTGTCAGTGTCAGATTACATCAACTTGTGACTAAATTTCAGTGTTGTAGCATGTATTGCCTTTAGACTATGAGTCATAAGATTCAGTAAGGTTAGCTATCAGATTTCTAAAGCTCAAGGTCAAAACAACCACCACCAATGATCTTAGACTATGAGCTGTGACTAAAGTTCAAAGTATTGTTTCAAATTTCGGCCTTATGTTAAAATTCTGTTTATCACAATTCCCAAATTTAAAGAATGGTCCTACGTACCTCCCTTGATATACCTAAGTCTTAAAATTAACCATATCATTATATGTTCAATAAGATCAATAATGTCCGTCAATTGTTTACCTTAGCAGAATCAACTGTTTTCTAGAAGTGTGTACTCAAACTTAAGAAGTACCACAACAAAGGAAATTAATCCCTGTACAATACCTCATCAAGGTCAATCACGTGGTATATGGTATTGCTTACGTTTATATTTGGTCCATAGGCGGGAATAATCAAAACTAATGACGTAATTTCATTTTGACAATTCTCAAAATTATCCTACAAAGTTTCAATGTACCAATGTCCTGAACTCCTAATCCCATCGTAGGTCAATAACTGACCACGTGATCATACTAATATTTGACAATGATTTACCGAAAGAATGGGATACCGCCCAATTGTAAGAACAACTACCAATTATTGATATGACAATAAGAGATGTACCCCTCCTAAAATTTAAGATTGGTACACAAATACACCTGTGTCTTATGAAAAAAGTAATAAATCCTGTACTCATTCAATGATAAAGCCGGTCAATTACCTTCGAAATTTCAATATTTGGCCATAAGAGGGACACCAACATTTTTCAAAGGGTTCTAGAGAACGTTCACCGAATTTTGTTATTTGCTATTTCCCAAATTTAAAGAATTGTTCTATGTATCCAAGAGATCTTTAAAAAAATGATTATTTAAGTATAAAGGAAATGAATCCCTATGCACATTCATCATTATCAAAAAGGTTCATTTACATTTTTTTTCACAATTTTTAACCATGAAATAGAAAGAAATTTATAATGGTATTTGTTAGGGCCCGGTATGCCAAATTGGGCTATTTCTAAACTTTAAGGGGAGAGCCAATGTACCTCTACCAAATTTTAAGATAAAAGCATCAATATACTCATGCCTTATAAAAGAAAATAGAACCCTAAACATATTCATATGTTCATTTAAAATAATAAAGCCCTCATTAAATAAAAAAAAATGGGTCAATAGCCGAAAACATGGTCGTACTCATTTTTATCATTTTTTTTAAACCGTAATAGGGAACGAGATGGATCACCGAAGTTTATAACTAGCGATACAAATTAGAGTCCTATCTTATTGTACCAAAGTTTTAAATTGGACAATTTCCAAAATTTAAGGGTGGGCCAATGTACCTCTACCAAAATATTAAGATGAAACCATTGATGTACCCATATCTTAAGAAATAGAATAGACGTCTGTACATGCCCACATAATCACATAAGGTAATAAGACCTCATCCAAAAGGAATGAAATGGGTCAATAACCTCCGAAATTTGATTTTTGGTAGTTCTTTACCCATGAAAGCAAACGAGTTGCACCATCCACATTTATAGTGGTACATATTGAGGTTCTGTACTATGATACCAAATGCTTATATTAAACAATTTCTAAAATTGAGGGGTGAGCCAAGGTACCCCTCCCAATTTTTTAAAGGGGTGCATCAATGTACGCATGTCTTATCATAGAAAATTGATCTCTATACATGAACATATAACCATAGAAGGTAATAGGATCTCATCAAAGGGGATAAATTGGGCCAAATACCAAACACGTGGTACAACATATTGCTTATGTTTATATTTTTACAATTTTTTACCCATAAAAGGGAACGAGATAGACCACCCAAATTTATCATGATACATATTAAGGTATTGTGCTATAATACCGAATGCTTAAATTGGTAAATTTCCGAAATTGAAGGGGTGGGTCAATGTACCCCTCCCAAAATTTTAAACGGATGCACAAATGTACCTATGTCTTATGATAGGAAATGGACCCCTATACATGACCATATAAACATATAAGGTAATAGGACCTCATCAAAGGGGATAAGATGGACCAAAAACAAAACACGTGGTACAACGTATTGCTTACGTTTATATTTTGGCAATTTTGCACCCCTAAAAGGGAACGAGGTGGACCACCCAACTTTATAGTTATCTATATTAGGGTCCTATGCTATGATACCAAATGTTTAAATTGGACAATTCTGAAAATTTAAGGGCTGGGCCAAGGTACCCATCCCAAAATTTTAAAGGGGTGCATCAACATACCCATGTCTTATAAAAGGGAATGGACCCCTGTATACGCCCATATAACTATATAGTGTAATAAGACCTCATCAAAGGGGATAAATAAGGTCAAGAACCCCGAAATTTGACTTTTTGGCATTTTTTTACCCATGAAAGGGAACAAGATAGACCCCCAATACTGATAGAGATACATACTATGGTCCTAGGCTACCACGCCAAATTTTTAGATTTAGCAATTTCCAAAATTTAAGGGGGGTGGTCCTAAGTACCCCTAGGTCATTGACTCCGGGCCAAGGTCATTGACCTTTGACTTATGACTTCACAAATGTGGGGGAAAGTTTAAAGTGAGACCAAGTGGGACCCTTTCTACTTTGACGACTGCGCATATAATTGAAAAAATAGAGAGAAATTATGAGAAAATAGAAAAAATTATAAACAGAGAAAAGAGAGTTTCATGTGAAATGGTAATGAGAGGTTTCAATGCAGTTCTGGGAGAAAAAGAGGATGGTAGTGTCGTAGGCAAATATAGTATAGGCGAAAGAAATGAAATTGGAGAGAGGCTGGTTAATTTGTGTAGACAGAATTTACTAGTAATTGGGATTGAACCAGCACAAAAGAAGATATACATAGAAATCGCCAATAGGCGGCAGATAGGCCATGTGATGACAGGTATCAGAATAGCTTGATGAACGCGAAAACCTTTCCCTGGGCTGACATTTTCTCTGATCATAACCTTATGCTGGCCGAAGTGGATACTCAATTGAAAAATGTAGGTAGAGGAAAAGTAGGCAACAGGATCTTGAGTACTGAAATGTTGAAAAACGAGGAAGTAAGTGATCTTTCATTGAGAAATTCGAAGAAAAACACTCAAACGAGGAAAGGACAGGCGCGGGCAGTAACAGACAGTGAGAGCATACTCTACATACAGAAGATTGCGGAAGAGGTAATAGGTTACCGCGAATAGGAAACGGTTAAGAAACCATGAGTTACAGAAGAGATGTTGAAGGAAATGAAGGAAAGGACGAAGTGGAAATAGGTTGATACAGAGGAGGGCAGAAGGATGTACAGGAAATTAAAGAACGAGTTGCAAAGGGAAAGCAGACAGAGCAAGGGAGAATTAAAAAAAACGAGAATATAGAAGAAGAAAGCGCTGGGAAATAGGAGGAAATGTATACCAGGAGGAAACAACGGATGTTACGATGGCAGCAGAAAATAAAAATGGGAAGGTAGTCAGCGAGAAAAGTGAAGTGTTAAGTAGATGGAAAGAATATGTGGAGGGTTTATATGAGAGTACGGATAGACCATGTGGTGTAGATGTTGAATTAGAAAATGAAGTACGTGATAATGAAAAAAGGTTTAGTATTCCTCGGTATGAGTTTCAGAGAGCTATGTTCGAGATTAGGAATGGAAAGAGAACTGGCATATATAATATAGCAGTCGAGTTCATTAGGAATATGAGAGAGAAGTGCAAGAAAGGAACGTTCCAACTCTGCAATGAAATATATGAAACAGGAGAGTGGCCAAAAGATTTCCTAACGATCATCATGATATCGATAGCTAAAAAGTTAACCCAAAAGAAAACTAATCGAAAGAGATGTGAAAATTATGGAACTATTAGTCTCATACCTCATGCAGCAAAAATTTTGCTTCGAATTCTGAACAGAAGATTGTACGAAATAACAAATACAAAAGTTGAGGAGGAACAGTTGGGGTTCAGTAGAAGTTAAACCACAGGAGATGCACTTGGATTATTAAGAATGATCGGTGAAAGGTTTATAGAAAAAGGGAAAGAGGTGTATGTGGTATTTATTGAAATTGAAAAGGCTTTTGACCGCGTGAATTGGGAATTGTGGTTGGAAGTTCTAAAGAAGGACGAGCTGCAATAGAAAGATCGATTACTCATACGAAACTTATAAATGAACCAAGAACTAACTGTTAGAAAGGAAAGAAAATAACAGAGGAAAGTGCAAAAGTAAGGGGAGTTGGACAAGGATGCAACAATAATTAATATCTATTAAGAAGAAATAGTGAAAAATAGTCTACAAAATGAAGACGGCGTTTCAGTAGCTGGTAGAATAATTAGGTGTATACAGTTTGTAGATGATATGGCACTTGTTCCGGAATCTGAAGAGAAAATCAATAATGTTAGAAAACTTAGGACGGGTTGTGAAGTAAATGTGATGAAAATTAATGTCACAAAGACAAAAACCACGGTGATTGGAACAAAGCGGTCGGTGTCGAAAATAGAAGTGGGAGAGCTGAAAACAGAACAGCTGACTAGTTTTCGATGCCTGAGTAGTATTATTAATGACGATATGAAAATGAAATGAAAACTTTCAGTTTGAGATCTCACGGTTATGCTGGCTAGGCTAAAGGAGACGACGATGATGAGAAATAAATGTAAAATTTTCTGAGAATAAAATTTTCAAACACAAATGTTCGCTATTTTACTTTTACTACTCCCACTCTCTCGCCTTTCAATGACACAGAGAACACGTGCATCCTTTGTTCGCCTTCTTCCTTGGCCTATGTAAGGCAAGGGAGATTTTTGATCTTAAAGAGTCTGAACTCCTCTGAGTTAGTGTTGTTTACATTGTGTGAAGATGCCTAATGATAAATCATCGATCATTTTACGGAAGCAGTGGATTACAGGAGACAGTACGTTACAAACGGACGGGAGATCAATTTTCTGTAGAGTATGATGTAAGGAAGTATGTATATAATATTCTTCTATATTCTATTTCTAGTTGGAGTCAACTGTGGTTCACCTCTCAGTTTCGTCACTCAAAAGACAATGAGAATCGTTTGGAGAGCTCATGTGGTCGTTGGAAAGCTCAGTCAAAGTGAATCACACTTGACTTTGACGAAATCTTTGGAACAAACAAATCATTAAACTGTAGCAAGAGCAGTTCATGATTCATTACATAGGTACGATTTGCAATGGTACTCTCATTTGTAGCCTCTCTCCTTGATAAAATTACCTCATTTTCTCGACTTCAAAATTAATTTTAAAGAAAGTAATTCCTTATTTGCGTGCCTTTAATTTTCAATGCAATTGACACATTTTCTCGATAAAAAATTTTAAAAACTGAGACTCCCCATTAACTTTTTTTTTTGGGGGGGGGGCAAAAGTAACATATTTTCAGAACTTAAGTTATTTAGCCCCATTTCGTGAAACTTAGTTTGCTTCTTTTACCAATATTATTTCTTAATTCGTGTTTCTTAATAAAGCTCCAAAAGATACCTTGTATTTTCAGAAATGTTATGGCCGACTGGAGATAGAGAAGACAAGTTTCTAATTTTTCTTAGAACCTTATTCAGCTAAGAATTAGATTCAGCACCTTATTTTGTTAAAGCAGGAAAACTATTACAAGTGTTCTATCCAAAGTTGACCCATGTAACGTGTGTTGTACATGGTCTTCATAGAGTTGCGGAAGAAATTCGTGCACAGTTTGTAGATGTAAATAATGTGACCTCTGCTGTGAAAAAAGTATTTCTGAAAGCAACTTCTACAGTGAAGATTTTCAAAGCAATGTTTCCCAACACACTCCTTGCCCCTGAACTGATATAAACAAGGGCGGGCGCATAGATTCACGTGTCACTATATTATAGTAGGCATCTCCAGGACGTTGAATAGACCAGTAGTTTTTTTCAATCATTTTTTTTTAAAGAACGATGCTACTTAAACTATATATACTTTTGTAACAATGGTAGAATACTGTCGGTGTTAATGCATACACATTTTATATTTCAGGTACTGCTCGCACTAGATCCAAAGGATGCAAAGCGCATTTCAGAAGCGCCAGATGCATGCCAGAAAGAAATTGTACGAAGCCAATTGACTTTCATAAATGCACATTTTGCTTCCCTCCCTTCGATTGTGACGCAAGGAATGCCTTTGTGTACAGCACTTACCCTTTGGGAAAATTTCAATAAAGAAATTGTCTCCGTTCCAACATCAGTGGGGAAAATTTTTGCAGAAAAAGTACAAAAAGTGGCTTCCAAGAACCCAGGTTTGAATTTTATGTGCAAAGTGAAATCTGTGCTACAAGATGAATCAAGAGAACTATTACGAGACCCCCGCCAGAGGACATAGCTGCATTTAAATATTGTACAGGGACAAGTTGTAGTGTGGAGCGTACCATCGCATAAACGAAAAAAAAATTACACTAACAAATTTAGAGATATGTTGTAGTGCACTGCAATTTAGTTAAGTTCAAGACTAGTTAATGGTTTTTAGAAGATTGTGTTTAACAACTAGAGATTGTGAATTCGATTCAAGATTTTGCAATTTAACTTGACATAGAAGCTACTGTTACTTCATCCTTATTTTCAATTGTGTAGTAGTTTGAAAAATATAGATATTTCAAGTAATTCTTTTGTGTATATATATTTCCTTTAGTGCATATTTTGCTTGTTTTTAGTGCATAGTTGCATGCAAATTTTCCACATTTTTTGTACATATTGATCCGCACTCTAATTATAAATTTTGTCTACTTATACGCGATAAGGAGACAAAAAATCAGCTAACAAGTAAGGGACCATATGGTTGTCGCGCAAATCAGATGCAGACATACGCCATTTGATTGAGCATGAAAAGATATGGAGAACACAGAAATTTAAGGTGCTAAGGGTCACAGGGAGCGGAGCGAGGAAAGAGGAAACATTGAATGTCGGCAAAATTGAAGAAAGTCAGGAATGACGGGAAAAGTTAATTTCTTGAAACAGGGAAAGAAAATCAACCAAAAGAAAGAAACTAAACATAACAAGGGCATCAAGGACTAAGAAAGATCATAATCAGGGTTGCCATATGGACCGCAGTGTTGCCAGCGCTGAATAACATCGAAGGTATAGCACAGTATAGCGATTCATGCACAAGGAAAAATATTAGTAACACAAAAGACAATTGAAAAGACTCTGTACACGTGCGTAAAAAGGTTTAACGATAGTCGTGAGTGAATAATGTACATGAAGGAGGACAAATATGAAAGTGAAGAGGGTACACATGATAACACAGAAACGAAAGTGTTTTGGAGCATCGTTCCATGATGATGATGATGATCGGTGTTCTACCCGAAGGCAGGTTTTGACCTGAAGGTCCCTGGAAGAAGTTTTGTGGCCCGATCTTCAGGGTAAGGATCGTGTTTTGCTTTTGGTTGACTCCTGGACTCCAAATAGGGATGACACTCTTTACAAAATGACAGTTCCTGACGGTGTTCAGTTCTACAAAAAGCTGATTCCTCCGAAATGTGCAGGCCTTATACAATCTGCTGATGTGTTCTTCTTTCGTCCATTCAAAAACATGGTGAAGTTCATCACAGATACGTTAGTGTTCTCCAGTATTAATGTCTGGCAACGTGAGAACTTTCTCCGCCTTCAGTCATTTGTTCATTACCAGTTTTCCTCTGGGCGATTCCAAAAGATGATACGCTTTGCGTTTTATAAATGTGGCTACTCCAATGAACATCCTGGACAGTTTGAAACACCTTTCGCATATTGCTTTGAAAAAGGACTCACAGAGGAATGCTGCAGAGACTCGTGTGACCAGCTTGCTTTCATCCGCTGTGCTCACTGCGAGAAATGTTTGTGTGTTGACCACGCATTTATTCGTGATCTTCACGTCAACTGCAATTAAACTACAAATGGTGCGTACTGTTCTCTATTTTCCTCCATTTGTATTCAAGCGGGTATAATATTCACTCACGACTACGTTAAATCTTTTTACGCACGTGTACAGAGTCTTTTCAATTGTCTTTTGTGTTACTAATATGTTTCCTTGTGCATGAATTGCTATACTGTGCTATATCTTCCATATCAATGTTATGCAGCGCTGGCAACATTGTAGTCCGGATGGCAACCCTGATTATGATCTTTCTTAGTCCTTGATGCCCTTGTTATGTTTAGTTTCTTTCTTTTGGTTGACTTTCTTTCCTTGTTTGCACGAAATTAACTTTTCCCGTCATTTCTGACTTTCTCCAATTTTGCCGACATTCAATGTTTCCTCTTTCCTCGCTCCGCTCCCTATGTCCTTTAGCACCTTAAATTTCTATGTTCTCCATATCTTTTCATGCTCAATCAGATGGCGTATGTCTGCATCTGATTTGCGCGACAACCATATGGTCCCTTACTTGTAAGTAAGAAGCAGCACTGCACCTAATCGAAGCTTACTTACGCATTTGTAACACGAAACATGAATATAAATACATATATAAATACACATACATAAAGATTTTTAAAAAATAAACAAAAATGACTAATTGGAAAATAAAACTAAGAAAATCTACGTTTAAGCGAAACATCCAGGCATTTGCAGCAAATTAAGGAGTTCACCTAAAAATCTCATTTGTGTGTGTGTGAAATTAGTGCCACCAATGACATGTTTTCCGCTACCCATAACCGAGAAACAAGAAATGGTTTTTCGAGCCACTCCACTATATATATATATATATATATATATATATATATATATATATATATATATATATATATATATATATATATATATATATATATTACAGGAAAGACGAGAAACCAATAAGATGCATGTATTAACTAATACACGAGAATATGAGCAACGATTTTGGTGGAAAAATAGTGATTATTATCGCATGTAGGCAAAGTTCAACAAGAGGTTACCACAGAGTAGGGTGGACGGTTCCCGAAAACGTAAACCGCGGTTTCGGTTTGCCACTTAAATGGGTTTGAAATGGTTAACCGAAACCGAACCGAACCGAATTGATCCCAAACCGAACCGAACCATACCGTTCAGAACTGTCGGTAGAACTTTGACGAATTAAACTGTCGTCAAATCGAGCCAATGGGATTGAAACGTGGTTTCGTTTACTATTGGCTAACCAAAACTTAAGCGAACTCCATCAAAGCGAATTCAGCTGTGTCCAAATGGAGCTGAATTTAACCTTTAACTCACTCGTAACATACGACCAGTTAGCAGATTTGTGTATAATAAAATATTTTTACATGCCAAAATTTTCACGTATAAACAAATTATATTGGACCATTGTGGATCATATTTTGCTAAATTATGTATTAAATATTGTACTGTTATATGCCAGTCGATATTGATCCAAACAATAACAATTTACAGAATTATATTGTACGTAATGATAATATTAAGTTTATTTTCATGGTCTTTGTTAGGGTTAGGGTTTGACGCATTTTTATATTTAAAAATTAAATAACGAGTCTTTTCCCTGTCCTTTACCTAGACAAGATCAAGTTTGATAAACTGATAGCCTATTGCTCAAACTTGTGGACTAACACAATGTGCCTGTGAAATTCCCAAACGGTGGACTGCGGAGGTTTCTCACAATCAGAATGGCAAACCTGAAGCCCCAGAATACCTAGAAATAAACATTTGTAGGTAGATATCCTATTATTCAAAGGAGTAATACAAATTGTTAAATTTTAGGTAGTTTTAGTACTCGCTTAAATAGTATAACTGTAATATTTCCATTGTGCGGTAATATTTCCTTCGTACTTTACTGTTAAAGTAAAGGAGTTTCTAACTACCTCAGTCGATGAGCATGAATATAGCCTACAATTCTCATAATAAAATATCAATAGACAAGAAACAAGTCAGTCTTTACTTAAAAATACTTATCTTTCCTTTTTCCTGTATTTTATCAACTAACAAAGGAAGTTCGTGAGGTTTTCGTCACTCCAACACGGCCCACAAAAATCTTAAATACCAATTTTATTCTTTGGTTTCAATGACATGTTCCCAACGAGACACAAGCTTATAAATGCCTTTTTGGGGAAAAGATATTTTTTTCTGAGTCCAGAAATTGTGATACAGCATTTGTGACAACGTCGAGTTTTCGGAACTGCTGTTTCCGCAAGTGTTTATCCATGGCTAAAACAGGTAACAGTCCGATGGAGCGATGTCCGAGGAATAGGGTGGATGAGGCAGAACTTTCCAACCCAATGTTTTGATAATCTCTTTAGTTGCATTTGCCGTATGAGGTTTGGCAAGACCGTGGAGAAGAAGAACTCCTCTTCTGTTAACCAGTGCTGGCTGTTTCCGGACCAGTGCAGTTGAAACTCTTTGCAATAGTGAGGAGTAGACCTCGGCAGTTTTGGTTTTTCCGCTTTCTAGATATTCATAGTGGACTATGCCAAAGCTGGTTCACCAAACACATCATTACCTTCTTTTGTTGAATGTCCAGTTTAGCAGCCACTGAGACCGAACCAGAAGTCGTCCAATTATATTTCCTCTTCCAGTTATTATACATGACCAATTTTACGTCATATGACAAGATTGGTCCAGGAACGAGGCTTTATTATGGCGCGAAAGCAACGACAAGCAGATGTTTAAGCGTCACGCATGTTTCCCTCGGACAGGACATGAGGAACTCATTTGCTTTGCTTTCATGTCATCTCAAGGTTATGAAGATATGATCGAAAGGATTCATAAGATACTCCAATTCTGTGTGCCAGCTCCTGTAAAGTTTGATTAGGATTCTGCTGATTTCCTCCTCCAGCTGGACTTTGTCGAGGATGAATGGACGACCAACAGGATGTTTGTCTTCAAAGCTCTTGTCCCGGAAGAAAGACAGAGCTTATTCGTGGCCAAGCGGTTAGCGTGGGAGACCTGCGTTCGATTCTTGGCAGGAACTCATGTGGGTCCGATTCCAGGTTAATCAGTAGGTCCCGTCTCACACAGTCTCCCTGCTGAAAGACATGTTAAACTCAAAATCAACTCAACTCGGAAGAAAAGCAGCTGAACCTCTTCTGAACAATCCGTTTACTCAGTGACGTCTCTCTCAACTCGAAGCATATTCTTCTAGCGGCCTTTCCATCTTTGCTTCCTAATTTGTACTCGTAAAGCAAAATAGGTCTCAAAATCTCCTTTTCCAAGGACACGCTCTTTCGAAGATTTCGCTTCCTACAAAACCGATAGCGAAACGTGCGTTGCACTGAAAAACTCTCTATTAAATAAATTTGAAAGGAATGTAAACATACAATATGACGCTAAAATCGTTGTACAAAAGCAAAGGGGTGATTCCTGAGAGCAAAATAACAAAAAGTTCCAATAAACACAAGGCGAAAAGTGCATCGTTTACGTGTTATAGGCTACCGAAAGACTGGGAATACAAACTTTGGAGTTAAATATGGCACAAACTACAGATCGTAGGCGTGATGTGGCATGATATCGTCAAAGGATCCTAATCTGCTCTATTCAATTTTTGCAGTCCTTAAGTTTGTGTAGTGGCGTCGCAAGGGATTCTCCAAAGGACGTGAGAGATTCCCGAACATTATATGACGTAAATTCAGTGGACAACAGCTTGCATGAAGATCCTGTATGTTGAAATACAAAACTCGACTGCAACTAACTTCAAATTGCCCCTACTCTCGCTTTTTATACGATCTTGCGATCCCCACTCCACTACGGGAAAAAGAGGTATTTCTGCGCTCTTGATTAATTGGATAATTTTTTGAAAGCTGTAAAAGATTAATATTTGACTAATGCATATGTTCATACACATATAAAGTATAGAAAATGATTGCTTAATATTAATAATCGATTATCTTAACTTCCCAGCACTGGTACTAACTACTATCTACATAATTATTAATTAATATGCTATCTACTTAATTATTAAACAATATCATATGAATAAAATTAATTTTACCTATAATTATATGCATATATATTCAAAAGAATAAAATAGCAATAAGCCTGAAATACTCATTGCAGTATATATATATATATATAAATTAGGGTGGTCCTTAATTACATAGCGAAATTTTTTCTTCCGAATTTCTTTGCTCCCAATCCCTAGATTGGTTCCATGTCGGACCCAATTTATCCATAAAAAAAATGGGCTCAATCGAAGAATATTTAACCTACCCCCAAGCGACCTAAGGTTTGAATGCATATCCAATATGTTAATATATAGGAAAAGTTTGGAATAAACCCTTCTTACTTTAAAGCGGCTGAAGGGAAAGGGACTAAATCTTGGATACAGGGATTGGAAGTAATCCACATCTGACCCTGAGAAATAGCAAGATGGCGGCCATTTTGAAGTCCGTAATTTTGTATTTGGACCCAAAATTTTAAATAGAAATGATGTTTTGTGACATCGTTTTTAAGTAACTTTTCATTATAAAAACATATCTTCCTATATTTTCAACTTATCTCTGATAATTTATTTTTTTAGCTTTGAAATAATAGTTTATTATCTTTCAATATTATTTTTTTTTCTTTATAGGTTACTGAAATATTAATAAACTATTACATACATGTAACAAGGAAATAATTGTATATGTTGTTATATAATTACATCCCGTCGAAATACACACCAGCCTATATTGAAATTATTTCTATGAAATGAAATTACATAAATAATATAATGAATGTTTAAAATAATAACAAAAGAAGGCTGAAGGCTGTGGATAACTAGCCAAATTCTACTGCATTATTAAGCCAATTTTTGTAGCATCTGGATACTTTTTTCTATGTTCACTGACTATCTGCAATATGTATTGTTTCTCTTTTTCATCCTTTGTTAAAATGTTCCCGTAATCTTGTATCAGTTTCACATCTCTCTGCAAATCATTCACCACCACAATGTTTTTCAATATATTCAACCCACGTTGAAAGTTCACATCTTCTTTCCAAGTATATGGGCATGTTTGCAGAAAATGTGTATTTATGGAAAATCTTGAGAAACATGTCTTCGAATCTGCGGAAACGAAGTCTGAGAATTCATTTTCTCTGAAGCTGTTGAGTTCTGCACTATTTATAGGGTATCGCTTTATTTGGTTTTGTGCATCACATTCTTCTGTACTTCCTTTTATATTAAGAATCATTTTTTTTTTTTTTCACATGTTGTGGCACTTCATCATCAAAGAATGCAAATGCCGCAGTTTCTGGTTTAAAATTTTGTGCCTGAATCCAAGACGGTGGACGTAAAGATATGCCTCATCTCGGTCCCTAGTCAGTATCAGATACGGATCTACTTCTACAACCTCTATCCAAGATATGATTCCTTTCCCTCAGCCATTTTTAAGTTAGAAAAGTTTATTACAAACTTTTGCCATATACTATACATTGTAAATGCATTCAGATGTTTAGGTCGCTTGGGGGTCGGTTAAACATTCTTCGATTGAGCACATTTTTTTCACAGTTTAATTTGGTCCGACATGGAACCAATTTAGGGGTTGGGAGCAAAGAAATTCGGAAATCGAAAATTAAGGATCACCCTAATATATATATATATATATATATATATATATATATATATATATATATATATATATATATATATATATATATACAGATATATACAGATATATACATATATACTGTTGTGTGACAAAATGTATTTGTTCAGGAAAAAAAAAATCAGCGTATATATGCATTTATTGCAGTACACTGTCATAAGTGCTTAAGAGCTTGCAATCCTGTTCTTTAGCCGAAGTGGCGGAAGACACTGCAATCTGAGAGCCTTTGTGGTTGTGCACCGAACCTCCCCTCTTCAGTTAGTAAGAAAAGGTAAGAACCGTATACATCCTTATAGAATCGTATACATCGTTATGGCTACTTTTAATTAAAAATTTTTGTAGTCATACTTACACAAGGGCATGTCGTTAATTTTGTTAATATTAGTTTGTGTGAAAAGTCTCATAAATGAGTTTGTGCAGTGTGAAAGTTGAAAGTAAGTTATATTTTGGCAAATATCAAGATTATCGAGTGGAAAATTCTTGTTGTAATCTGTTTGACTTTCGACACTCATGAGTATATGGGACAACTTTTGTAGTACGATAACTGGACTTTGGTATGTATATTTTCTATTATTCTTTGCATGGAGGAGAACTTAAAATGATTATTTTGGGTACGAAAATCTATTAATGAGGACATGCTCAAATTTCATAACAGGTACCCAGTATATTTATATTTTTGCGGATAGTACAATTAGTTTAAAAGTGAAGCTTTCTTTAAAGCACTATTTGTTGTTTGCACCAAAGAATTATTTGTTTGAAATTAATTATTTTCTGTTTCAAAACTCTTTGAATAAAATCTGTTATATTCGTTTAGTTAAAGAAGCCATATGTTTGCTTTTAAATCCTTTGAGAATACACCACAAAATATTCTATCCGAACAGTTCTTTTTAAAATTTTAAAAGAACTTGCAACAAAACTTAAATTACCTCTTCTTACTACTCGGTGTTTCTCAGTAAAAGCTTTGGCTTATGAGAAAATTTATACTTATTTGGATTGTAACCTTGTCAGTGAATAGATTAACCTGCAAAATTGTAAAAGAGAAGCACGGTAAACTAGATATAAGACAGTATGAATTTCATGTACGCTGCAGAGGCATATGATTATTATAACTAATTTAATAGGGGGAATTATATTCCTAACCGCTATCAAGATTATACCCATTTAAATAGCAGTGGTTATAATGCTAGTGTGGGTAACATGTGTACATCTGAGTATGTGGAACCGGGCAGAAGTAGTCAGATTCATCTAGTTGAGGATCTGATTGATTTTGCTGGAACTACAATCCCTCACGACAACTTAAGTCATAATCCTAATTCTGGGCAAAATACCGGTATAAGATGTGATTTCAGTTAATTTAAAAGTCAAAGCGCATTTAAAGCAGTAGAAGATTTGGTCAATAATATTCCCGTATTAAATTCCGTAGATGGTTACCAGATATGTCACTTTTTCATGCAGGCCAACAGTTTGATAAAACAGAAAGTAGCACCTACAGATATCATATTAGTTCTTTTACTAGGTAGAATTGCAGGTCGATTATTTTTAGATTTCCAACAAATCATAAATGAAAACGCAAATTGGGATATTGTGCGTAATAGAATTGTAGAAAAATATGTAAGCAGTATTATTAAAACCGAAATAATTAGAGAAAGGCTGTATAGAGTAATGCGACCAGGAGAAACATTTAAGGAACTTATACTAGAAAAGGAAAATTTTTTGGAAATATTTAGCATGCATATGAGTGAAATAGAATTTTGTAATATGATAGTTAACCTAATCACACCTTAGATTCGTAATATATTTTTGTTAACCTCTAAACCTAATCAAAAGCAAGAGGTATTATCGTTTGCTGAACATACGATTCAAACCGAAAATATAACATAGATTATGCAAATGCTACCGTGCAGTCACAAGTACCTAGTGAATCAATTTCACCTAATATCAGAGTAAATTGTAGTAAAATAGACAGGGTTACTCTTGTGGCCAAAAAAATCATTTTTGGCGTCAATGTAATTTAAGAAAAGAGAAAAACACTGAAAATTTGTTAGAAAACAAAAAGTGTTATAATATTTCGGACACAAAGCACGATTACATGGTGCAAGTTATGGTTTCGGTGTGTCATATTCCTGTACGTTGTTACATAGACACTGGCAGTAGTACAAACCACATTGGCAAAGCTTTACTGGATCAGATTAAGTTAAAGTGTACTCCCAAAAGAAAAACAGTTAATCACGTAGTCACTTCCATGAGTCATTCATTCATTCATTCATTGTTTATTCATCCATGTCGTACATTATTGGTCAGAGACCAGTACATAGGACTTGTCAAATAATAATAAGACATTTCAATATAATTGATTTACATTATTTTACAAACTATCACCCAAGTATTCATTAATATGATAATACATTTTGTTACACAAAAAATTAAATAGTTCATTTTTGAAATTTCGTATGTTTTTGATATTCTTCAAATAACTTGGGAGCTTATTAAACAACTTAGCGGACATAGGAAGAACACTTCTTTTGGTGCACGCATAGTTTTGGTATGCTGTGAATATGTTATTCTTTTGTCGTGTGTTGTATGAATGTACATCGTCAACATGAAGAAAACTACTTTCATTTCTCTTTACATATATGATACTTTTGTAAATGTACAGACAAGGCACAGTTAAAATTTTATTTGACTGAAAGACCCTTTTGCATGAGGACCTTGGTGATAGATTAAAAATAGATCTTATTGCCTTTTTCTGTAGACGGAAAGTAGTAACACTGGAATAGGAGGCTCCCCAGAAAATTATTCCGTAATTTAACAATGATTGAAACTTACCATAGTACAATAACAGCAAAGTTTCTTTTGACACTGAACCACGTAGTCTATAAATGACAAAACAGATACGACTTAATTTGCTGTTTAGCTCAGTAATATGTGCATCCCATGTAAGCCTATTGCTTATTGTTACACCTAAAAATTTAGTGGATTTTGAATAGTCTACATCAGTTGAATTTATCACAATGGGTGGTACTGTTCGAGGTGTACATGAGTAATGAAAATTTAGTGCTTTTGTTTTCTTTGCATTTATCAGCAGTTGATTCTGAGATGTCCATTTTATCAAACGCTCCACAGTTTGTTTTAATTTACTTTCTAGTTCAAGTGTATTGTCCGCTGTTACTATGATATTTACATCGTCAGCATATAGTACAATATGTTGGGGATACATATATTGAACAAGATCATTTATGTAAAATAAAAAAAGAATTGGCCCAAGAATTGAGCCTTGAGGAACACCAGCAGAGATAGTAGCAGTTGTGGATGAAAATGTGACTTGTTTATTGTTAATTATTTTTTTGTATTTTTACTACTTGTTTTCTGTTTGTCAGGTACGAGCGAAACCATTCATGTACTACACCCCTAATACCATATTTCTGGAGTTTTGCCAGTAGAAGAGAATGTTGAACACTGTCGAATGCCTTGGAGAAATCAACAAATAAACCTACTGCATATTTTCCCTTATCAAGTACTGTAGAAACCTCCTTAATAAAGTTAAACAACGCTGTATCAATTGATTTGTTTTTTTGGAAACCATGTTGAGAAGACGAGATTAGGTTATGGCGGGATATAAAATTTCTCAAGCGCGATAACATTAGTGATTCAAAAATCTTCGAGAAAACAGACAAAATAGAAACAGGCCTATAGTTTTGAACATCATAAGTATTTCCTTTTTTGTGCAAAGGTCAAGTACCCATTGTCATAAAATAAGCAGTGGAAATTCATTTCTTTATAAACAATAGGAAATTTACATACTGGTTTCTCGTGATAAACTCTCCAGATATTTCATTATTAATTGGTGGACAATTTTTACAAGAACACGATGCATGCATTCGGTACAAAGAAAAAGAACTATGTTTGGGTAAAAAAGATATATCTGTGCACTTTAAATTGGAAGAAAACAGTGTGTCAAAAACAAGAAACTCCTCGTTTCGGAATTCTCGTTCCAGGGTTGCCGGCTTAACAGCTATGTCGACAAGCGCGCTAGGCATTGCTGGGGAGGGGACTAAGAACCTTGAACAATTGAATCAGCAACCTTCTACCAGGCAGCGTAACCTTCAGCACCCGCAGGAGAGAAAATGTGGCAGAGGAGAGCGAAAAATGGAGGCTACCGATTTTTCCCCTGCTGCAGGACAGCCCGTGTTTAACCCAGTATATCATACAATTCATGACTATGAGTTGGATGACGTCATGAATGAATCCCCAGGTAATAATGAAATACTTACCGATATTTTTGACGAAAGTTTGTGTGATCATGTGAAAGAAGGAAAACCAAATATTCTGATGTGATTTCAGATAAATTAGGCACTATAAAAAACTTCAAGTATAAGATTATGTTAAAAGACGATAGTCCTAGTATTCAATATCCTTATGCTCTTCCAAAACATAAAATGAAAGAATTGAATAGCTACATAGACGAATTAATAAAACAGGGTGTAGTAGAAGAAATTAGAAGTTGTCCATATATTTCACCATGCTTTCTAGTATCTAATAGAGATAATAGTAAGATAACTATTACTAGTCGTAAACTATTCTTCTCTAAATGAAAAAGTGGTTATGCAAGCCTTTCAAGCTCCTAATTGTGAAAGCATAAGAGTGAATATTGGTAAGCATAAAATTTTCAGTGTCCTCGACGGGAAATACACTTTTTACCAGTGCCTGTTAAATGAAAAATCTAAATTGTACACAGCTTTTGCTACACTCAATAGACTTCTAGCCTTCCGTAGACTCCCAATGGGCCTATGTGTTTCACCTTTTGTATTAGCCAACTTCTTTAATAACATATTTAAAGATCTATTAGGTGATCAGTTAGACATCCTATGGGATAACTTTATAATACATAGTCCAGATGTAGAATCCCATAAGAGAACTTCAGAAAAATTTCTTGACAGATGTAGAGAGTGGGGAATAACTGTCTCACCCAAGAAAAGTAAATTATGCAAGAAAAAGGTTAAATTCATGGTATATAAATTGTGATGGAAATATGTGTATTGACGAAAATAGAGTTAGGGTGTTAAGAAACTTACCTGCACCAAAGAACAGAAGAGGTTTACATAAACTTATAGGCCTCTTTTGGATATTATCTTCGATACTTGCCTAATTATTCAGAACTACTAGGTCCTTTACATAAATTAAGGTAAGATAAAACACCATTCACGTGGGGAGAGGAAGAAAATCACATTTTAGATAAAATAAAGCAAAAAATAGAAAAGCATGTAATTTTGAAGGTTCCAGACTTCGATTTTACATTTGTAATCCACGTAGATGCCATATTCCGTTTTATTCCAAAACCTTTAACTTTTCTATTCCAAATTGATTCCTGAAACAGATTGGAGTAAAAAATTTTGAATTAAAATTAAAATCATTAGCTTTGGCACTTTCAAAATTTGAACCATTTTTACATAGGAAATTTGTCATTTTTACAGATTCTAAAGCCTTAAGTTGGATTTTAAAAAATCATGGTAGACAGAGAAAATATGGTGCTCTAATAGAGAAAATAAGTAAATTTCAATTCGATACAGTTCACCTGAAAAGTTCCCACAACAGCCAAGCAGATTTTATCAGTAGATTGTATGATACAGCTTATTTTCATCCTCCGTCTCCAGAAATAGAAGAAATTTCAGAATATGCAGGAAAAACAGTAACCTTATCTTTTATTAATTTTTGGAAGCTTCCTTCTTTGAATGTATCTTTACAGGAATTGCAGCGTCAGGACCCAGAGTTAAACGACATTATAATACAAATAGAGGAAGGTAAAACAGTACCAGTTTATTTAATTAGAGACAGAGTGATGTTAAAAGAAACTAAAGGTAGAATAAATAAAGGTTTTAGAGCAGACCTGAGAAATACTATAATGCAATACCATCATGATTTTCTAGGATCAGGGTCACATCAAGGAATAAAACGTACAATAGGACGTACAGCAGGAAAGTTTACATGGTCAGGAATGTTCAAAGATATTAGAGATTACGTACAGAGCTGTAAAACTTGTCAGGAAAATAAACCGAAAAATACGAAAATGGTAGGAACATACTATTCAAAAACAGTAACCATTCCGAATCATACCTTTTACATAGGCGTCCAAGGACCTTTTCCAAGTAGTTCAGGTTATAAATATATTTTGATCCTTACATATAGTGCAAGTAGATATTCATTTTCAGAACCATTAAAACAACTAAATTCCAGAGTTAAATAAATAAGTTATAGAAAATCGTATGTCATTACGGATAACTTAGTATCAGACAGAGCTTCATATTTCGTTTGTGATGCCTTTGACACATATTTGTATAGTCAGGGAATAAAACATATTACCATCAGTCCTTATAACCCTTGTCCGAATTTGGTAGAAAAAGTTAAACAAATTTTACGTTGTTATGTTAACAATAATCAGAGTCATTGGTCTAAGCTCGTAGATAAAATTCAATTCACTTTAAATTCTAGTATAATTAGTGAACTTGGTGTTTCTCCAGCAGAGGTTTATCTTGGAAGAAAACTTTTTACTCCATTAGATTGTAAATGGTCTCTAAATGTAAATATTTTTGAAAATTAGAAAAATAAAGACCAGATGTTGGAAATTATATCAGATAAGATAAGTAAATCATGGAAAAGAACAAAATTATAAAAGAAAAAGAATCCCTGCTGAGTTTATTGTAGGACAAAAGGTACTTATTAAGAAAATGACCAAGGCCTCATTACAGAAGAAATATAATCCTAAGCACCATAAACCTACAAAGGTTCGTTCGAAATCCTGGATTTCACGACACCGAATACTGTTTGGGCTAGATTAATAGAAAATCCTAATATTAAGGTTAAAAGACATGTAAATTTTCTAAAGAAATGTTATGAGCGTAGAAATTCTGTAAATGCCAATGCAGCAGCTAATACAATAGTAACTTAAGTTTGTTTTGCAAATATTGTATAGTATGAAAAGAAAAAATGTAACTAAAGAAGTCATTTGAAGAAAAAAAAAAGCATGCTATATTCAAAGATTAATGGTACAGTTATTCTTAGAGTTAAGTTGGAATCTTTATATAAGAAAGATGGTTAATTATTTCACAGCTTTCTTGTAACCTGGGGCGTCGCCAAACACATATGGAAGATCCTTTCGAGCCAGAGTTAGGAGGACGTGGTACCACCTTCTAACCAGCAGCATCCAGGTTGTTTAGATTGAGAACTTTCGTCAGGAGACATCATTGTATTTCTACGTAGTAAGAGCGCTTGGGATACAAATAAGGAACAATCCAGGAATCAGAATTTAGTGATGTTGAACAAGATCTAGTGAAAGTGAAAAGCGAACAAATAAATTTTTACATTGAAGTGATCGTAAGATTCGTTTGTGTGCCCTCCAGAGATTTATGTTGTATGACAAAATTTATTTGTTCAGAAAAAAATCAGCTTACGTATGCATTTATTGCAGTACACTGTCATAAGTGCTTACGAGTTTGCAACCCTGTTCTCTAGCCGAAGTAGCGGAAGACACTGCAATCTGAGAGCCTTTGTGGTTGTGCACCGAACCTCCCCTCTTCAGTTAGTAAGAAGAGGTAAGAACCATATACATCCTTATAGAATCGTATACATCGTTATGGCTACTTTTAATTAAAAATTTTTGTAGTCATACCTACACAAGGGCATGTCGTTAATTTTGTTAATATAAGTTTGTGTTAAAAGTCTCATAAATGAGTTTCTGCAGTACGAAAATTGAACGTAAGTTATATTTTGGCAAATATCAGAAGATTATCGAGTGGAAAATTCTTGTTGAAACTTGTTTGACTTTCGACACTCATGAGTATATGGGACAACTTTTGTAGTACGATAACTGGACTTTGGTATGTATATTTTCTATTATTCTTTGCATGGAGAAGAACTTAAAATGATTATTTTGGGTACGAAAATCTATTAATGAGGACATGCTCAAATTTCATAACAGGTACCCAGTATATTTATATTTTTGCGGATAGTACAATTAGTTTAAAAGTGAAGCTTTCTTTAAAGCACTATTTGTTGTTTGCACCAAAGAATTATTTGTTTGAAATTAATTATTTTCTGTTTCAAAATTCTTTGAATAAAATCTGTTATATTCGTTTAAAGAAGCCATATGTTTGCTTTTAAATCCTTTGAGAATACACTACAAAATATTCTATCCGAGCAATTCTCTTTAAAATTCCAAAAGAACTTGCAACAGTACACTAAGTGATCAAGTCTGCGGATACCCCCAAAAAACAAACGTTTTTCATATTAGGTGCAATGTGCTGCCACCTACTGCCACATACTCATTATCAGGGACCTCAGTAGACATTAGACACTGTAAGAAAGCAGAATAGGACGCTCCGCGGAACTGACGGACTTCGAACGTTGTCAGGGGATTGGGTGTCACTTGTGTCAGGAGTCTGTACGCGAGATTTCCAGACTCCTAAACATACCTAGGTTCACTGTGTCTGATGTGATAGTGAAGTGGAAACGTGAGGGGACACGTACAGGCCGACCTCGTCTATTGACTAAGAGAGGACCCGACAGTTAAAGAGGGCTGTAAAGTGTAATAGGCAGACATCTATCCAGACCACCACACAGGAATTCCAAACTGCATCAGGATCCACTCCAAGTACTATGACAGTTAGGCGTGAGGTGATAAAACTTGGATTTCATGGTCGAGCGGCTGCTCATACGCCACACATCACGCAGGTAAATGCCAAACGACGCCTCGCTTGGTGTAAGGAGCGTAAACATTGGACGATTGAACAGTGGAAAAACGTTGTGTGGAGTGGCGAATCATGATATACGATGTGGCGATCCGATGGCAGGGTGTGGGTATGGCGAATACCCGGTGAACGTAATCTGTCAGCGTGTGTAGTGCCAACAGTAAAATTCGGAGATGGTGGTATTATGGTGTGGTCGTGTTTTTCTTGGAGGGGGCTTGCACCCCTTGTTGTTTTGCGTGAAACTCTCACAGCGCAGGCCTACATTGATGTTTTAAGCACCTTCTTGATTCCCACTGTTGAAGAGCAATTTGGGGATGGCGATTGCATCTTTCAACACGATCGAGCACCTGTTCACACTGCACGGCCTGTGGGGGAGTGGTTACACGATCATAACATCCCTGTAATGGACTGGCCTGCACAGAGCCCTGACTCGATTCCTATAGAACACCTTTGGGATGTTTTGGAACACCGACTTCGTGCCAGGTCTCACCGACCTACATCGATACCTCTCCTTAGTTCAGCACTCCGTGAAGAATGGGCTGCTATTCTCCAAGAAACGTTCCAGCACCTGATTGAAAGTATGCCTGCAAGAGTAGAAGCTGTCATCAAGGCTAAGGGTGGGCCAACACCATATTGAATTCCAGCAGTACCGATGGAGGGCGCCACGAACTTGTAAGTCATTTTCAGCCAGATGTCCGGATACTTTTGATAACATAGTATATATATATAATGTTTGGATATCTTTTGTATGTATGTAGATAGATAATAATATCACACAACTAGATACCATGTATGCAAAAAAAAAAAAAAAGAAATCCGGGCAATACAAGTATTTGATGGAGAAATGATCCCAATAAATTCCTTCAAATAGAAAGCATTTCATATGTCAACGGAATAAAAAAAAATCACTGGTAGTGATCAGTCTTGGAAAAAGATGAAATTCGTTGGGTTAAATTCTGACCTGTTAAGCCCCTATTCTACAACTGCGTCAAATTCAAAAATGTTATTATTCCCGTTGTTTACCTTTACTTTTAATATTCCCGCGCAAATAGCAGCTTGCATGTGAGTCTTCATTTCTCTCATTTTTCATACTTTCATTCTCACCGTCGTGATTAATACCATAAGAAAAGCGTGATTAACTAAGCAGACTCATCATCATCAAAACGCCGAACACTTATTTCAGACTTTGACAGTTTCTGATTTTGAAAACGCTCCTATGTACAACATAAGTCAATACTCGGTACCTTGCATATCACATTGTTATTAAAAATCGTATATAATAACTTTCTTTAAGTAATCAGTAAAACCTTCTTGTGAGTCTTACTGAAACGTTTGGATTGCGAGCGTAGCGAGCAAGAAAATTTCTAACAAATCTATTTTTGTGCAAACCGACAACAATATTGATTTCATAGGGCGCCACTACTTCTACGGGGCACCACATTGTTTAATCATTTTCAACACTTCTTTTTTTCTTATTGCTTGTTCAGCGCCCTCTTGCTACAGCGCCCCCCTCCCCGGAGCTACGGCTCTGGGTGTGGCATCTTCTCCGTCACGATGTAGGTTTTGTACATTTGTTAATCGGTATACACAAATATCATTTTCTGACAGAACAGTTGGACTAAGTTGCAATCTCACTATCTTCGATTCTGGACAGTGAACACAATGGCGAGGAACATCTATCATTTCCGACTTTAATTTCGCTTTATTTCATCACCATATGGTGCGCTAGCTCAACGACTGTGATTTCACAGGTAATGGAGCAGTACACACGTGAGGAATTGGCAGACATTGATCTGGCATACGGGAAAGCGGACGGTAATGGCCGTGTGGCACAACAGCTGTACAGACAACAGTTTCCTAATCTCAGAATTCCACACCACGCAACTTTCTCCAGTGTAGATCGAACATTGCAAGAAACAGGATTGCTGGAAGCACACAAGCCCAATGCTGGACGAAACAGAACCGTATGGACTGTGGCTTTTGAGGAGGAAATTCTTGCTCGAGATCAGAGAAAATCTTCCACCAGTACACGGGTAGTAGCTGCTGAAATTAACACCGATCATCGGCAGATGTGAAACATGCTTCACGAAAATCAGATGTACTCTTTCCATGTCCAAAGGGTGCATGCATTACACGCCGCTGATTATCCACGTAGACGGGAGTTTGTCCAGTGGCTACGTGAACCATGCTAATACATCCCGCTTCATGTCTCGTATTCTCTTCACAGATAAAGCTATGTTTTCCAATGATGGAGTGATGAACAGTCACACTCAACATTAGTGGTCTGAGGCAAACCCATATTGAATGTCAACTCGTGCCAATTAGGAACGGTGTTCTGTGAATGTGTGGGCATGAATCGTTGATAATTCTTATCAGACCGTACCTAGTACCACAATGCCTGACCGGGTAGAAGTATCGGATATTTTTAAAAGAGATTTTATCTGAACTACTAGAGACTGTGCCACTGGCTGTTCATCGAAACGTGTGGTTTATGCACAACAGTGTTCCAGCACATTTGCTGCGGAAGTGCGAAATTGTCTTAACGCATCCTTTCCGAACAAATGGACGGCAGAGAAGGACCGGTATCTTGGCCACTCCAGACTTAATCACTTAGATTTCTTTTTCTGGGTTTTCTATGAAAGAACTAATCTTCGCGATGCCTGTGCAATCAGAAGAGGATTTGGTTGCTCAAATTGTTGCTGCATAGTGGAGCATTCAGGAAACGCCAGGAGTCTTTCAGCGCATCCGCTGCGTCGGTCCCTTCTCCGCCGCTGTAACCTTTTCATTGAAGTGGCGGGTCGAATCTTTGAACACCTTTTGTAGTGTTCATTCTGACAACCATTCTCTTTTCATGTAAACAAAGACTCCCTTCTGTACCTTGCTTCCTACAACTACCTTCTGTATGGAGTCCCGTTATACGATTTGGAATCAGAAATATCAGCCTCTGTTACAGTACGTATCGTAAATGAAACGAATAATTTGTTTCACATCCGTCAGTTTAGAATATTGATTAAGAAAAAAAGACGTACTGTAGACGCGTTTGTGTGATGTACTAATCGAAATTAATGTGCTAAATCAGTTATGTGTATTATTATTATTATTATTATTATTATTATTATTATTATTATTATTATTATTATTATTATTATTATTATTATTATCATTACGCGTTCTGTTCAATTACTGTAGTTGTAAATTTAGATGCGTTCTCAAAAGCGTTGCGATATCATTAATATGAGCAGATCAGCAATTGGAATTTCTTTATTTTCTGTTACCTATCAGCTTGTGCTGTACGTATTTTTACATTCTAGCGACGTAAAGTTTCTAGTGAATTCTTGTACAACGACTTTATTATACTTTTTGAGGAGATATGCAACGACACACCCACCATCTTTTATCTACGTGTATGAGTATTGACCTGCCACGTAGTATTATTTCCAGGCAGTAAAATGTCCTTTATATGTTGTCCACTCAATTTACGTCATAAAATGTCAGGGAATCCCTACCGTTCTTTGGGGAATCCCGTGCGCCGCCATTGCACAAATATGAAAACTGCAAATTTGGATAAAGCAGGTTAGGATCCTTTGTCTATATCAAGCCGCATCACGTCTACAATCAGTAGTTTGTGCAATTTTTAACACTAAAGTTTGTTTTTCCACGCTTTCGGCAGCCTATAAAATGTCAATGACACGCTTTTCGCCCTAAGTGTACTGGATTTGTTTTTTTGTTTTTTTTCTCATGAATCACTCCTCTGCTTTTGTAAAACGAGTTTAGCGCCATACTTTGTAACGCCATCACAATCAATTTGACCACACTAACGCGACAAAAGTAACTGTTCTTGAAAACAGCACGAATTTTTTTGGTTACCTGATGATATTGCACCACGATATATTCCACATACAGGACGTAAAGCATGTCTCCGCTAGTCATTTCAAGATGAGTTTAATGTTTCCTTCTAAACGTAGCTTCCCCTGGAATAGCATTCACCCCTCAAGTAACTGCCCCTTCCCCCTCCCACGGTATCTCCTAAATCCGCTCACGCCATAAAGTTATCTTCCCACTGATATTAAGAGTTTTATTCTAAAATCCAAAGCATCGGTAAAAGTACCCACACAGTACGAACCCTCAATTGTTTCAGTAATATCGAAATAATTTTAATCTGAATAAAGTTATACCGAAAAACATAACATTAAGCCTTATTATAATGTCTGGGTGGACGGTTCCTAATAACGCAAATTTGCCTAATAAACAATTGATTTTACTAATCGATACGGTTGGGTTCATTCGCAAGATTCCACATACACTCGTTGCAGAATTTCTGTCGATATCAAATATTGAACTGAAGCTGAACAAAACAGTCCTCAAAAAGAGCCCAACAGTTTTTAAGCCGAACCGAACCATTCTACAAACCAAACAGTTTCAAAACCAAACAGAACCATTCCCGAACCGAACCGTTCCCAAATCGAACGGAACCGAACCGGACCGGTTTGAAGTCCAAATCGATTGATTCGGTTTAAACTACAAACCGAACCAAAACCGGTTAACCGGTTCTTGGAACACCCCTATCAGAGAGTAACTATATTTATTAACTTGCTCTCCTAAATGCTAAAGGTAAGAAGAAAATCAGAAAAAAAAATTAAAAATTTAAAGATATGAAATGAATGCTTCTGTTGTTGCGCCAAACAAACATCGTGTTGTTGCCAAAGAATAACCTACTACATGGCAAATTATATTAATTTCAAAGTCAAATGCTGCCTGTGTGAAGGAACAAAATATTAGTCAATTCCGAAAACTCTGACAAACTTCAGGAAATTTAGTATATGTAGATAAATTTATTCAGTTGATTCTCAACGTATCTCAGAAACAACAAAGTGTCTAGTAAATTACTATAACACTAAGCCACGGATTTCAACACACTAATTAATACAAGGGATCAAATATCGTTACGTGTGGTTGAATCGTAGTTAGATTTTTTGCAATATTTCATAAATCTCACTCCTGAGACTAGGTGGTTCAGTCGTAGAGCGCTCACTTGTAGTGGGTGGAGTCCTTGTTTGAATCTCAGACCGCGCCATGTGGGCTCTGTGATGGACAAATGCCGTGTGCGTAGATTTTCTTGATGATCGTCCTTTCCTTCTACTTCCTTCATTTCATCATTGTCTTCAATCTCATCACAATATCGCTTAGCCCCGGTGCATAATCGAAGAAAGATAAACTTTAAGAAGAAAAACCTACTCTTTGTCTCTCTTCCAGCACATCTCTTCTGTGGATTACTTGTTGAACCGCTACATAGTAAGGCCCTTTTAAACATGATGTAATTTGAAAAGCTAGAGCTAACAATTCATATTGTTCATGGAATTCCTTAAAACAATGATAATCTTGATGCTCGTAACTCATTTGTTCACTGACATCAATAAGTTGAGCGTCTAGCCATCAAAATACGGTCATATACACAGGCATGCGCAGACCCTTGGATTGGGGGGGAGGGGGAATCAATAGTGGTACTCGTGACGATATGCAACCATCTTGTAATCATTACTTTCTTTATAATTTAATTTTTATTTTCATTTGCCCAGAGGATGTTGACGTATCTGGGAAGATGGCGGACCCAGGAGCGACATTTACGATTTTGTTGAAATTCAGGGATTTGGCTAGTCAAGGTTTGAGAAACCTGTTAACCAATTTTAAATTCCTCATTACATAAATCTGAGTCATTGTCATTCGTTTCGTAAAAGCTAATTATATGTAATAAAAATTTGAATAAAACAATGATAGAATTGTATTTACTTACCAGGTAAACGAAAGCCGAATTTTAGCAAAATACAACACTCTTCGTCTTCCACCACCACACAAACACTTTCTGTTACGATTTAGCAGTACTTATATTTACAAATAATGAGCAGTATCTGTAACACTTGGTTGAACATATGATGTCTTACGAAATGTCCTAGACTACAGTACTAGTATTCGTTCAGACGGAACAAGAGTTTTAAATACTTCCACTATGTCACTGCCAGACACCTGTACGGCAAACTTTTGTTCAACATAAGGTAACATCAGATGATTTAAACGTACATCTGATGTTGCTGATCGAATTTAGATTTCACGTGTGTCATTTTTGAGAACACTCTTTCACGCGAACAACTTGTCACCGGATAACACAGAACATTTTGAGCACTTCACAAAAGTTCGTGTATTACCGTTGCTTTAGTATCACTCATCCACTTTAACCATTCCAACGAAAGTCGATTTTCATTCGCAGAAATCTTTAGAAGACGAACTTCCGCTTCTAGCCTAATTGCGTACACATTGAATTGAGACGAAATAACTGTTAGATTTTCTGAATCGGGGTTCAAAGCCAAAAGCCTGCCCACTACATTCACTAGTTTCATGGTTTCCTGACTAAAACGTTAATTTATATCACTGATGAGGGAATCAAGGAGAGGATACAACGTTTGCACTTTGAATTCTTCCTCTTTGGACTTGAACTGCACTTGATTTTCCCACGCATCATCCAGTCGACGAGACACTTTTCTTCTTTTCACTAGTGGGATGTCTACATCAAAGTAATCACACATTTCAGTAGCGCTTGAGAATACGCTTTTGATACGGTTGTTTGTATACGTAGCGTTTCGGGAAACCTATTCAAAGTATTCTTTGAGGAAAGGATCGAATTTTAACAATAGATTGAAGATTTCCGAAAACAACCCCCTTTCTTAACTCTCATGTTTATCATTATGTCCTCAAAAAGGTCGTCTCCCTTTTGCTAACAACCGGACTATTTCTATCAATATTTCCATAAATTCTCTACTTCTTTGACAGTTTTGTTCACGTGCTGATAGCTCACTTTCAATCTGTTCGTGTAACAGCTCATCAGTCGGTGGATTTTCACAGAAGTTTTCGTATGCTTTTACACTTGACTGGTGACAACTTGATAATTGGTGAATTTTGAACATATAAATAGCGTTTTTCCAATCTTTGAATCCTTGGGAAACAAACGCAGCGCTCTTGTGTCCTTTACTAGCCGCATTCTCCGTCGCAAAAAATCGGCAATGAAAACAAAAAGCACTGTCTTCTTTAATGCTATATTCCAAAAATGGAAATTCACTGTACCAATTTGCTTTAAAGCTTCGGATCCTTAGCGATGCGTTGCTTTCGTTTCAAGCATACCTTTGGGATGCAGTTTCCAGAATCATCTGGAAATGAACATGATGCAGATTCTGTTTCACGATCTTCCTTGTCTCTGGTTGACACATGCAGAAAATCACATGTGTTAAGTTTCACTTCCCCGCAATTTGTAAGCTCACTAGAGTGAGCCACATTCTTTCATAAGACATCATCGTTAATATCACGATTATTCTCTGCATCATCTGTAATATATATATATATATATATATATATATATATATATATATATATATATATATATATATATATATATATATATATATATGTATATATATATATATATATATATATATATATATATATATATATATATATATATATATGTATGTATATATATATATATTAAAAGTGCTAATTTACTAGCTTTCATATATTATTACGCCAAACAAACCAATATCTGAAAAAAATCATATCATAGTGGTGGCCAACTGTACGGCACGTAGTGCTGCCACGAGACGAGACGGGATTTCAAGACCAGACCGGTCTATTGTTTTCGAGACGAGACGAGACAACCCCAAAATCTGCCCTCGTCTCGTGGCAAGACTACCCAGCTGGATGAAACAAAGGTTGGAATTGGAAATGCGAGACTGTAATATCTTATAAGGCTTGTTTGGGTCTCGATCAGCATATAGCAAGCTTTTTTCCCATTATTTTATCAAGAGTTTTGTCTTGAAATATTCTTCGAGACGAGACGAGACCGGCCTATCAATTTCGAGACAATTTTTGTCTATTTTTTGTTTTTGGCACATAGGACTTTTTTTTAAATTTATAGTATTCAATTGTATACAAGAACTTCATATATATCTTTATTTTTCGAATATCCTCCTTTTTCCACTCACCGTCAATTATTACTTCATAAAATTGGTGAATATTATTTACAACCTTTTAGTTGATATTATTTCTAAAATTCAATTAAATGTACACAAAGACTTGCATAATTTACCTTTGAGCTCCTCAAACATAGAATATTAGAACAGTAATTAAACATACGCTAATGATACCATAGGGTGAATCTCAGAGAGAGACAGACAATGGATTAATTTCGATGTGGAGTTGCATTCGATCACACATTAATCCTTAATGTATCATTAAAACTTCCCGAGGCTAGTATTTCCCAGGGGTATTGGAGCAACGACTGAAACAGGGTGGCTACTAAAATTCCAAAATGAAATTTCGTGACCTTTTCTTTACCAAACCATAAAATTTAGTAACATTTTCAAGAGCAAATTTGGGTGCGAATTGGGTTGAATTTTCATGCATGTGATAGAAGTGTGCTATGCGTGCGATTTGGTAGCGTCTAAAGCCGACCATAGACATTTTTGGTGGTGAATTTTGACGTTTTATAAAACATAATTTTCCAGTCTATACTTATATTTGTACAGATGAAAAAATCGTGACCTAAAAGCTAAATTTAGTGACTTTTTCTTGACTTTCGTGACAGATAGACACCCTGATAAATATGAAATGCGAGGTCGTTACCCGCGAAAACGAGGGTGTAAGACATATAAAATCTACACATGTGGGTAAGAAGCAAAGGCGTATTTCAAGACAAACGAATCAGTCACTTAACCCTACCATTTTTGATTTTCACAGGACGATTCTTGATGTCATAAAAAAAACATGCATTTTTCCCGGGTTTTGATAATTACTCCATAATCTGAAACAATGTTTCTTTCTAAACAAGTATTTTTAGTAACACGGCTACGAAGAGTGATTCCCGAAAGTTTCATTAACAAATTGGAAATTATCAGGAAAAGTCAATATTTTTTTTTCTTTTTGGCTGATTAGGAGTAAATGTCAGTGCAATCCGGGCAAAAGAGTGGTAATGGGAAGAAAGGTCCCAGCTGGATGAAGCAGAGGCTGAAATATAGAACCTTGCTAGAAATTTGTATTATTATTATTATTATTATTATTATTATTATTATTGTTTGTTCAAATATTATGTAATTAAGTTAGGGGAGGGGGTGTCTGGAATTTGATTACTTTTGATTACAAGGGGAGGGGAGGGGTATAAGAGTTGATTACGTAATAACAAAAATTTAGTTTAAATTTAAGATTTGTACTATTCAGCCCTATGATTTCTAGCACGTACCGTCACCAACTCTGCTTGTGAGTCATCAAACATCGAAAAACTTCTAAACATTGCATTATACCTACATTTTAGAACAGTTTAGTGTAACTTAATCACAAAAATATATTTTGTATCTTTTGATCACGTAATATTAGGGAAGGGGCTCTGATGATTGATTACTTTTGATTACAAGAAGGGAGAGCGGTATAAAATAACCAAAATTATGATTACGATAGATTTGAATGGCCCCTTCTCTTTCTTCTTCTTCTTCTTCCTATTATTATTATTATTATTATTATTATTATTATTATTATTATTATTATTATTATTATTATTATTATTATTATTATTATTACAGTGAAACCTGTCTTTAGGGGAATCGAGCGGGACTAGGAAAAATATCCGTTAAAGTCAGGTTTCCGCTTCATAGAGGTAGATACATTTCCTTAAAAAAATAATAAAAAAATACAATTCAATTTCACGTCTTTCGATTATGAAAGGTAGTATAGCAACCCATTCATAAAATGTTTCACTATTTACATCACACGATTCACCACAAAATTCGTTAAGAACTACCTGATGTCGTTTACGAATACTTTCTAACCATCCATTAGGTGGTTTTAATTCAGTTTTATCCACTTTCTAGCTACTGTTTTACCGTATTCACGATATGATGTGATTTTTGGGCCTGGCACTAACTAACCACTCCTACACTATTTCATTAATGTCTTAGTTTTCAGTTTTTTTAAACTCTCTTTATTTCTACATTACTGCAATTTTCTCATCGCTTCCAAATTTCCATTTTTTCTATAGAATCTCGTATACCTAAGTTTCACTGACATAGAGCATCTTCATAATTTGCTTTACATTCAATTTTCTCATACTCAAGCATGAATCACGCTTATCCTGGTTGTTAAGATCAAGCACAAGCCATGTTTTTAAGTCACAATGTCTGTGCCGAACTAATGGAAAAATGTAAGTTCAGAGATATAGGCCTATTGCTAAAAGTTGGATTGCAAGGTGATTGACAAGACAGAAAACTGAGAGTTACGAAAGTTAAGGACAACAAATTGTACACTTCTGAATATTGGTTGCAAACGTTTGTCAAGGAACTTTTTCCTTCCTTCAATCTGGTATTGAGATTTCAGAACTATCCCTGCTGAGAGCAAGGTAGAGTAGAAAGGGGACCCAGGAGGGGGGAGGGGGGCAAAAAGCGTAAATGAGAAACAATAACATAGTTCTTTCAAATGTTCTGGACATGAATTTTTGCTTCAGCTCAAGATGAATTTTGTTCAAACTTCGAGCGGTATACTTCAGAACACACGAAAGTTTTCTCTTAAATTTTGTAAGCCCTATGAACCCTTCACTGCTTTTCTACACAACCCTTGATAGAGATCATGATTCCTGCCTTATTGCCTCAATTCCTTTTATCCAGAACCTTGTTTTGTCAGTTTTCTCCTCATTTTTTCAGTTGTCGCTAGTCACTGCACAAGCGGAACTGAAGTACCGCTACAAAGAAGACTGACAGCTGACGTGCTCCGTAGGGATAGCCGAAAATTGTGGGGGTGAATCTGCGTAGTGGTCGGTGAAGGTCAACACTGTCCAGAAAAAAACTAAAAGAACGAAAAATTTATTGCACATACTGTAATGCATATGTTTGTCCTCTCACAGGATGTTTAAAAATTTTCTAAACTCTGTAGTCCGGAAATCACAATTTTCCGTTAAAGGTTTATTTTGCTTTCCGTTGTCCGCATAACACAGTTTCCGCTTAATGAAGCGACTTTTACACGTTTTTTACTCCAAAATTCATGGGACCGTGAAATATTTCCGCTTAAGACAGTTTTCCGTTTAATAAAGGTTCCGTTGAAAGCAGGTTTTACTGTATTAAGATAAATCTCAGCGAACACACTGTTGCTCTGAGAAGGTCTATGTTAAATGTATAAATTTCTCATCAGACCCACTAGCTAAATCATGGATCGTTCCTTTCATCGAGGTTCAGAACGATTTTTTCATCATTCTATTACACATTCTACGTGCTGTAATACTGCATATCCATCTTGATACTAGGTCTGTGTTGAGGAAGAACTTGGACGACCACCTAAATTTCCTGCTTCCCCATCCACCCACACATACACACAGCAAAGCGTTTTTCACAAACTGATTTGTTACTCCTCCTAACATACATTTTCCAATTTCTTCCTAAATTTGAGGGCTGGTTCAAACCGCGCCTCAGTCAGTTTTCTCACAAAATAAATATTTAGTAGTAAAATTATACAAACCTCTATTAACCTTCTGCTCTTCGGCAGAAGAATTACTTTGTTGGTCTTCTTTCTTACGCCAGAAATCGAACAATGTTTTTTTCCCCTCTTTTTTCTCATATTAACAAGAAATTTTCAATCGTCACACAAGTTCACTGACAAACAATCAAAAAAGAAAAAACGATGATATAGTCACAATGTCCCAATCCTGTACACTTGACTTATAACCTGACACTCAAAACGGATATATATATATACTTCCGTTCTACATACTCTTGCCTCATACAAACTGCACGAACAGTTGCACTGGTAATGAGCAGGATACATGACGCACCCACCCAGTCAAAAATGGGAAAAAAGTGCTGATGCCGCTGGGAAAAAATTCCAGGAATACACGGTATATTTGTTTTTAGATTCAATGTGTCACGGGATCAAACAAGAATTAGGGCAAAGTGCGACAACAAAAGGCAGATATCTGTATGGTTTTAGTCAGTCGTCCGTGACCCATACTGAACATGAATACTCGATCGGCGGCAAAGATGCGGAAGGTTAAATTTCTTTCAACCAGAAAGTTTTAAAGATCTATAGCATTCTTCTCAACAGGTAGAAGCAGTCTTTTGTATTGAGAAGCATAAAAATAGTTGTTATACTCCGTTCCATCGAAAGCTGTCAGTCGGAAGCTGCCTATAGTGGCACAATTTTGCATGTCAAGTTCTCAAATAGCGGAATTTCCAGTCTTGAAGATAAATAAAGCCTAAGGCATTCCTTTTACGCATTTTGGAAACAATCTCTATGCACACTGAAGAAGAGGAGATAAAGGAAATGGACTCTACATTCAAATTATAAGAGCAAAATCCCTCTGCTTTTAGACTGGAGAGAGGGAACAGAAAAGCTTCGCCCCCCCCCCGCTATTAAAGTCGGCGCCTACAGATAGTGTGTTAGGTGTGTGATAATATACTGCTGGGAGGAAACAAACGGAAGAAAGGCTGAAATATAATTAAATCGGGAAATTTTGGTCGAGTATTGCAAAGTTCAATGTGGTACTTTGTACGGCGATGATTACAGACGTCTTTCAGGGTCCGTTTTTGTGAAATATAATCCTTATTAGCTGAGACAATTATTTTAAAAAATCGAAAAAAAAAACGCAATTCCAAAATATTGGACGGAGCGAGCGCCCTCACTTGCTCCCACGTGCGCACGCCTGTGGTCATATATTAAGGATTCAACAAGTATTTTACCTGAGTATTAAGCTTTGATTGTTCATTCTTAAATACAAGAACATTACTTAAATGCAGGGGTAAAAGTGGATCTGAAAAGGCAGGGGGATTCATGACGTCACGTGCCCCGTGCCCACCTTTGTCCATTGTATTTTTTTATGAAGCGAGGGGACGCCATAGATAATTTTTGGAAGTGGGTGTACGACGTCCCCCCATTTTCCCCTTCACTTTTACCCCTGCTTAAATGTATATTAGTCGATAAGAATCACTCACCTAATTTACAACGAAATTGTTCAGATGTCTTGGGTCTACTTTCCACACATGTTGTTTCATCTTCACTATCAGTATCCTCACTACCATATGACCAATCTTCCTCATCACGAAACTGGGAGAAAGAAATGGTACCGACTCGTGCTGAGCAGCAGCCTGACGTAAGTAGTTGTAACCTCCACATAGCTTCATTCACATTGTGTGTCAACCTAATTAATATAAATAGAAGAATCTTAAAATTTCGATCTTCAAGGAACAAATGAATCAGTATGCACAAAATATACAAATTGAGAAAGAATGTTATTTTCTTTATTTGAATACTCCCTAGATCCTACATTTAATTACATTTATACAGGATGGGTCGAAAGTTTTCAGACACACTTTGTTTTGAAAATTGAGAGGAACATGTGAAATTTGTTAATGGGAGATAGTAGTAGGAAGGGGGTGAGGGCGCAACTTGTACGGCACATGGCGATCGTAGCCGCCATCTTCAATGCAGGGCGAAATTTCGGAGAGAATAGGGAAATATGTTGCACATGAAGTAACGGGGCACGTAGTGGGCGACCAAAGACTGATACCAATGAGGAGACGGGAACGAGCGTTGTAGCATCGTTTGTCAAGACTCCCAAACGCAACACCCGTAGTTGAGTTGATTTTGAGTTTAACATCTCTTTCAGCAGCAGGGTTATCCGAGACGTGAACCTACTCCAGAACGTGGAATCCGAACCACATGAGCTCCAGCCAGGAATCGAACCTGGGTCTCCCACGCCAAAGGTCGTACGAAGGAGCTCTCCAATACTCCTTAGTGGGAACTACTCCTCCGTTGTCCCGAAATTGCATATCAATCGCTGTCAACCTTATAAATTGCACATGGAACATAATCTCAATGAGGTTGACTTAGATCGAAAGGTTGAGTTATACATCTTGGCTACGAACCAACACAAAATATATCCCTCGTTTATTTGTGACATACTATTCATCGAAGTGGCGTATTTGCGTTTGAATAGGGAGATCAATTTAGATAACTGCAGGTACTCGTTTGACAGAAATTCGAAGTATATTGATGCGAGTGTGGAAACTATTTCTGTAAACGTAATGGATATGGTGTGACATATTGGCCAGCGCATTATTGTTCCATGTTTTATCGATATTTCAAGAGTACTGACTCTCCTACAGAGGTTAGTTTTTCCTTCCTTCTGTAATTAGACGTCAGCTTTTGTTCTTATTTTCAACAGGATGTAAACATTTCTAACCATGGTGTTGCTCTGCGTCAATGGTACTATGCACAACTCCCAGTGAAGTAGATTGGTCGCTGTAGTTAAAGGGGACGGGGTCCATATTACCTGATTTTAAACATCTTGATTTCTATTTGTGAGGCATTCTATAGCAGATGGTTTATGCTGAGTACCTGTGCGATACAAAATACACATAAAAACGCACCCAGCACATATGGCTACATTCTTCTGGATATTTTCGTGCGTGCGCAGTCAGAGTCCACACTTTACCAAACAGCTCCCTGCGTGTGCAACCAGATTGGATGTGGCGACTGCAGCTGAGTGTTAGGCGGGATGACCACCACATAAGACATGTACTGTACCATGCCACTGGTAGGAGATTTTGAAAATTTCAGTGATCATAGCATGCAAAAAATACAATGTATGAAAGAAACAGTTACATTTTTGGATTCCTGAGCTTACTCCAGTATCCGACATGCTTCTTTTATTATTTAAAATATCAAACTTACATTTAATATGGCGACAATGGTTGCGATGAAAGCTACAAGTTGTGTCCTCCCCCTTTCCCAATGCTCTTTTACATCTCCCATTAACATACTTCACATTTTCCTTTCAGCTTTCAAACCAAAACGGTGCCCAAAATCTTCTGACCAACCCGTATATATTTGGTAAAATGTAGGATCTCCAATAACTTCTTACATACCCTCTATAAAAACAATATTTATTGCCTATTGATAGACACGATTTTGTGGTAAATAAAAATTTGTAATTTCGTTATAAAAATATGCGTAAAGCGGGATAAAGTCGGTGAATAGAAATTCAATGTAAGAACACTCTTTTCACAAATTCACTCTAAGAACACTATTTTCATTAGCTATTACAATTTTTTACCTTTTATTTCACCTTAATTTCCACTCATCAATCATTATGACATAAGCTCATGCATGACTATATTAAACAATACTTGAGTTTTTAAAAAAATAACACTAAGCATCCTTATTGAATAGAAGTATCATTTAATGAAAAAGACACGCACACAGAACATAATTAGAAAAAAAAATAACTTTAGCGTTCACAGTTTACTTATGCAAATAACACGTAAGATTGTTTGAATATTTTCTGGTGTTAATATTGTTCTTTATTACAAACAATCTAAAGCATTTTTCACAGTCCTTTGCACCTTTCAAAAACAAACCGCGTAACTTGATGTTGTATCACTGCGCGCACGACTATTTGCTGATTGGTGAAGAGGAAATTGTTTAGTCTGTTTCCCGCAATATTTCTGCTGCAGCACGTGCATGTATTTCTGCTACTGCGATGTGCATTACTCGTGTCACTCTCACACCATTGCCGTGATATAGGGCAAAATACCCGATACTATATAATCCCCCCTCCTTTAAGAGCAACTGAACATTGTTATTTTTCTCCAAACTGTAATTATAGATGAAATTACAATGAGTTATGTCAAATTATCAACTGAACGTTAAAGAGATGGCGCTGGTATGTAACAGCAAGCATATTTATCATTATGGGAAATTATTTCTTTTTCATGTATTACCTAAATCATTAAGCATGTCCATGAAAAACAGATGGTACTTTTCTTCCTTTAGTTCAATTTATTGATGTGCTTTCTTAGCATGCGAATGCACAAATACTAACTTCAGTACTACAAAGTAAGTAAATATTCTATGAGAACATGAAAATTAGCTATTATAGGTCTTAATTTTCTTCAAGTGAATTGAACAACGTTGATATCGTTTGATAAAGTATTTGCTTTTCTTCTGCACTTACGGGTTTGCCTTGTTTATGTTTAACAGAATAACTCGGAGCAGCAGGTAACCTACTGGCTTCCTTGGGCGACATCTTTAAATTGTGGCGCGCACTTCTTGTGTTTTGTCATTTGTTGGAACAGTTTTTCCTTACAAATTCGATTTTGGTTCAAGATTTCGATGCCATATAGATACATACTTTGAGTCGAAACCTAAATGTTCTTACTGTGCCTTAACAATACATGAATTACCATAATACATTGCATTTGTTGTGTACTATTTGCTCATGGAAGAATAAACTGTTATTAGTCTCAGTTTCAATGATGCAAACTCATACTTATTTTTCAGTTTTTCACAAAGAATGGTTGTCAAACAGTTGTGTCGTTTCATGAAAATGGGCTAAGAAAATGGAAAAGAGAAATCAAGTGAACTCGCTGTTCTAATTGAAGATAATAAGTTCCTTATAGCATTTCAGATCCTTGTTTGACCTTTCATTACAGATGAGGAAATAGTCAATTAAATAAGAGAGAGAGAGAGGGAGAGAGAGTATGTGTATCAGGGAGATAGAGATAAGTTAAAGAGGATAAAACCTGGTTTAGTGATTCATTACGAAGTAATATGAGGTTAATTTTTTCAGTTATAATTTGTATATCGCCTTTTGAAAATGCGATCAGAATAAATGACCATTTAAAAGATGCAAAAATCGGATATTCGGTGCCAGAAATGAAATAATGTACAAAGGAATCTTCAACAATTAACATTTTTTATAATATTGGATAGGAATGTTCATAACTTTTGAGTCATATTTTTCTGTCTGTAGTGAAATTAAGAGGAGATAATATGTGCATGTTAAATAATATGTCTTTGTTCCTATGTAGAATCTAAAAAGTTTCTTGGAATTTGTTGAATAAGATGTCGATAGGCTCTTCATACTCTCATGACTGATATTAGTTCGTGGCGTAGCTTTTCTGTTAGATATCAAATGAAAGGATAAGTCACGAGGATTCAAAATATATTTTATAGGTATTTTATTACATATAACAAAGGAAATAAAATAATAAATTCTCTATTCAATAAATAAGTAAACTCAGTAGTTTTTTTAACAAAAGAGACACTGACCAAAGCTTAATACCCACTTTATTTTAAATTATAATTTGTTTTTATAATTTATATTATAAATTTAAAATATTTATTATTTTAATATTTTTAATATTAAATAAAATTAAAATAGGCAAATTATAATTTAAAATAAAGTGGGTATTAAGCTTTGGTCAGTGTCTCTTTTGTTAAAATAATCAATCCAAAGCCATGAATAGTCTTACTATCAGTAGTTTTCAAGTTCTTGCAGAATGAACAATTGCTTATTCCAAACACTCGCTCGCCTATAATGGAAACGTACAAGGAGCTCAATTTTCAAATGAAATGAAATGAAATTTTTCGAGTTTTACGTCCCACGATTATGCAGGCTAGGCTAAAGGAGACGGTGATGATGAAAACATGAATGAAATGTTGGAATGAAGAAAGTGGGAGGAAACTGAAGGACCCAGAGGAAACCCACGCACACGGTGTTTGTCTACCACAAGGTTTACTTGGCGCAAACTGGGATTGAACCAGGAACCCCATGTGCCAGAGGTGAACGCTCTACCACTGAGCCACCGCGGCCCCCCAAGAGCTCAATTTTGAATAGAAGTTGTGAGTACAACTGTACATGTTTCTAGGTCTGATAATTAACTTCTTTGTGGCTATATGACCCGCGTACTCGTCGTCGGGCGGGAGACCCGCGTTCGATTTCCGGAGGAAGTTCATGTAGTTCGGATCACTCGTTCGGCTGTAGGTCCAAATCTCATATAACCTTGGGTTGAAGGTGTCTATAAACTTTAATCCATCCAACCAACCATAGATCTGCTAGTAGGAATATTAAGTCATCATGTAATAGTGGCTCTGAATCCTAACATTTTAGGTAGATTCTCAGCTAGAGGAAACGTTAGGAGTGGGGATAGTAAGTTTTAGTTGTAATTTACACTGCTAGAAGAAATTTAACGTTCTGCCCTTCTTTCTTCTGGTGCGTGTCTGCGTTTACATAGTAGTTGTAAGATTCAGGAGAGCAGTGCGTACGCCACTGCAAACGAGAGAAAATGGTTCCTGATTCTTTTATCACAAGCCCATGCCATTTCATTTTTAATCTCATTGTTTTTCCCCATTCAGTTTGTTCATTTCTTAGCACAAAATTACATATAACATATTTTGTTTAATTAGTTGGCAACATTTGTGCACTGCAGTCTGCATTGTTTACAAGGGGTGCAAAGCTTCGTGAAAATCAGAATAGTCTAATATTACAAAATTTACACATAACTATTTTTTGATGTGCATAAAAAATGTAGTAACTATGATCTTTAAATTGCTCTATCGAAACATGTGATTTTGGGCATTGTACCGGTTGCTTTGCCGTTCAGACGTACACAAGGCAAATCTGGGCCACACTCGTTGCAACCAAGAAAACAGACAAACTGAGGGTAGGCTGGCAACAGGCATCCGGCAGTTCCATATTTCATTATGGTAGACAAATGACGAACTAGTAGCGTTTACTCACGGTCAGGTTTGCAGAAGGGAGAAATAATGGTAATGAATAAATCGTAAAAGCGTCGAAAAATTGTACTTTTGCGTAAATTTCGTGGAATATCGAGACTTGTTGCAAATTTCGCTAATTCGACAAAATTTCGCATTTGATCACGAGCGTTATATGGCCTAACAAATAGTGAAAAATATAAATTTTAGGTACACAACATTTTCATATAAAACATACATTTCGTGTTTTCGCGTGTCACCGAAAAATCGTGTCTCTACCTATTGATCTAACAAATGGTTACAAATAACAGAAAGTTTCTCGAGGTAGTAACTGAGCTGAATGAGAAGAAATATCTGATTAAAAATATTGTTTTATAAAGTACAAAGTTGAGACATAAATTTTGCAATATTTCTACAATCTAAACAGGCACGTGTATACGCCGTGATGGACCGTAAATACAGCGTCAAGCTAACCCAAGAGCTAGTGTTGTAAGAGAACTATTTAAAACAGAAACCGTCACTCCGTCAGTATCTTTAGTTAGTTTTCAGTATAAGTGACGATAAGCGCTCAATATCTGATATATCAACTGTTACTCTATGTATTCCAACTCGGATATAAAGCTGCGACAGTAACTCAAAACACTTGTCATGCAAAGGGGGAAGGTTCTGTGAACCACAGCTCAGCACTTCGTTAGTTCCAGAAATTTCGTGTAGTTCTAAAAATTTTGAAGATTAGTCAAGTTTCGGAAGCCCCACGGTAACACACTCCGAATTCGTACGACACGCCATTGACGAAAATTCAACCACCAGTACACGACGGTTGTCAAATCAATTCGGTTGTCAAATCAATGTCCTAATCCACAGTAGTGCATCACCTTCACGAATTCAAGAAACCCGTTAGGAGCTGCCGCAGTGTGCCACATGAGCTGACCCCAGGTCAGGCCCAGAACAGAGTGGATGTGTGCTGAAGTGCTGGAAAATCCAAGTGATGTTTGTTTCGTCAAAAGGACTCTCATATGTGATGAAAATGTGGTGTTCTTCCGAAATCACAATATGCAAAAATCAGTGGTTAGGCAAGGGTCAGCTTCCAGAATCGATTGTCTCGAGCAATAAGCCATGCTCTGTGTGTGGTGCAACTAAGAGGTGTAATTCACTTCGAGTGCGTCTAAAGGCCGTATCATCAATGCCAACCTTTATTCCTAACAGTTGGAGCGACCTAGGATGCACTACGAAAAAACTATTTTGCATTGGCCAACCAAAAGCGCACCCAGCTGCAACGGTATAACGTGAAACCAAAATCGGTTCGAAAAATGCTACAAGAAATGCAAGAACTTGATGGCATCGAATTGATGCCAAACCCAGTATATAGTTCGGACGCGTCCTTCCGCATAGGACCTGTTTCGGCCTATTGCGTACTTCCTGACATTATGATGTTTACCAAGCAACATAGAGTGGAAACAGCAGTGACTGACGTCTTTATATCTAAGGACAAGATGTGATACTGACGTAGAATTTAGGGACCCGAGATGGGCACCCTCACTCATTTTTGCCATCAAGAGGGCCGCCCTTACCCTCATTTTAGTAGATGAGTGTGTCTGAGGGTGAGGGTGGCTCGGGGTAAGGGTGAGAGAATCGACTGAGGGTGAGGGTAGCTGAGGATGAGGGTGAGGGAATCGATTGAGGGTGAGGAAAACGACTGATGGTGAGGGTAGCTGAAGGTGAGGGTGAAGGAATCGGTTGAAGGTGAGGGTGTGGGTGTCGACTGAGGGTGAGGATAGCTGAGGGTGAGGGAATCGACTGAGGATGAGGGTGGTTGAAGGTGATTGTGAGGGAGTCGACTGAGGGTGAGGGTGAGTGAGGGTTAGCAAAAATGCCCATCACCAGAATGAATTCTGAAGGATGTTTGTTTGAAAGTTATTTGTTTGGAAAATGGTTGGAATAGCACTTTCCTGCGAACTTCAAATAGAGCAGAAACCTGGTTGGCACAGAGTGACGTGATTAGGTCACAAAACATGAGCTGGTCCTGTGTATGAATTGAGGAGGAAGGTGAAAGAAATATTTTCTTTGACAAAAATTTAGTTCCCTCCCTGAAAAACATTTTCATATTTCCCCCCTCTCTAGGATTTTTTTCGAGTGGTCATATTACTAGAAAAGATAACGTATTTTATGTAACCAAACAAAAACATAGCATTTATATCTGACTTAAAACAGGTTATAAACATTTTTGCAGTCGTTAGAATCACACACTTTGTTTCTTGGAATAGTTACTTACTCATGCGAAAAACACATTCTATTTGTCAGAAGCAAACTACAGAGGCTCGAGAGGGGTGGAAAGTTCACGAAAATTCCGTAATTCTTGGAAAAGCATTCCTTCTAAGACATGTCAATGTTACAAGTTCTCATACCATTCGTTGTAACGGATGATCTATAATTTAATAGTTTCGCGTATTAGCTTCTATATACCAGTTTAGCAGTATATATATACTGATAAACAGGCATATATGGTCTCCTTTAGCCTAATCGGCATCACCGTGGGAATTAAAACTTAAACGCATATAATGTGGACCATTTTAATCTTTACACGGAAATATCTCGAAAACGGTTGAACATGAATGAACGAAACAAAAACTCAAAGAGGAAATACCATGGAAATCGAATGGTGATGTCGCGGTGCCTCCAGAGCCGCTCTTCAAGGAAGCTCGGGGCCCAACTTTAAAATTTTAAATACAAACGTGGGGCGAGTGAAACCTCGTTCAACCTCGTTCGATAGATCTTTAAAAACTAAAAACCGATGTGGCAAAAGTTTTTTATATCGGTCACCGTATTCAAAATGGCCGCCAAGATATGTTACGTGTATAAGATAAACGTCCAGTACCACTAATATGAAATCGGATGAACATAAATAAACCAAACAAAAACTCAGATAGGAAAGCTATGGATCAAATCGAATGTTGTCGCGGCGCTCCCCAGGGCCGTCTTTCATGGGGTCCAGGCCCAACATAAAACATTTAAACGAAAATATGGATTAAGTGATACCCCGTTCGATAGATCTTCATACACTAAACATCGCTGTGGCAAAAGATTGTTCATATGGGTCACCGTTTTCAAAATGGTCGCCAAGACATGGTGCCTTTATCAGATAAAACATCCAGTGCCACTAATATGAAAACGTTTGGAGATAAATGAACAGAATAAAACTCGTATAGGAAATCACAAAGGGTATTTATCATTCCCCGCCTCGAGAATAATCCAACGGAGAAAAAGATTATTAAAGTATAAGTGACATAATGCTAAAGAGGAAATCTAATTGTTAGAAAATTATCTTTCCGATCGCCCTCTGTAAGTGGGTGAAGCGGGAATGAATGGTAAAATCTCAAATGGGAACCCCACTTTTACTTGCAATAGGTATGGTTTATCTAAAACACTTGGGTGTAAAAGTGACTGGTACTGTACTGAACCGTTATTGTGCAGACGACTTTTGAGCAAAACCAACGTTTGTACACGTTGTTCTAAAATTGCATTTAGTTTTTAAAGATCTATCGAACGACGTGTCACTCGCCCCATGTTTCCATTTAAAATTTTAAAGATAGGCCCCGGGCCCCCTTGAAGAGGGGCCCTGGGGGCACCGCGACATCACCATTCCATTTGCCCCATGGTATTTCCTATTTGAGTTTTTGCTCAGTTCATTTATGTTCAACCGATTTCGAGATATTTCCGTGGAAAGATTAAAATGGGCCACTATGTATATTATATATATATATATATATATATATATATATATATATATATATATATATATATATATATATATATATATATTAGGGCGCAAAATTTCAAAGTGAGACGCACTCATTAATCCAAAACTGATGGTCGCCAGTATCTCTCACGTACGAGTGAGAATCCATCTTCCCATAACCTTTGCTTCGACAAAGAAAGAGATTACATCAGGGCATAAAATTTCTAAACCAGACAATTAGATTCCGGATAATCAATTTTGAATTGGACAATTCATGTTACATGTTAAAAAATATCTTACTTTAAGACTTCATGTTTGTGTAACGCTCTTTCTCTGCACTGAAGCACCAGTAGTCGATTGCAGTTTTCGGATCAAAGTCCTTAAGTGAATTTAGGCAGAAACCATTCCTACTGAATACAGGTAGCCAGCTCTAAACTTTTAGTCGCCAATGGCGACCTGGAGACCTCAAATTTTACCCCCTGTAGGGGTAAAAGTGTATCTTAAAAGGTAGCGTCATGACGTCACACCGTCCCCCTGCCTATCTCTGCCCATTGTAATTTTTTACTAACTGGGGGGACGTCTTACATAGTTTTTGGAGGTGGGGGACGGTGTCCCACCGCACTTTCACCCCTATATTATATATATATATATATATATATATATATATATATATATATATATATATATATATATATATATATATATATATATATATATATATATATATATATATTTCATCACTGAACTTAAAGTATTTTCAATTTAATTCATAAGTTTGAAATCTGGTTGCCTGTTTAAATGTATAGTACACATCATGTTTTGCCACTCCCGTATAAAAATAAAATTAACGGTTGGTTCAACTTTAACTAATACCAATTTAAACTACTCTTACCTATTTTCTAACCCTCCTCATCGCTACTCTAGTGGTTAGTGTGTGCAGCAGTGATGCACAGGATCTCAGGTTCAACTCTCGGTGAGCAAACACAAGGACCTAATTTTACCATTATTTATTTGCCTTAGTCGCCCGTTTTCCTGAGCTTAAAGCTCATAGTCGTTTAACGTTAAACTAAAAAAATTCATTTCGTATTTAAAGAGCTTGGCTTATCAACACTTCTTTATATATTTAATTTGTGTTTATTCGTTCGAAAGACAAATAATTCAAGAACTACTTGAGGAATTACCACCAAATTTGGTCAGAGCATAGATTGTCAAAAGTTAGGATTCAAGTTCGAGGATGGAGAGTTGGAACGGAAAATGCAGAAAAGGGTTTGCGTACGTGTCTTTGGCGCAGGAGACCCAGGATCTATTTGACGTTGGGAGCTAATGTGTTTCAGATTCTACTTTAACGTGTAGGCTCATGTTTCATATTGCAGAAAGTTATAAAATGAACGAAAAGAAGTAAAGTCATTAATTTATTATTAGGAAGAGAATGGTATTCCGACGTACGCAATATAATATATGGACACAGACAGAAGATTCCATAAATGGATTATGTTAAAGATGATAATGAAAACTTCTAAAATTGGTAAGCGACCAGTCATGGTATTGTCCTTTTTCCAGTCGTAGCCTTTCCCTATGTTACTGTTCTACAAATATAGTGACATTTTTGTAAATTAACTTGAATTTTTTTTCTCGAAAGATGGTAGTATGTACATTGAAAATAGACTAACGTTATATTAAGATCTAGTGATCATTATATGTATTTCGTTTAGGGATGGGCACGAGCGAGTTCAAGCGAGGTTTCTTTGAAATTCGACTCGACTCGTAACAGACATTTTTTAGCTCGACTCGAGACCTCGGCTCGAAAAATTTCCTCCAACTCGACTCGAATTCGGTTCGAGTTTCGAGTCGAGTCGAGCCAAAACCTGCCAACTCGAGCCAAATCCCGTGTGTAGTTTCAAGTACTCTCTTTAATTTTTCTACATAGACAATATAATTATCAATGTTACTACTTCTACTACAAATTATGATTATTATTATGAGAATACCATGTATAAACAAGAAAGATAGGCGGTTTGTATCTGAATACCAAAAACTAATTGACTGCCGACTTCTGTAGCAGTGTTTCTTTCAGAAAAAAATGTTCCGGGGGGCACACAGTATTCAGAGGGACACATATTATTTTCACACGGTACTATTCTATTTATTATTATATTACAGACGTATTATTTCGGTCTCCTCCGGGAGGAGGCGCGCTTAGAGCTCCAATAAGCAGTGCCCCTCCACAAAACGAAGAAACACTGCTCTGTACTCGTGAAGTCTACGAAGCAAGGACGTCTTTCATGAAGTTCTGGGTTTGAGTTTCGGAGGAGCAAGTATTTGGACTCGAGCCAAAATTTGTTAAAAGTTATAGGGCGGTGGACAAACATGTTCAAAACTGCTTGGCCCAGGTTTAGGGTTGTCAACAGTTTGGCTCATTGCTCATTCACTATCAAGCCGTACCGGATACGCACGAGTCGAGAGATGTCTCAAATCACGACTCGATTCGATTCGAATTCGAGTTGAGACACTCGAGACTGCTTGTAAAACTCTCGACTCGACTCGACTCGAATGTCTCGAAAATCTTTACGTATTTTTAAAAATTATTTCGAAGAAACTAATCACTCAGAAACAGCTATTTGCCTTGACACTAATATCAGAATTTATTACTTTAATAAGGTACAGAATGCGTAAACTTATCGCCAGCAGCGTTAATTTTCATATCATGTCTGTTAATTAAAACTAATATGGTTAATTATATGTCGTGATATTTGATAGTACTTTAAATATATCTTAAGTATCTATTCAGATATCTAATTTGTATAAAACTGTTGCGGTATAGTGAACTTCATGTGAGCAACTCGCAGTCTATAGTAATTAAACATAGTTCTAATTATAGTCTCTGTTTCCATGAACGCAATAGGCCTATCACATTTATTGCATATCACATATTGTGATTTGGACATAAGACTATTTTACATAGCTTATTATAATAAATGGATCGTTTTTATGCTAAGTAGCTTGACTCTTAAAAAAAAAAATCTTTATATTCACTTCGATAAATAGGTATCTTATTAAAAAGATGTTTATAAACAGTAAATTATAAAATTATAAATTAGATAGTTGATTTTCATTGCCAGTATAAGAGAATTGTTAATGAGATACTGAACTGATACTGATCGAACCACAGACCCTACGCATCAGAGTTAAGCACTCCCCACTGAGCCACCGTGGCCTACAATTTCAATGCGTTTAAGGCTTGCAATTAATCCATTAAAAAGTTAACGATTAAAATAATCAATTTAATTTTTTGTTAATTTTTAATTTAATCAATTAAGATTTAGGAGTTAAATTTTAATTGATGCTCGTTAATAAAGTTCGTAATGATTATAAAATTAATCGTTACTTTTTAAAATCACAATCCATGCATAATGGATGTTCAACAAATAGTTTTTCAAACACTTCATGGACATTCCTGATCATAACAGTAATTTTTAGGTTTTCCCAAATGAACATTTGAATTCAATTTGTTCCTGTCAGTGTCCCTTGAAAGAAGGAAAAACCAGTTGCTCACGCGCTAAAGTCTTGGAGGACAACGAAATATTTCTGTTGTTTAACCGCGGGTGTGTTTTAGATTTACTACGTTTAATTTTTCTCTCTTTCCAATGCAGTGTGCTTTGACCGCGTGTCTAGCCATCTGCTAAAGTAAGAAAACGGTACAAAAGGGACAAATGGTGTTGGTATCACTGATCTTTAGGGTATTATCCTCAATATATTAAAAAAAAAAAAAAAATAGCTGTTGCTATCTCTAACCTACAAAACAAAAATAAACAGGAAGTGTATACCGATATACAAGCTCCTCTCTTGAGATTTTAATAGTTTTCATAGTGTTTATCAGGTAGTCAGACAAAGAGAAGCAATGCCAGCTTAGAAAGAACAAAAGCTTTTTATTGTGTTGTGTTCACCTCACATTCACTGTTCTTGAAGAGACAAATACGACGTAAATTTGTTATTTCTCCCTAGTACAATTAAGAATATTTGAAACCTAGATATAAACAATGCAGTACATTCGAAATGTTTTAAAATATATTAGCATGGTGTTGTGTATTTTTGTTACACCTCAGAATTTCTTACATCACAGTTGTTCGGTATTCACATTTTCGTACTTAGGAAGATCTTGAAAACAACTATCAGTTTATTTAGTATTATTGTATAAGTATTAAACCACCTACTTTCCAAAATTATCATATGAAAACAAATATTAATATTATTTTTATAAGCAGAGCAAAATATAAAATTTTAATTTTTAAATAATGCTGCGCACACCAATAAGAACAATAGTCCTAATGTCTCATGGTGTATTGAATCGAAGTAGCGTGTTTTAATATTTCATATATGATAATATTTTCATATTTAGTAAAAATCTTCAAGTTTTGTATATTGTTTGCCTAAACTTATCTCTAGCTTCGTTGTGACCTTGAATCAACTTAAAGCATAAGAGCGCTGCAAACGAAAACTGGTTGTTGAAGCGAGTGTAGTGAACTTATACCATTCGACTCAACCAGTACTTGTGTATGGCGTGGGAGACCCGGGTTCGATTCCCAACGGGAGCTCATGTGGTTCGGATCCCGCCTTAATCAGTAGGTCCCATCTCATAGCCTCGCTGCTGAATGAGACGTTAAACTCGAAATCAACTCAACTAGTATGTGTGCATGTGTATTCGTCCAGTTGTTTCATGTTAATACTATAATGTAACATCATTTTTTAATACTACCTCATTGCGAAAGCTCTACCGTAGCTGGAAAATTGCGGGTGAGCAATCTTTTAGCATTATCATGGGGTTTTGTCACAAATGTTCGCACTATTCTTAAAGATTATACATAAAACTATGGATAATCCTCTGTATCATAAGAGGAAACTGGAACTGCACTGTATAATAAGAGGTTTTTCTCCTTTATCGGCAAATCATAAAAGGCGAACATATATAGTTACATCAAATTATGAGTATTCAAAAGGGGATGCGAAAATTTGTACTTCCAACAAACTCCCCAATATTGGCATTGAGCAAGCAGTGTAAAAAAATAGATTTACAGTTTCATTGTTCAGAAAACTCTTATTTATATGTCTGGCCGAAACAACATATATATGCAATACCAGAAGACTTGCATACATTAAATTAATCGAAGATAGGCAAAGAAATCTTAGTATTAATTTTAAAATTCGAAATGTTTTGAAAACCGTAGAAAAATGGCGGCGCGACAGATAAGCATCAAAACATCAAAATTTCACAAGGCATAAAATATTTCTAGCACTGAAAGTTGGACAACTCTAAAGCTAGAAAAATATTGGCTCATCAACTATCTGTTGTCCAAGTGTCAGTTGCTTCTTGTCATAACTTGTCACATTTGCTGCAAAGTAATTAAAATCTTGCTAATATCCTACATTTTATTTATTACTATATATTTTTATATTACCTCGTACATTTTAGTCTCGACTCGAAATTCGAGAGATCTCGTTTCCAATTCCGAGTCGAGTCGAGACTGGAATATGTTTTCCAGTCAAGACAGCTTTTTCTCGAGACGAGTGGAGCCGTCTTAAATTTCGACTCGACTCGACTAGTGTGCATCACTACCGAGAAGTGAGCCGAGCCAACAGCTCATCCCAATCGAGTCAACTCGAGCTGATGGCTTATCCCAATCGAGCAGACCTGAGCTTTTCATTCAGTAGAAGCGCAACGAGACGGTTGACATCAGTAGCGGATCGTAATCTGTACAAGCACCACTTGCAATGTTGCAATATCAAAGGTATGTAGGTACACGCAAGTGTTCCCCTCCCCCAGCATTCTTGAGTCTTATCCAAAAAATATTCAGGAAATATGAAGAGGAAAGACTTTTAAGCTCTATTTGTTTATTATTGATTAAATTATTTCTCTAATATTGATTTAATATATAATTTATTTCCTTTTTTTCAAACAACCACTATCAATATACGTTTATACACTATTTATATACAAAACCTTTACTCATGTTATTGAGCACGAGATAAATCGAATATATACGAGTATGTGATGTAAGCCATGAATGATGGCGTTAATCCGAAAAGAAGAAAAAAAAGCAAGAAAATTGCATGCACGCAGTTAAACAAAATTATTTAATTATATAAACTATGCATTATTTTAGAATGGAAGATATTTTCTCGATCTTTTAGGCTTCAAATTTTCCTATCACTTTATTGAAATCTGAAATGCTGCTCGCCAAGTTTCTCTGAATAGAAAGCATCGCTACCGCAATTTTTTTTCCGCTTTATTTTCTTTAGGGTCCAGAAACACCTCTCTCCTCCGACAATATGCATTAGTTAGCATTTCTTTGTATAAATATACGGTACAAAAAGTCAATTTTCAGAAACCACGTATTTTGTCTGTAAAGAAGTATGAAATGTAAGATGTTTTCCTTCGAAAATGGAAAAAAAAAAAGTTTAACATTGCAGCAAATTAGGCTAAAGAAGACAGATGAGTATTCGAAGTGAATGATTTGATGTTAGTTTATGCTCTCCGCTGGAAATCGAACACGAAATCATGTGCACGAAAGACACAGAGTTAGGAATTAGACCAGTAGTAAAACATTTTCTTCTTCGAGACTCGATCGACCCCCTCAGAATAGGATTTTTAAAAAATAAATCTTATCCCAAGAATTTTCACCTTTGTATTATAAATGTTAAATAAAATGTATTGACTTCGAACGACTGCTCCCCAAACCTTCAGCCTGGATCCGTCCCTGCTACCACCAGACTCATATTTGTTGTTTGCGAGTTTATGTTTTGTGATAACTTCTTTCTTCCAAGCGTCTGTATCTCCCTCACTCTATCAATTGAGTCAAGCGCTGCTAAGCGGAGGAACTCGTAACTATTACAGAAGGTGACCAGTTGAAGAAGAAAGTGCAACCGCAAGAGAGCAATACGGGGAGATAGGAGCAATGCAAGAATAAATCCCCTTCCCCATGTTAAGAGATAGGAGCTCGCTGCCATATGCTTAATGTTACTGCTTCCAGTGGCAACGTTCGCTGCCACTGGAAATGTAAATCTCTTTCTTTTCGTTTTTTAATTGACTTTTTTTTTTCAGAAATGCATCAATACTGTTGTGCGCTCAAGAGCAGAGGTTTATTTTTTACTGATACACTACTTTAATACTTAAAAATATTTTTAGTATTAAAAAAATATCCGGTTGCACAACCATGCAACATATAGTACCAGCCGCGGCTGGTTGACATTACTATCCAGGTTGGGATTCTGTTTGGGCTCGAAAATTCAACCGCAACATTAAAAGTATTTCACATTACTGCTTACATTTCTCATAGCTTTCGCTTTCCAGTCTAATCACTTAATGAGACCATGGATGATATGCATAAAAGTGAGATCTTACTCTTTGCTCAAGATTTTGAGATTAATCTCAAAGTTGTATGCATAAAAAGCGAGACGACGTGGCGTCATTTGAGTTTAATCTCAAGTGCCTGACTAAATGCTCGGAACTGATGAATCAAACTGTGATTTCTCACTTTTCGTATGCATAAAGTTGAGTATAATCTCAGCTAGCTGAGATTAATCTCTAAATTTTGTAAACCACTTCAGTACCTAGTTCACTTGTCTCACAGTCTGTTAGAGTGGGTCGAAATGGCTGTATTTACGGATGTGTAAGTACAAACTTCGAAGAGACTCTGATGACTATAAAAGTCTAAATAGATTTGAAAAAAAAAATGTACAATGGATGGCACAGCGTTTGTTTGGGAATTTATTGAAAACGAGAGGTGGGCTCTGAATAATGAGAAGAAGAAGAGAGTTTTTCTCTCACGTTGCACTCTCAGATAAAAAATACAATAAATAAAAAAATGTTTAAAAATAGTGGCCTTGCTTAAAGTAGCCGCTAAAGCTCTCGCCTTCGGTGCGAGCGGTCCCGGGTTTGATTTCCGGTAAAGGCACTCAGTGGAAAAAGTGGAAAAGCTTTCTCAGGCCAGCCATCCTTAATGAAGTTTTCCTGGGTTTTCCTCATTCACACCAATAAAATACCGGGGTGGTACCTAACTTCTAAGTCCCAGGCCGCTCCCTTCCTTCCCTTTCTCCGGATAGTGTGCTCGCCGAAAGACGTCATCCCTCAGGTACGTGACGGACTAAATGGCCTTCGATGCCGAAGGCTCAAAAACCTAAAATCCTAAGTGTGAATATGTGAATATATATATATATATATATATATATATATATATATATATATATAATATGATAATGTACGAGAAACCACTTCTTGTTCTTTAGTATTTCATAGTGGATTCCATTTTAGGGTCACTGGTGCCGCGTCCACTACCAATTTCAATATGTTCGCTCTAATACTCGCTATGTGTGATTACATGTAACCTTTTCTGAGGAGCCGTCTCCTTTACCCTAACCGGCATAATTGTGGGACGTAAAACTCAAAGATTTCATTTCTTTTTCTTTTATGTGGAACAAGATTGCACTTGATAATTTGTTTCTACTTCTTATAATTTGTGAGTTAATCACATGTTTTCTACTTATTTTAAAACTTTGATTCCCGTTCTTTAATCTCTTATAGAAGTTTTCGGGAAACCAAGTTGCCATTTCTTTTAATGAATCCGCGGAAACCCCAAACACCGTTGCATGAGATAGGGGCACGGTGCCTCAGTGCTGCCCTCCCCGCTGGTCTAGTGGCTAGCAGGTGCCCCTTCGGTGTACGGGGTCCCGGGTTCAATTACCAGCTTCAGAGCCTTTCAAATTTTAACTGTCCTTTATGTTTCTGTGTTCGTGTATCTATCGTAAAGGAAGTTACTGGAAAAACTGTAGACTCTATTTGTGCAGTGAAAATATAGTAAAATAAAAAAAATTAAACTACTGATACTTGTTCGGTGAATCAGTTAACTTTTAAAAAAGTGGTATAGCGCTAACCTCTAGTGCGTGGGGTCCTTGGTTCGGTCCCCGGCCAAGTGAGGTTGTGGTGGACAACCTCGTGTCCGTGGACTTTTTCGGGATATTCACATTTCCTTAAACTTTCTCATTCCACTAATTTTTCCATAATAATTCATTTGCTTTAATCATCGTCCCCCTTAGTCTAAATGGTATAATAGTGAGACGTTAAACTGTACGTTTTTTTTAACTGTTGCATGAGTTTGTTCCGTTTTGTTTCCCTCTCAAAAATGCAAAAGTCTTCCCAAATTGGTTCCTCACAATTAAAACAAGAGTTGCGGCCGTATAGTGAAAGAAATTTGGTCGTCAATGTTTTAGATGCTGGAATATCCAAACGAAAGTAGCCGCACTATAATAAATCTCCAACAGAAGAAAAAGTCGTGTTTTTGTGCTGAATAAATAACGCTACTGATTTTCATTTTACTGGCATGCTTTTACTTGTTACATACCTGTGAATTCCTAATTTAGAAAAAGGGAGGAAATAAACATCGCATTCATTACGTCATTCCTGTGTGAAACGTCATAAAAGCCAAGTTTACATGAGACAGAGCTGCCTCACAGTGACAACAATCTCATTCCTAATCGTTCTTTTTGTGGATACGAATTACGAGTAAGAACTCACTTATAGATTAATCTCGTTCAAGACATGAGATAAATTTACTAGTTTAGAGGTGACATTAATCACTAGTACTTAGTCATCTTTATGCATATCACCCCATGATTTCAAAACGAGCTAAAACGAGTTGAACAAGCGAGCCATTTACCAAACTCGACTCGACTCGACATTTTTGCACATGGGTTTGTTGTCCATATCGAGGGATATTATGAATAAATGTATGTAGCTAGTTTTTTTTTTTTTTTTTTTTTTTTTTTTTTTTTTTTTTTTAAGAATTTGAAACCTATAAGCAATAAATAAAACGACAACAGCATACAACCTTTCTTTTCTTCTCCTTGGCCCAAAACTACATGAATATTCCATAATTTACTTTTAAATTACGGTAAAATATTTACAATCATCCACGTGCGTCTTCTTTACACCGTGTCCAGGGTTCAACTCCTGATGAGAAGAGCCTTGAAATTTGATCGTATTACGTTGCTTACGACTCTATCTTAAATTGAAGGTCACCGTATCATATAAACTTGGTATTCAAAGGTATGCTCGAAACGATTGCAATAAGCAGTCCTATCTGCTGGTGTAGTGGCTAGTGCGTATTTCCTTTACTGTACGTGTTTCCAGGTTTGATTCCCGGTAGGAGAGCACAAAGTTTAATTTTTCATCATCACTCACTTTCACTAACCATTTATCTCCTTTAACTGAAAGACCATAATGATGGGATGTTAAATTAAGATTGTTTTTTTTTTTTATTATTTATTTATTTAATGAGCAATTGAATATGGTTTAGTCTTTGAACTGTATACATGGAAGAATAAGAGGTTTATTCAAAATATTCGAAATGTATATTTGAAGAGAAATTTATTTATCACAAACTTCTAGTAGGTTTAATAGTTCAATTCATCTCTAAAAGTTATCAAAGGTTCTACGGAGATCTATTTGTTCTATTGGACTAAACTTGAGCTTGAATGTCATCTGCACTCTCACCTATCAGCTTAGGAACTCTTGAAAATGTGGATTCGACATGGATATAGGTCGTTCTTGATTATTTTTACATGTCACTCCTTCTATCGACCGCTAGGGGGACTGGAGATTAGGGATGCGCACGAGACGAGTCGAGACAGGATTTTCCTGACAAAAGTCGAGTCGAAACACGGCTCTTCCAATAGACAAATGTACAGTTTTCGAGTCGAGACATCACTTTTGCAGCTCATTTTCGAGACGAGACAGCCACAAATCTTGTCTCGTGCGCATCCCTACTGGAGATGTCTTATCCCTACAATATTATTTTCTGATCGTATGTCATATGTGTATCAAACTCGACTGAAATTGCTCCTAGCGTTCCAGAATTATGCTCAAACATACACAACATACTCTAGGGATGATACCGAGACCGACACTACTCGAAGTATCTTGTTTCTCGTCTTGAAATTTCGAGACGACACCGAGTTCGAGAAAGACTTTAGTAAATCGAAACGAGACCGAGATTCAACATATCGAGCCTTACTGGAGTGTCCGAAACAAAACTGTGAACGAGACAGACAGTTGTATTTCGAGACATGCCGAGACAAGACCAAGCTCAATCTCGAAAGTCTTGGTCTCGTGTCGAATATTAACAGAAATTATTGAAATTACATGCCCTGCCAAAAATTTGTTACTATTATGTTATATGTTACTTGGTGGAACAATTGCCCTTGGGTGTTCTAAGTCATAGACGTGTGCACGGGAGAGAGGGAGAAAATGCCACCTCTAATAGCTTGGTACTTAGGTATAACGAAAATGTTTTAAGCAACACATAATTTGAATTGAGATTCAATATATCTTATTCTCTTTCCAGTCTTCAAAACGACCGAAAAACTACGCTGCCAACATATTCCGAAACTTAGTTTTGTAAAACAAGCATATAATGTTTCAGTTTTCAATCATTTCTTTTCACGCAGCTTACAAATTTTCCTTGGAAGTATGTTTATTTTATTTTATTTATTTATTTTTTAAATTTAATTTAATTTAAGTTAATTAATTAATTAATTTATTTATTACTGCAACTGCTCGTGTTGTATCGACTTTGTTTTGAAACTGAGAATAAAATGCTAAGATTGGTAGAGAGTAGGAATTTCAGAATAAGACAAGATCATGAAAAGAGAAAAATTATCAGATTAAACCAGGGAATTGATTAAATATATCAAGATGTAAATTACATAGTTGGTTGGCTTGGAATTTAGCGTCCCTTTCAGCACTGAAGCTATACGAGATGTCGACCTACGGTTTAAGGTGGAATCTAAGCTACCGTTTTGCATTTTAACTTTTCAATGACTTTCCATCAAGATTCGAACCCGGAACTCCATGCTCTAAGGCACGTGCTCTGGCTAGTAGTATAGTATCTGTCTGTCTGCTAGTTAAGAAAAATGTAATGCAAAGTGTTTTAATTAATTGATTAGGGTTTAATGTTGATTTTCGATACCGATGATATCTCAAGCAAAATGTCTGTTGCTCCGTCATTTTCGAATATATCAGCGAGGCTACATCAGATGTAAACTACAGCTTAACGTGGGATCCTAACCACATGACCTGCCGGGAATCTAATCCGGATCTACCACACCAAAGGCACGTACGCTAACCGCTTAGTTAAGAAGGAACTTCATATATTGATCGAAACGACACCGAGACTGATACGATGTTTTTTAACTCGAGACGAGACCTAGAGTGTATTGAGTTCCATCTCGTTTCTAGACCATTCCTAACGTACACATCCTTTTTATACAGATACATAAATTAATATGGATGTAGGAATAAATTGAAATAATATAACATCAACTGAAATGTTTTCCAAGTTTGATAAGAGAAAGTAAGCTTTTTTGGTCGTTCACTTTGTCTGTACTTAGTTCAACAAAGTGGAAAAAATAACCGTGACAAAGTTTCCTACATGCTAATACTATGGTGATAAATTTACCGATGACGAAATTACTGTGTAAAAATTTCCGGCGACGAAATTACCTACATGATAATATTTTGTTGGCAAAATTACCTAAGTTCGGCAAATTGCCCAGAATTGAGGTGGTACATTTTCCGGTTTAAGGAAATTTGGTGCAAATTGTTCGGTGTGTAACTGACATACACCCCTTAATGGGACTTGTATCCAGTTAACTTTGAAACCACATGCACGATCAGTATGATCGCGCTAAATTTGGTCAACATAACTCAAACCATTTTCGAGAGAATTATCTGTAAATAAACGTTTACAGTGGATGCATAAGTTACGTTCGTTCAGCTTACTAAAGCTTAGTTGATTTATTTAGTTTAACTAGGTTTATGAAACGCGAACCTCTATATTAATTTGGAATCTGAATCAGATGACTTCCCACTGGTGATCCCATTACTTCTTCTGTACAAGAAAAAAGAATTTAGTTTGGAGGTAAGTTTATATTAATTAAAAGCATCGCTAGTTGTTATAAATTGATTATTATGAAATATTTAAGTTTGATGTTTTTACTTTTCTCTTAAGAAAAAAAATACATTGAATATTATAAGAAAGAAGAGATGAGATAAACTTCATAGAATAATGAACATCAAGTACTTAAAGCTCTATAATTTTCTACATAATCATCTTCGTATTTCGGGTAGAAAAAATGAAAATGAAATCTTTGAGTTTTACGTCCCACGGTTATGCCGGTTAGGCTAAAGGAGACGGTGATGATGAGAGATGAATGAAATGGTGGAATGATGAAAGTGGGAGGAAACGGGAGAACCCCGAGAAAACCCACGCACACGGTGTTTGTCGTATTTCGGGTAGAAATCATGGAGACTAGATCCTAAAATAAGTTTCTACTCCAGATTAAACTGTAAGTTTCGATGATGAAAACGATCATTTGAAGTGACACCCCTTACCGGGTCAAAGCATCCAATTTGGAGAGAATATTCCTATCTACTGCTGTGGCATTTAATGATAAAACTTAAATATAACATGTATCTGCTCTCTGAGATAGAAGATGCTCGAAAATAACATTTTTCAGTACAAAAAAGGAGATATGGCTTCATACCAGTAAATTTATCGAGTTTTGTGAAGTAGGCATGATGATAATCAGAATCTGATCAGTATTTAGGAAATTTGAAAAAATAACCATGTTTAATACCAGCTGCCTTCTTTGAGATTTTCCCTCATGTGATGAGGAATAATTTTTAAAAACACCTAATTTTCAGCCTGCTGTTGATTAGGAATCTCAAAGCCTAATCTGCCGTAAGCAAATTAACTTCGAGGAGTAAAATAATTCAAAATTTTGGATAAAATTGAGTGTGCAAACGTGAAATGTCTGATTTATCTGTGAATGTACGTGACATTGAGTATGAGTACTTACAAATATCCTATTTTAGTAGGATCAGTCTTTCTTCAAGAGAATTTTGAGAGAGCAACATCAAAATGTTAAGGGCTGCACTGGGACACTATTTTCTAAAACAACGTTCACAAAAGTAACAAAAGTATCTTAGTTCTGAGGACTTTGACCCAACTCCACCCGCGAAGTGTATCTGGAGGAAATACTGACGTGAGTAGCATTAGGAGCTCAGGAAATATAAAGGAAGAACTAACGAACTTATTCCGCTCTGATACTATGTAGATGAAGAGGCTGGAATTGGAAAGAAAATATGAGTTCCATAGTTTTGAGTGCGCTACCGATTTCTAAGTTAAAAACCGATGAGTCAAAATTCGTAATCATCCCCACCCCCCAAAATAATACCTATTACTATTTACTGAAATCATTGGCTAATCCACGCTTAATATTACCATGAATATGTTCAGATAAAATTTGATCAAAGACTCCTTTACATGTAGATATATAAGATTTATATAAGGGATTCAGTTGGTTATTTACACGAAATTAGTTTAGTGAATTCCGTTAAAAATTCTAGCAAGAATACCCTTTGTAATAGGTCTATGTGGTATATATTTCCTATGTGGAAAAATCTTTGATCCACTTTTTAAAGTTTGAATACAAATGTAACTTTTGTGTGTAGAAGTTATTATTTTTACGCATCACAGAAGAGACCTGCACTAGATTCAAAGAATTTTCTGCGTCATTACAGGACGAAGGTTATTCGCCCCACCCCACTGGTGACAACATTTTCCGGTAGCTTGAGATAATCGGAAAAATGCTTCACTGCCACCCTCCCAGAAGCCCGTCATATATTACCTGTAGGCGTTATAGCTGCAGATAAAAGCTTTTCTTCGGGTACCGTAAAGTGAATGTTCATTCAAACGGCTTTTCCAAGAAATGCGAACTGCTTCGTGAGTAGGTGATAGTGTTTAAAGCAAAGATCATCTAATACCGTAAACCCACATTGCCACGTTAGAAGAACTTGCAGCTGTCAAAAAAAAAAAAAAAAAATCATGAAACCCTACCATATTTCACCATGTACACTAGGGTGGTCCAAATTTATATGGGGAAAAATAAATTTAGGAATTTCTTTGAACTCAACCCACTAAAATGGTTCCATATGGGACCAAATTAAGCCATGAGAAAAATTATATCCATTGAATAATTTTAAATGATGCCCCAAACGACATAAAATTTTGAATGCGTTTACAATACATAGTATATGGGGAAAAGCTGGAATAAACACTCGTAATTTAGAAACGGCTCAAGGAAATGTAAAGATATCTTGGATACTGGAATTAGAGAAAGAGAACAACCTAATCTTGTATAGCGTTATCATGGCGGCCGTCTTGAAGTCCGCCATCTTGAATTCAGGTCAAAATTTTTAAATAGGAAGAGGGTCATGTGACATATCTGTTTGAGGTAGCGTTTTAGCAGATGCACAAACCTGGTATTATTTTCAAGTTACCTATATTCATGTATGAATTCTTACGTGTGAAAACAAAATGCTTCATGTAATGTTATTTTATTGCAGTTATGGAACACAGATATGTAAGAATTTTGGAAGTCTTTTACATAAACAGAAACAAACTGCTTGTTTCGCTTTGACCTACAAATAAGTTTTTTTCCATCAAGATGATTCATAGACCATTATGAGGAAAAAGAAAAATTATAACTTGGAAGAACTGGATTTTCCCTTATTTATGTAGTATCTTTTTGGTAAGTTATGAATCTTATTTGCTACATAGTTCACTTTGTCGCATATAGAAAAAGATTGTCTGTGGGCCTTTATTATCTGCAAAAGAAGCTGTTTGTGCTCCTCATTTTTCGTAAGAACGTTGTTGTAATCTTTCATTAGTTACACTCCCCTTTCTGCACACCGTTTGTTACGTGGATGAATTAAACTATTGTCTTTCCTTAAAGATAGTCACTGTTATTTGGCCATAAAGTCGGATCACACTCAAGAAATCCTTTGTGTGTTTTAAATCTCTCGAGGAAAATTTGTTTGTTGTAACAAAATCACTGATTTCTCTTTTCACAAGAATTTTTATGGTATCATCTCTTGCGTCAAGCCTCTTTGCTGCTTCACGGTTTCCCCTTATAGTTTTAATTTTTTCAACCATTTTTTGCTTTTCCATTATGGTAACTCCATCATCAAAAAAACCCAATGCTACGTATTCCTCCGTCAAGTACCAGAGTCGGCGTGAAAATTTAGGAAGAGTCACTTCAGATAATTCAGCATCTATTTGTCTTTAACTGTACAAATCTTTGAAAAATTGTAGATCTTGTAATGGTGAATGGGATGTTTGATCACATTTAAGCCAACTGTGAACATAAAGTCGGATCAGAAAGTGCATACTCTCCGAAGACCGGTTTCTATTTGCTTCATTAAACGAAATTATTGGCGAAAGAGAAATATTTTAAATAGTAGCTTGCTTTTCCCATCCACCTTACATGGTGAATTGCTCCAGGCAAACGAAAGAAAACTCCTCAAGGAGGTATGCCACCCAAGAATATGATGGTCAGTTCTAAAAATTCCCTGTAATCTTCTCTGCAGTGTCCTGCTTCTACAAGTTTGATAGCAAAGTTCAAAAGCTCATTTCTTACATCGGAAATATTGTTTGTTACATCATCATCATCAATTTCTGGAATAAAGTTAGTGCAATCTATTCTAGACCACTCGTTCTGAAAACACTTCAATAGGAGAACGTCCGGTCCAGATGCAAGCGAAACACAACAGTTATCAAATACACATTTTAGAACTAATTCATAAATGTGTGTCTACAAGGAAGGTATAGAAGGTTATTTTGGAGCTTCTGCTCTAGCAGAATGCAAACACCGTTGACAAGATCCATATTGCAAGGAGTAGTGTCACAATAAACTGCCTGCACGAACTTTACCAAGTTCCATCTTTCAAGTGAATGTACTATAGTAGAATCAATATGTTCTTCTCTTGATGACGAAAAAATGGGAACACCAATTAGCCTCTCATGACCATCTCCTGTAATAATTATTGATAACCTGCCGGCAGTCTCTCTGCTAGTCAAATTCAGCAGTAGTTTTCCGTTCCAATGCACAACTAACGCACTTGATGCACTCTGATTTTTTTTTTTTTTTTTTTTTTTTTTAAGTTCTGTGCAACTTCACTACAGGTTTTCTCTGAGCATCGGTGAATGGAAGACGCATTTATTGCTAGTTCCTCTACATTATGGCCTAATGCCTCTGCCGTCGCTGTCAGAATATGTATTGCTGCTCTATGAGCGAACTTTTATCGATTAAGAGCAACACCAGTCTTTGAGTAATAAAATTAGTTTTTTCCCCTTTTACATCTCTTGGACGGTCCGGGCACACACGCATTCGTATTTACATTTTCTCTAACATTCTCAACTGGGTTTTCCTCTTCATTACTTGAACTGCTTCATGTATTTTGGCGTATAAAGTTCAAACAAATAATTTTCAGAAGTGCATTTTCTTTCGCGTTCCTCTTTCGTTTGAAGCCGTGCATATCCCTTTCTTTCTTTTCACGCCAAACTCATGTCTCTACTTTTAGTCGTGTAAGAATTATTAATCTGAAAAAGAGAAATCTTTTCACAGGTAATAATTCTTACATGACTAAAGCTATCTTTAAAATAGTGCCAGATTTGTGCTTCTGGTAAAACAATACCTCAAAACGATATGTCACATGACCCTCTTTCTATTTAGAACTTTTGACCTGAATTCAAGATGGCGGATTTCAAGATGGCCGAAATGGCAGTATTATACAAAATTAGATATATTTCCTCCTCTATTTCTATTATCTTTGCATTACCTTTAGCCGTTTCTAAATTACATGAGTTTATTCCAGATTTTCCCCATATACTATGTACTGTAATCGGATTCAAAATTTTAGTTCGCTTGGGGCACCATTTAATATTATTCAATAAAGCTAATTTTTCTCCTGGCTTAATTTGGAACCATTTTAGGGGGTGAGACCAGCCCGATCTGAAAATTGATATTTATGGACCACCCTAATGTACACAAAGTCTTGAAAGGGTCATAAAACTTTTTTTTTTCTTTTTTTTATCTTTCAAGGAGTTGAACGATGCGCAACTTTCTGGAATGTCTTGCTTGCTACCTGCTATCGCCCTCCCGCTGACATAAAAGAAAAAACAGTTTCGCCGCTTCCGAAACAACGGATTCTTTTGGACAGGGAGGGGAAGTGCGCCAAAATACACGTTTCTAATAAGGAGGTTCACTGCTTGTCCACTAGAGTGCAGTGCTGCATGTGTGGAGAAACCTTTCTTGCTTTTAAGAAGTTGTAACATGTAAAGAGTAAATAGAAAGATCTGGTTGCAAGGTTTCTTTAATGACAGCTACAAGGTTCATTTAACGTGGCAATGTGGCGTAAGACTTGGTTAGTTTGCACCAGATGTAAGGAATTTTAAAGAAAATTGCATGTAACTTATAAACGTAATGATTTAGAACATATTATTTTAAACATATAATAGCTAGATATATAAGGAAAACATACGTGCAAGTGCATTAGTAAACATTCAGTATGACCGTGATTATTGGAATATAAACTTCGGTGCAAAGTATCCCGATAGGTGAGGATACTTTGCACCACATAGAAAAATAGTTAAACATACAAACATTATGTTTCTGTGCAATGTTTTCCTTTCAGTATTTATATATATTTCACTTCCTACACAAAACTGCACGCAATCTACAAATATTGATATTAGAGTTATGGAGCTGGTATCAGTACTTTGTATGAATTATCGATATTTGTAAAGAAAATTATGTATTTTCTGGAACCGGCACAGGAACCACATTCTGATAGCTTACCATATATCCCACAAGAATGTCAAGAGAGGAACGAAAAAAATTTTCCCCCTGAACTTAATTTCCTTGGTTGCTCTTTGTGTCCATATATAATCTCCACCGTAATCATTGGAAGACTTACATTGTTTGAGGCTATCAGACTGAAGCCCACTTTTTTTTTTTTTTTTTTTAATAATGTTAGTAATTCCTATGGGTATAAACTTCAAGCCCCTTAAAACGTCCACAATTTCTTTAAAAAAACCTTTCTGAGTGAAGCCCATCTCAAACCATTATTTCTGGATCTGCTACTGTCGGGTCGCGGACATAAACTCACCGGCAAAAAGCTCCTCGGGCATAAGCTCACCTGTGTTAATGCAAAAGCGTACAAAAGCACCCCTGACACAAGCTCACCACTAATAATATAATATATGTAATTATATTATAAGATAATTAATGCAACAAAGAATACAATAATGATAACTAAATATATTTATAGGTTAACTAATTTAATTGCAAAGGAAAATAAACCTGAATAAAATTTTTAAAAAAAAAGGAACGGAAAAATGGCAAACGGAAAATAAGACAAAAACGAAAACCAGACTTTGAATATTAATATGAAGTAGATTGTTAATATTAAAATACAAATTGAAAACAGATTTGGACAAACAAAAAGATAGTACTTTCTTTTACTGAAGAAAGCAATCCAACCCCCTCCCCTGTGCTGAAACTTTCGGTGTAGGAAATGTTGCAGCACAGAAATATTGGTAAACGAAATTTTGGTAAAAGGGTATCTCCTTGTTTTTTTTTTTTTTTTAACACTATGGCTGAAACTCAGATATATTTCATTTTCCTTTAGAAAAAAATGAAATGAAATGAAATCTTTGAGTTTTACGTCTTACGGTTATGCCGATTAAGCTAAAGAAGGCGGTGATGATGAGTAATGAATGGAGGAACCCCCCCCACACGGTGGTTGTTCACCACAAGTTTTAATTGGCGTTGGCTGGGATGGAACCCGGGACTCCAAGCACCAGAGGTGAACGCTCTACCACTGAGCCACCACTACCCCCTTTAGAAAAACTTATGATGGGTATGAAGAGGTATTAAAATCTAGACTTTGACTAGTAGTAGGCCTAATTCAGTAGAAAATGAGCTACTAATGCTATATATCAGTTGTGAGATATCAGAATAAAATAATAAGGATGTTGCAGGGTTTAATGTGTTAAACGTGGGTTGGCTTTGAGGTACTTGTAACAAAATGATCCAGATACTTAAATCTGGGCTTTGACTACTAGTAGGCCTACCTCCTCAATAGAAAGTAGGCTATATGACTAATGTTATATAGGAGCTGTCAGACATCAGAATAAAATATTAAGAATGTTGCAGAGTTCAAGTTTAAGGCTGTCATTATACTTGCAGTCCAATACGCCTCAAATGAATCTCTTTCTTATTTTATTTATTAAGAACAAAACAACAACTTACAACCAAAAGAAAGCTTAGTACATAAGAAAGAGATTTCTTTGAGTGTTGGTCTGCAAGCAAGACGACACCACTAAGAAGCAAGGCCTAAACATATCTGAGTATGATGAATTCGTCAAAAAAAAAAAAAAAAAATTACGAATCCTGTTAAGTAAGCAAATTCTATTATATAAGTATTCATGCCTAATTATGAAATTATTTTAATGAAGTGATGAATTGTCCGGCCTATAAGAAAAATTTGGTTCCAAAATTTCCAGGGCGAAAATTAGGCCTACTGTCTCCCATGCTTAACACATTAAACTTGCAATATCCCTATTTTATTCTGATATCTGATAACTGCTATACGACATTAGTAGCTCTACTTTCTACTGAGTTATTAGGCCTATTTGTAATTGTAGTCAAAGGCTAGATTTCAATATCCAGGGTATTTTGTTACAAGTTCCTTAAGTTCCGTCCACGTTTAATACAACTCAACTTCTCAACATCCTTATTATGTTTTTATACTCGATAAGTCATATAAGATAGCTCATTTTTCCGCTTAGGAAGTACCAAAGTCTAAATTTCAATATTCGATAAATTTCATTACAAGCCCCTCAAGGGAGCTTATGTTTGCTATCAGTGAGCATTTGTCCGCCCCCGTAATATAAGACTGCCGGTGAGCTTATGTCCGGTGAGCTTTTTATTATCTTATTTAGCCTAAGTTATTGTTTACTTAGTACATGGAAGTAACTGTGAGTGTGAGGGAGTCGACTGAGAGAGGTGGTGGCTGAGGGATTCGATTGAGGGTGAGGGTGGCTGAGGAAATCGATTGAGTCGGACGAGGGAGCCGATGTGCTATTCGTAATGTGTTATATTTATCCACTTGAAGAGTGTGTAACATTTGAGGGTGTTTTTGGATATAGAAATATTTTCTTCATAGCTTTTTATGAGTGGTGTTTGAGGCTAGCATATGTATTTGTTGTTTTAGTAACAAATTCCATGACCCCCTTCTTTTTACATTAAGATCATACAGTAAGGAAACCTCTTGAACTTGCGAGGTAGGAAATTTATATACTAACAACTAATGAAACTGTGCGTTCATAGAAATGTCGAGCGAAATGTGTATTATTTTAATTGTACACAGCAAAAAATGAGGTGTTGAAACAACACAAAATGACTACCACTTTAGATTGTTACTTGTGTGTCAATTCAACACCACGCACATCGCCTTCAGAGTATATCAGAAATACCTTGTTACTGGCTGTGAGTATTTCCAATGTTTTTTATTGTTTGGTATGATCGAAGCTTTGCGAAATATAGCAGCGCTTCGATCTCTTTTCATTATCTGTTTTCTTGTGTCTTAGTACGTATGAACAGAAGATGGCAGAACTGTTGCCTCTGTAACTGTTGTCAGACGAATCACATGTTACAACAATATTATTGTGACTGATAACAGAAAACATAGAACATTATTCGTTACTTGGCATAAGTGTCAAATATAATTTCGCAAAGCTTTGATCATATTAAACGATAAATACCAATGCAAATTTTCCCAGGTAGTAAGGAGTTATTTCTGATATGCTCGGAAGGCGGTGTGCTTGTTGCTGAATTAACTCACAAGTAACACGCTAAAATGGTAGTCATGTTGTGCTGTTTCAACACCTCATTTGTTACAGAGTAGGTTTTATAAATCCCAACAAACAAGAGTAGCATTTAATAAAGCTAATCTGAAACAATGGTATGTCGTGTGCCACAACTCGATTTTGGTGTTTTTGTCACACTATTTTAATTGAGGATATATCAGTTCCTATTCCAGAAAAGATTAGCACATATCTGACTAACCAGCCAATTGTTGCGGGGCACTTATATTCGTATTGATTCCTTGCGAATAAGTGGTGAGTGTTCTCGCCTTCGGGACGAGAGAAGTCTCATCTAATCTCGCTGCTGAAAAAAAAAGAAGCTTCAAATGAACACGAAACGTCCTACATTTCACGATAGCTTTATAACCATCCAGGTATCGGATCGCTGTTCGCGCTGCATTTATTTGTAATCGATTCGTCGTCTCTGTTCGGGTAGCCATTTATTTGTAACCACCCGGGGATCGGGTCGCTGTTCGGGCGTCATTTATTTATAACCAGTTCGTCGTCTCTGCTCGGGCGGATATTTATTAGTAATCGCTTGATCGCAGCCTGTCCTCCGCTGTCCTCTAATGGGTATTTGCTGGAGACCTGGACTTACCTGGGTAGGATGATGAAGGATCTCTCCAAGAAGGGATTACAAATTGTTTTCAAATCGCTCGTCTGTCTCAATGATCAGATGAGCATTAGGCGCCGAGAATTTCGGATGTCTCGTCTCGAGAACCTCACGGACGATTAGACGGTTATCCAGACCATAACGCACACAAACATCATTCACACATACAACGAAAACACACTGGGTTAAATGACACTATACTTATTTATTAGAATACTATAAAAAAAAATCAAAGAGAAATGATCGCAACACTTAACACTATATATATGAAATTATTTCTATTATCGCAATCGCAATTTACTTTTCACTATATTGTAGCCCTTTATCACTTTGATTTATATATAGAAGATTATAATTCAGATTTCACTGTAAATGCTTTTCTCACACCATTGATACACTGATCCCACGTAGAAATCTAGTTGCTGCTACAAACAATCCTAAAGCGTTGAGATGAGTCTTCAGCAAAATAACACAATTTCCAAAGTGGAATGTTCATGTCGGAGGGCGCGTTTATAACATACCCACAAGGTATGTCAACCTGGGACTTCACTAGCTGGGGCTAGCCGTAAAAAAACGTCCTTCACCGGCTAATAGCTTGTGCCCCTTAACATAAAGTCATACTTGATTCCCGACGCGACATGCGTAGTTACGCCTCCCAGACCTGGAGTGAAATTCCTCGAGCGCAAAGGTTCGAGATACGAGCTGCAATGGTTGACTGAAGAGTGTTGGCAGTTCTTTCTAAAAACCACTCAGTTAAATCACCTGTATGCACATGCAAACAATACGGAACAGAATTTATGTTAATTTTAGTCCACTGGCCACGATGCACAAGACATTGCTATACCTCGGGCGTGAGAAAGTACAGATAAGGAACTGCAAAAGCGATTAGGTTGGCGTCTCTCTGGTGTATGAACATCTGGTCAGCTAGTATTTCCATAAATGATTGAAAAAAACACTTAATTCAGTTCCAAATAACTGCAGAATATATACTGTGCATATTAATAAGTCAGGGAGAAACACTGAAAAGGTTCGTCGCTCACTGAAATGTTCTCACCATAAAGCAATCTTTTAAATATATATATGAAAAAACAATGAGAGACTTCTTTGTCCGGTTGCGTGGGAAGGATGCAATTCCCACCGAAGAAAGAACTTATTTGCGTCGCAAAATAAAGTATAAATCAAAAATAAGAATCACTGTGTTTACGAAATATACAGAGCGTCCACAAAAAATACTTATATAATTCTGGTAGCGGTTATAGCTTCGTAAATTTTGCAATTTAAGACTTTGGGGCAAAAACAGGTTAAGTCCAAAAAATGAAAATGTAAAGGAGGTAGCTTCACAACGGTTTCCACACATACGATTTTCTTCAAACTTGGCATATATATAGTAAACCGAAAATAAATCGACACGTATTTTTTGTTTCTTTCGGAAATGAGATTAAAGGGGGCAAAGGCCCCCTTTTCAAAAATGGGCTATCTTGATTAAAAAGGCCACATTAAAGAAACGAAACTCTGCCGATGCAAAGATGACTTCAAAGTAGGAAACACGGGTTTTGTCGTTTTTGCGAGAAAAGAGTTTCAGGGGGAAATAGCTCCCTTCGAAATGACAAAGGAACCCGCAAAATTATTACAGAAATTAGATTTCGGTGGAATTGCTTGTAATCGATATATATGTTGTAGATACTGTGTACCTGAGAAAGAGTCTCAATGTGCACAACCAAAAATCACTGACTGTTTGGCCACTACAGGGCCACTCTTTTTTAAAACAGCCGAAGATAACGATATTCTGGATTTCAGTAAAAATGACTGAAACCGTGATATATTTTAGATATTTTGACCCTTAGAAAAAGTCTTAACGGACATAAGCACCAATCACGGACCGTTTGGCCACTACAGGGCCACATTTTTGAAAGCAGCCGAAGATAGTGATATTCTGGGTTTCGATGAAAATGGCTGAAACCTGATATGTTGTAGATATTGTGATCCTGAGAAAAAGTCTCAGTGGGCAGAGCCACCAATCACTGACCGTTTGGAAACTACAGAGCCAATTTTTATAAAGCATCGAAGTGATCTTCTGGATTTTGATGAAAATGACTGAAACTGTGATATATTGTAGATGTTATGATCCTGAGAAAAAGTCTCAATAGGCACAGCCACCAATCACTGACTGTTTGGCCACTACAAGGCCTCATTTTTGAAAACAGAGAAGGTAACGGTATTCTGGATTTCGGTAAAAATGAATGAAACCGTGATGTGTTGTAGATTTTGTGATCCTGAGAAAAAGTCTCAATTTGTACAACCATCCATCACTGACCGTTTGGCCACTGCAGAGCTTTTTTTTTAAAAAAAAAAAAGAAAAAAAAGCAGCAGAAGGTAACTGTATTCTGAATTTCTGTGGAATTGCTTGAAACTGCGATATGTTGTAGATATTGTCGTCCTGAGAAAAAGTCTTAATAGACACAACCATAAGTCACTGATCATTTAGTCGGAACAGGGTTACTTTCTTAAAAACAGCCATGCGTAACGATGTTCTGGATTTCTGTAAGAATGAGTAAATTTGTGATATGTTGTAGATCTTCTCATCGTGAGAAATCGTCTTAGTGGACACAACCACAAGTCACTAATCATTTGGTCAGAACGGGGTTACTTTCTTAAAAACAGCCATGCGTAACGATGTTCTGGATTTCTGTAAGAATGAGTAAATTTGTGATATGTTGTAGATCTTCTCATCGTGAGAAATCGTCTTAGTGGACACAACCACAAGTCACTAATCATTTGATCAGAACAGGGTTACTTTCTTAAAAACAGCCATGCGTAACGATGTTCTGGATTTCTGTAAGAATGAGTAAATTTGTGATATGTTGTAGATCTTCTCATCGTGAGAAATCGTCTTAGTGGGCACAATCATCAAGTGTTGACCTTATGGCCACTACAGATCCAGATTTCTGAAAACAGCCGGGTATAATGATATTTTTGATTACGGTGTAAATGAATGAAACTGTGATAGGTTCTAGATGTCATGATCCTGAGAAAAATTGTCTAGCTGTTTCCAGGGGTTTCCTTTGCAATCAAGTTGAACATCGGAACGCTGTCTATGCTTAAATGATGTTAAGACTCTACTCTCCCCATCCCTTTTCCTGGTGGTTGGTTGTTGGTTTCATACAATCCCACCACAATTACAGAATATCCTTACCTTTTACTGTTTTAAGAAATGAGGTCCCGTAGTTGCCAAATGGTCAGTAATTGGTGCTTGTGTCCATTGAGACGTTTTTTCAGGATCACAATATCTACAATATATCACTTCTCAACCAATTCCACCGAAATCCAGACCTACCTTCTGCTGTTGTCAAAAAGATGGTCCTTACGTGGTCAAACGGTCAGTGATGGGTGGTTGTGCCCATTGAAACTTTTTTTCAGGATCCAATATTAACAACATATTATGGCTTCAAGCAATTCCACCGAAATTCAGAATACAGTTACCTTCTACTGTTTTTAAAAAATTGGCCTCGTAGTGCCCGCCAAACGGTCAGCAACATATCACAGTTTCAAGTAATTACACCGAAATCCAGTACACCGTTACCTTCTTCTCATTTAACCTTATCAGGACGAACGGCTCAAGGGTTCAGCCAGCAGTTTAAACCTCCATCACTTCGCTGCTAATTAATGTAAAGAGATGCTTTAGGTGTCTATCTCTTTAGGAAAAATCAAACTTTCCAACGGTGTGCATTTCGTTTACATCGGAAGTCCAGCAACAGAGGGGTAGGGGAAGAAGTTAGATGTACTAGTTCTCCCTCCAAAGGAGCTACAAGCATAAAAAGTGGTATCAATAAAGATAAATAAGCATCCTAACTAATGATACTCTGTGTATGGCCATTCTTGCGTACGACAAATAACAGTGTTGCCAACTTCGAGAAAATGTATTTTTTATTTCATTTTCAATTTTTTCTTCTTCTTCTTTTACGGGTTGGGGCCGAGGGGCACAAAAGTTACCTTGTTGAAATCTGTCTCATAACCTTTCAAATGAGGCATGGCTTATATCTCTGTGCCAATTAGAGACGTCAGGGTAAATAAAAATATTTCGAAAAATATGTACAGGGTGATTCTAGTAGGAAACACATTCGGATTATTTCCTCACTTGGTATTGCACTTTCGACCTTCACTTTTTTACATGATTGTACCCAATGCCTGGCGTACACGGAACCTTTTGAAAGATTACCAAAAACAAAAAAATTCCCATTTTCTTTAGAATTTTCGTCTTCTTTTTCTTCTACAAGTTTAAGACAAGGGGCACAAAAGTTAGCTCGTTGAAATCTGCGTTCCATAACCTTTACAACGAGGTATAGTTCATTTCCCTGTGACAATCAGAAGGGGTACTAGGGCCGCCAACGTAAAGGTCTACAATTTTCTTGAAATCACTATCCGTCCAGTAAAAAATTGTGACTATAGTGGCCAAACGGTCAGTGATGCATGGTTGTACGAATCGAGACTTTTTCTCAGGACTACAATATCTACAACATATCACAGTTTCAGTCATTTTCATCAAAATCCACAATATCACTATCTTCGGTTGCTTTCAAAAAAGTGGCCCTGTAGTTTCCAAACGGTCAGTGATTGGTGGCTGTGCCTACTGGGACTTTTTCTCAGGATCACAATATCTACAAAATATCAGGTTTCAGCCATTTTCATCGAAATCCAAAATATCACCATCTTCGGCTACTTTCAAAAAAGTGGCCTTGTAGTGGCCAAACGGTCAGTGATTGGTGGTTATGTCCGTTAAGACTTTTTCTAAGGATCAAAATATCTAAAATATATCGGTTTCAGTCATTTTTACTGAAATCCAGAATATCGTTATCTTCGGCTGTTTTTTTTTTTTAATGGCCCTGTAGTGGCCAAACAGTCAGTGATATTTGGTTCTGCCCATTGAGACTCTTTCTCAGGTACACAATATCTACAACATATATATATCACGATTTCTAGCATTTCCACAGAAATCTAATTTCCGTAATAATTGTGCGGGATCCTTTGTCGTTTCGAAGGGAGCCATTGCCCCCTGAAACTCTTTTCTCGCAAAAACGACAAAACCCGTATTTCCTACTTTGAAGTCATCTTTGCATCGGCAGAGTTTCGTTTCTTTAATGTGGCCCTTTTAATCAAGATAGCCCATTTTTGAAAAGGGGGCCTTTGCCCCCTAACCTCTTTTCCGAAAGAAACAAAAAATACGTGTCGATTTATTTTCGGTTTACTATATATGTGCCAAGTTTGAAGAAAGTCGGATGAGTGGAAACCGTTGTGAAGCTACCTCCTTTACATTTTCATTTTTTGGACTTAACCTGTTTTTGCCCCAAAGTCTTCAATTGCATTTCTCTTTCAACGGAGTCCTTTATATTAACTCATTTTATATAATGTACTATTTTTCCGTTATATTATGCAACTTAAGAACCGGCTTTTATATACTTAAGGAAAGATATTGATAAATCGAAAACTAGAACCACACTATGTTTATTATTTTGAAAAGTATTACAAATAACTTCTAGATTCAAAGTAGTGTTATGACGGAAATTTCATACTCACAAACATCTTACTTGAGCTTCCATTCACTTTAATTGATCTTCTTTTAGCAAAATACAGGCTATAATCAACTCGCGCTTTCATATTTTCTATTCTTAATTTCAAATTAAATTAAGAAATGTTCATATTTAATGTATTCTAGCAGGACAATATTTTCTCAAGCACATAATTAAAAGTACAAGCAGCTCTTCACGAAAGTCACACTGTTAAAATTTAGTTTTCTTGCTTCAATGTAAGGGAAAAAAGGTCATCTGATCGAGTTAGAAAGTGCGGTGCATGATTGGGAACATTATTGCAAGGTCCCAGGATATATGTATGAAAGGCTTGATGCGTTATATATATATATATATATATATATATATATATATATATATATATATATATATATATATATATATATATATATATATATATATATATATATAATTATATACCGCAGATATAATGTATACCTGTGTATATTATAATACAGTAGAGCGTCGATTACCCGAAGTAATTGGGGGACATGGGTGTTCGGAAAACTGGTTTGTTCGGATAATCGAACTGTACATGTTTATTTGCCATGCGCGGAGCGGCACGCCTCAACTGCTGTGAACAGCTTTGATACTGCCGCTACTTCTACAGCCAGTGCCAAACCGACAGAAGTGTGCTGATTGTTGAAACACAGCGACTGACGGCTTGGCCGGTCAGCAGCGCCTTATGAAGGCCCCATTAGAAGCAATGTTCCGCCAGCGGTGGCTCAGTGCGGCGACTACTGTGGGAAACTTGGTTTGGGAGTGAGGGGGATGATGGACGGTAGGGTGGGAGAGTAACAAGTGCGAGCGAGTACACAGTTCGGTTAAGCGGTCGTTCGGTTGACCGACTTTCGGATAGTCGACGCTCTACTGTATATAAATTTCAATCACTTTAAATGAGAATCATATTTACCCTTACTTATTGTTTATTTAATACATGAAAGTAACGGTCAGTGTGAGGGAGTCGATTGAGGGTGAGAGTGAGGGTGAGAGTCGACTGAGGGTGAGTGTGTCTGAGGGTGGGGGAGAGAGTCGACTGAGGGTGAGGAAGTCGATTGAGGGTGAGGGTGGCTGAGGGGGTCGATTGAGGATGAGAAAGTCGATTGAGGGTGAGGGTGGCTCAGGGTGAGTGTAAGGGTGTCAATTGAGGGTGAGGGTGGCTGAGTGTTAGCGTGAGGGAGTTGATTGAGGGTGAGGGTAAGGGTGTCACCTGAGGGTGAGGGTGAAGGAGTTGATTGAGGGTGAGGGTGGCTGAGTGTGAGGGTGAGGGAGTTGACTGAAGGTGAGCAAAAATGCCTATCTCTGTTAGGGACTGGCAGGAAGGTGGGTGCAGACAGTCCAACACGTGGGACTATACTTTGAAGCTCAATATACAAAATATAGGTATGTTGATAAATACATAAAAAAAGAAGATGATGTAGTAGTAGTAGTAGTAATAGTAATAGTAGTAGTAGTAGTAGTAGTAGTAGTAGTAGTAGTAGTAGTAGTAGTAGTAGTAGTAGTATCAGTACCAGAATTCGGAAACGCTACTAGTTAAGTTAGACTAAGAAAATACACTGAGGACTTATTTTGAAAAATTTATTTTGGTTGGATAAGAATTCTGAGAAGTCGTTCAACAAAACACGGAGAATCTTCAAATTTCAGGTTCAAGTGGTTTCTTCGCTGACACAGTGATATAGGGGTACCTCGGGAAAACGTATTGCTGTTGATTAATTGATTCATAATTATGTCCTATGAAGGCAGCGGGGATAAACAGAATGTGATCTGTAGTTCTAAAGCGGAATGTCAGCCACTGTATTACGTTAGATGCTCTTCTACCGTCAAATAATCCCGTGACCCTGTGTTCCAAAGCCACCTGCATTATCAGATAGACTAGAAAGGAAAACTCAACGTACTTCGGGTGGGTATTGGTACACTAAAGATTAAGTTCAACCATTCCAAGAATTAAGTAAACTTACCGTTTCCGGCTGTAAAAAAACCTTCTACCTTACTGAAAAGTTAAACCCCTCATACTTAATGGCATCTAAGTGTAAGTACGTTCTAGTAAAATTGAACTTAAATCCAGAAACCAGTTTACACATACACACAAATTGGACGTATATAGACCCATAGATCTTAATGTTTCCTTGCGAGAAACGGATGCTTCTGTTACTCTGTTCATAAAGAGAAATGGTCAATTGCAATCTTCATACATTTTACACAAGTACATTGGAAGAAAGGAATGTGAAGCCCTGAAACTTTCGTATAAAATTAATCTAATTTGAAGCCAAGTACCGGTTAATACTTATATATAAACAAAAGTATTGTATAGGTTTACATACAAACTATCGTTTAGGAGAAACTTAAATAACAGTAAGAACTTACTTAGTTAACCGTAGACGATCACTATCTTCACTCTTAAAAGGTAACATTACAATTATGCACTTTTCGCCAGCTGTACTACGTATATTATCAAGTTCTGCATTCGTTATGATCAAAGATTCGTTCAATATGTCTAATAATTTTTGCACGAGAAATTGATTACAAATAAATCCTCGATTTCTTTGTAGTTTCTTCGAAGACTTTCCTAATTTATATTTATTATGAGAACTGAACTGTCTGAAAAGATTTGATTCTTCATTGTCCGGCACATACGATTCACAATGTACAGTTACCTTGTTAGCTGAATAAACATTTCCAACTTGCTTCACATATTTGTGATGCTGCACTACTTCAGGTGACACTGAACATCTGAACTCAGCTAATCTCTCGAAGCAGCACGGACAAGAAGACACTATATGAGAACTTTTTGTCTCATCACCTGTGAATTCACTGAAATCCTCTACGTTGACACTACCACTTTCCAATACGTTGAATGCGTTATTTTTGCCAACTCCAAACACCTCAACGTCATCTTCATCTTCATTTTCTGACAAAGATTCATCTTGAAGATCTTCGTATCTCACAAAGAGCAAGGAAAACAGATTTTCAAGCATCTCAATCCTGGAATAATAATAATAATAATAATAATAATAATAATAATAATAGTAATAATAATAATAATAATAATAATAATAATAATAATAATAATAATAATAATAATAATAATAAGAAGAAGAAGAAGAAGAAGAAGAAGCGGAGTGCGGGGAGGTAATGACGATTCAAAATATGAAAAATATATTTCAGAATGGCTAGATTAAACGGTTTACTAACCAGCATCTGCATTCCGAAAAGGTATTATTCATTAATTGCCATAGGAAAAGTTTACCTTTAATCAACAGTGTACTTAAAATCTGAAGATTATTTTTCTTAGTTATGGAAATGTTGTAGACCGAGGAAAAACTCTTTCATTGGTTTGACATCGCATATAAGCTTTATGTTCATAATTGTGTGTTACTTGTGCATAAAGTTTTGAATCATTAATTTAGAAGTGTTTAAAAAAAGAAAGAAAAACAACAATAATAAAGATTTTGGATCTTTGGAAGACTCAATACGTACCTCATTTATCGTTCTTTATAGGTTTGGAATTTTGGAATTATTCAACGTGTATTAATGAAACAACATTCACCAAAGCACTAAACATATTAATAACATTTGTATAACAATTTCGGCAATGTAGCATAACCTTCACCTGGCACATTATTTTATTAGGTGTTATTAATAAATTAGTGCTTTCTGAATTTTGTTTTATTAGTATTTCGTATATACAAGAAATAATTTTGCTTCACACGTACTTTGTACACCTTGTCTCAAAAAGGTTGAGCGCATTCTTTATTGCTGTTTCGAGGCAAAAATTTTCTAAGTCCAACTTCGGGTATCTTCGGGAAAAAGTAAACCAGGTTCGAACCTCGAAGCCAACCTTTGCAATCGGGAAAAATCTTGCAGATGTGTTATTCTTCTTTTAAATATAATAAGACTTGTTACCAATTATATATAAAAAAGCAACATTGATTGAAATACTTAATGATACAATATTTCGAAACTGTATTAATGCCAGCACATGCTTGTTTGTCATTTTGCTCTCCATACATAATGGAATATTTAGATACGTAAACGAATCTTTCCATATGTAAAAGAATGGTGAAAGTTAAGACATAGAACATTATTCTCTCCTGAGTACTAAAATAAAAGTCAAAGTAGAACAAAAACAGCGTTTGCAGTGGATATGAATGTAATTATTATCTTAAATACTGTTATATATAGCTAGAAGTATTATTCGTGGAGCGCTTGTGTTAGCTCAGTGGTATGCCGTTGGATTTCTAATCGTAAGGTCGAGGGTTCGATTCCTATCTGAGTCAATGTTTTTTATGACATTCTATTTTCCGCAATGCATGAAAAATTATATAAAATAATTACATTAAAATACGTCAGTTGTATATATATAACATATAATCATTGCAAAACATAGTGATTATTATGTTTAAAATATAACAGGTGTTCACAGTACGTTGGTATTCTATGATATATGTGAATGTTAAATACAAATTAAGAAAATAATATCATAAGTAAATTATGTAGTGTATTTATTTGCAGCTATTTGTCATATAGGGGTTACTTATGAACATTCGTATTACAGCATGTCATTGATATTCTTGAAAAGTTATCCGAGGCATAAAAAGAGGGTATAAACAGAGAATCCAAAGTCGGAACGCTCGCAAGAAATTCATGAACCCCAAAGGTCACGTGAGCAGACTGGAATTGGCCTTATGAAGCATGCCACAGCAGAAGGTCTTTACATAGATTTTCAATTCAATACCTGATGCAATGTGGAACTGGTGATGCCTTTGGTCGCTCTCTCTCACTTTCTCGCTCGCTCACTCTGTATTTATATATGTGAAAGTGGATGTATGTGTGTGTTTCGACATAATTCTGATATGTCTAGAGCAATTTTAACCATATTTCTCACAATCTGGAAAAGAGTACTGTCCAGATATATATCTAAAATGCTAGAAAAGGATCGATATTAGTATCGAATCCATAGTTTCGTGGTCGCTTAAGTAAACAGTTCTACTTTCAATTCAAGTCCAATTAAGCTCCTATTAGCACCCAGGGTGGTTACCTAGCGACAAAAACATATCGAAATCAACCAATATTAGAGTCGAAGCGTAAGTTTTCAGTGCCGCATTTCCTATTAGTCTAACTAGGCCCGTGCCTAGAGGGCAACATATTTGAAGAGCGCAAAGTTTAAAATTTTAATTTTTTTCGTATGAAAAGTTAAAAAAATCGAGAGCAAATATACTATTTCATGAGCAGTCCTCTTTTACTATTCTAATATATTTAATGATAGCGTAAGAAATCTGAAAATAATTCAGAACATGTTAGTAGATAGATAATGGGGATTCTGCAGACAAATTCATTATTAGCTCATTTTAACTATATGTCACCCTATCATCTCTAATAACTTCTAATCTACTCCCTAATAATTTGCAGCGCACTCCCTATCCCAAATAACTTCTATCTTACTCATAATAACTTCTAATGCATTCTATCACTAAATCTAGTTACAAAAAATCACTAAATCTAGTTACAAAAAATCACTAAATCAAGTTACAAAAACAAAAAAATCACTAAATCTAGTTATAAAAATCACTAAATTTAGTAAAATAAAATTACAAAACACTTTTATGATTTTACCATAAAAGTTAACTAAATTCTACATAATTACATAATACTTACAAATTAGTATATTAATAGTTACAAGTTCGGATACTGATAATGGAATCTTCTGCTAACCTCGTTCTCTATAGGAAACAATGACTTCTTAAACTCTGTCCACTGATCATAATTCAAACTGAATAGACAGCCGTTAATATCAAAAACAACTTGAACTTCGGTTTGCACATTTTTCACAATTACATTAAAGTTATTAGTAAGTATAAATTTCTTTTGAGGATCCATTCTATTCACTCCATTTTTTACTTCTGACAACATATTTTTGATCATTTTTTGGATTCACAAAACCGATCATCATTTGAAATTACATACAGAACTCAACAGTTGGATAATTATCTTTTAAACCAGTGTATTTGATTTTTATTCCATCTTTAACGATCTCATCAATCATTTTATCTGTTAAGTGTTTTGTAAATCTAGGTGGAAGAAATACCTTAAACTCTTCACATTCAACTAAAATGCTCTTTCCAAACTTAGTTTTAATCTTTTCCATTTTCACAATCTTATATTCTGTATTTAATTCTAATTCTCTTAATCCAATAACCTGTTTTTGTTCAAGACTTCCAAGTTTATTTAAAAGTTCAATATGACTCGCCATCGTATTTATTATATTAAAACTTTTTAAAAATCAGTTTCTAATAGCCTCGAATTTCGTTAAGTATGTCATTGATTCTGTTAACAATATCTCTTACATTTTCATCTGTTAATTCACCATTCATGAGCTTAATTACATTAAGCTCATCTTTAAACAACCGAATTCGATTCACCATATTTTTATAATATTCTTTCTTTGAAGCTATATTAAACCGTGTTAATAGGCCAGTGATAACAGCAGAAGCCGAAGCAAATGCAGTTGTAATAATTGAATGCACTGTAACAGGAATAAATACATTGATGAACCCTGTAGAAGCTGATAATAGAATTGATAACGTAATAAGAGTAATATAAACACATTTTATTCTCTTAAACTTCCTTTTGTTTTTCATTAATAACTTCTCAAGATTTAATATAGTATCTTCAATTAACACAATTAAATTCTCACGTGGAATGTTATCTGGAATAGTCATTTTATTAAATAAGTTTTTATGATACGCGTAATATCATAAAAACACTTACAAACTAAACAAATCTAATAAACATATAATTGATTTATATCTTCTCAATTATTTTTTCTTTCTCAACATCATACTCTAAATTTTTCTTACCAATCATAACAACATAGCAAATTGTTTTATCTGGTACATCACTTTCAAAATTAACAGTCAGTTTCAAATTAGTTCTATCACTTACAGTTACTGATTTATGCTTGCTTGTGTTAATTACGAACATCGGCCTATTTTCTAAAAATTCCTTAGGATAATAAAACATCTCAGTATTTCCAATTGTAGCTCGCTTATATACCGTATACATTTCATAAACTTTCAAATACTTATGTTTTGCAAAATCTAAGTTTAAAGATTCTAATGGGAAAGATTCATTTCTAGAATTACGAAAATGGATATTCTGAACTTTACAATGATCAAAATAGCTTGAATCTCTTTCTTGATTATCATTTCTATCAGTTTGGAAAAAGGCAATCACAAAATTAGGCATATCAAATTCACTTGAGTTAAATTGTGTGGTTAAATCGAATTCTAAATACTTTCCACTAACAGTTTTCTGCAAACATTGATACGTGTTGAATGAAATAGGAATCTTACCTTCTTTTAACATATTAGATCTTAACAAGGTGGCATAGTTAGGTTCATAATTAACAATAGGCATTCTTAACTCCATATTTGTAATCTTAATTTTACCTGGATGTGGTTGATCATTCTCATATGTTCCATCCTGCTTTTTTTGTTTTCCAAATAGCAAATGCATTATCATCAGAACCACTTCTTTTAAATGTATATTTCAAACCTCCTTTCCACATAATATCTTTAAAATCTGAACAAAATCCTGGTAAAAGTCTTAGCAAAAACACTATTTCTTCATCTGTTCTTGCCCACGTAATTCCTTCCCATCCACATTCATCATAGTGATTTGCCTCTGGTTTTGAAATCGTACATGTGTTTACAGCTGTTGAAGTTAAACCAGGATAATCTATAATATCTAATATCTGACCATGCTTACTAACTTGAATTTGAGAAAACAAATGTGGGAAGAAATTATTAATAAGTCTAATATTTTGACCAGTAGTATATTCTCCATCACCATCTCTACCTCTAATTTCAAAAGTTACATACATATCAGCATAATAAGGATGTATGAAGCCATCACCCACGTCAATATCAAATTCAATAGACCTGTTTGGCTTATTCAAATTCTCGATTGTTTTTTGATTAGGTTTAAAGGATTGTAATTCATATGATTCTATCTTATCCATATTTATTATTAAAAAAATATTTGTAATCCTTTTATGAATTAAGCCCATAAATTAAACCCATAAAATTTAAATATAACTTCTCCAAATATCCTTATTCCTATTCACCTGACTAATAATTTCTGAAAAACTATACCCATCTGTAAACATTTTTAACACTGTAATGCATAAATGTCCACAAATTACCTCGTTAAAATGTTGTATACGGCTGCTATTGTACTCTATATTATGACCAAGATATTTTACGAGTGTTTTTGGTGGATTACCTCCAAATGAATCAAACACATACTTTTTATTTCCTTTTTTCCAATAACAAATCCAATGCGTTCCTATATTTTTAGACGTATCAAAATTAACAATACCACACTCATTCTTCCTTGGTTGTTTAGGCAATTCATCACTCATAAATACACCTCTAAAGTTTCTTAAGTTTTTTAACAAGTTGTACTAGATCTAAATTACTTAAAGGTTTAATTTCTTCTTTTTCTTTACTGTTTTGGAGTTTACGTTTTTTGAAAGATTACCACCTTGTTTTTCTTCCATTGCTAAGTTATGTCGCTTTTGTTCTTCTAATTCCATTTTATTCTTTTTTGCATCATCTACAGTCTTAGCAATAGCAGCCGCACCTCCAGCAACAGAACCTAGAGCACCTATTAAAGCTAAAATCGTTGGAATAGTAAATATAAAACCACCATAATGAACTTTATTATCATTTGCCTTTATTTCTTTGTTTATTTTCTTAAGTTGTGGTATAGAAAGAGATAGAGACATACATTGTCCTTTACTTAGTTTTGCCTCCTTTTGTTTGAGTTGTTTGTTAGTTAAAATGTGATCTATATTTAATTGTTTAAGTTCCTGATTAGGAATCGTAAATGTAAAACCTTTTAACTGCATATTTATTATATAAATTAAAAGCTTTTTATGAAAAAATTCTATAAAAAGTACATATATAAACCTAAATCTAAAAAATACTTATAAACCTAATCTTACTTTCATTACTTATAAACCTAAACCAAATCTTACTTTTGTATTCATCATTAAAGCAGTTCCAAGAGCAGGTAGTTTTTCAGTTATTAAATTAGCATCTTTATCAAAAACTCTTTCCCAAGCTTTATTTTCTAATTCCTTATCTGCAATATGTCTTGATTCTGTATCTTTATTATCCCTATAGTATATATCATGTTCTTTACAAGCCTCATCTAATTTGTTAATACCTTCATCACCTCTTTCTAATCTTTCTTCTAACTTAGTCCCAGGCCCGCAAAATCTAAATCCTGGAATATGCAACTCAAATGGAAGTTTATTAATCAAATCATTTACTAATCCTTTTCCATACTTTTCACTATTCCAAAATTTTGGTGGCAGCGTATTCAATATCTTTATCAAATAACCTATACCTTTTGGATCATTAGGTATAAATTGTGCAAGTTTAGAATTAATCATATCCATAATACCTACTTTCTCATTATAAAAGTTATCATTTCCAGATTTTTCTTCCTAATCAATAACAATCAAGCGATCAATCAGTTTTCTCACATCATCCATCCATACGTATTCTTTTGATAATTCGTTATATACCTTTATTCCTTCTCCAGATTTTGGTGTCTTTTTTGAAGGTGTTGTTGGTTTTATATATTCATCCCAAATAGGTTTGATAATTTCTTTATATTTTTTACCTTTACTAGATTTTTGTTTTCTTGTACTTGGATCATTATTATGAAATGCAACACTAGAATCAATTACTATTTGTTTATATTTTTCTGGATCATCATCATTATAATTTGTTGGATTATGTTTTGTCAATAATTCCCATAAACCTTCTGTTCCTGTATAATGTCGATTATTAATAACTAAATCGTCACCACGAATTTTAACTTCCGCATTTCCTATCATATGTATAATTTTCCCATCTTCATCATATGGTTGTATTCCAAAACTTTTATCATCTCTAGTTGCATAATATCTTGAGGCAATATTACCAAAATGAGTTGTTGCTAAAGATTCTATTCCTTCTACTTTATATTTAATTTGTTTTTTCATGCGTTTTATTTCTTCTGTTATCGGCGTATCACTTTCATTATAGAACTATCATACATAGGCGGTGTTTCTAATAAGCTTGAATCCACTCTAGCACTTTTATGTACAACTGGAACTAACTCTTGAATTAGATTTTTATTTTCTTCTGCTACTTTTGATATATCTTGCCCTAAATCTTTAATTGCATCAATAACAGGCTGATCTTGTTCTTTAAATTTTTCATACTTACTTCGATTACTTTGTTTAATTTCCTTAAATCTTTTAATAAGTTCTTCTTTTAACTTAATATACTTCTTAGCTTTATTAACATCCATTTATTATATAAAGAAAAAAAAATAAAAACATAACATAACATAACATAACATAACATAACATAACATAACATAACATAACATAACATAACATAATATATACGTTCACCTGCATTCATATACGTTTAGTTTACACTTTTAGAAATTCTTTAATTTTATTTCTATATTTACCATTATTCACCTTCCTAGTCATATCTATTGTTAAGAAACCATGTTCTTCACTCCAACACTTGCTACATAATAATTGTAATTTTTCAAACGACATATCACATGCAACAAATTCATCATATATATGTTTTAAATTTACATTGTCCTGTCTAAATATACAAAGAAAGTTTAAGTTGTCCCTAATTAATTGTTTTGGCACTTTAGAATATGTTTGTCCAAGATAGAAACAGTTCAAACCCTTATGACGCCCTCGAGTAAAATATTCTCTAACGTGATTTTGTTCTTCTAATATGAAATCATCAAATACTACCACAGAATAGTCCTCACATTCATCTAATGGAATAATCTCTTTATTGTTTCCTTTTATTATTGCTATTGTGTCTTTAATATTACGTTCTATATCTCGAAAAAGTTGTATTAAGTGTTGGTATTTAGGTTGATTTAAACTTTTAGAATATATATAAACATTTGCATATTTTAACCATTTAGGTGCCAACAAAAAATTATCAATCATTAACGTCGTTTTACCACAACCACTAGGCCCAACTATTAAACATCTTATATCATCAGGTAACAACTCTCCATTCCTCTTTCTCTTCGCCGTTTCTTCTGTTAACCTTACTTTAATATCCCAATTATCCATATTAGTTATTTATTATATAATAAATGAAGGTATTTAATTTAAATGGTTATTCATCTGTATTAAACATGTCATTGCATTACCCATTTGAAAACGATTTAGAAGTAGCTGTTGCAGGATTTTACACAACATACTTAACTCCAAACATTACAGAAAAGAACAACAAATTAACATTTTGTAAGAGTAACTCAAAATTTACAAAACAACTCATAATTCAGCCTGGTCAATATAGTTTACAAGAATTAGAAGAATATATTAAATCAAATCTTCCATATACCAACGATCCTTTTAAAAATATTCAATTTACTGAGGATAGAAGGAAAAATAGAGTTAAAATATTTAGCCAACAATGTGATATAACCTTAGATACCATTAATACTGTATGAGGTTTTAGTGAAAAGAACTTGGCTGAAAATATAGAACATGTTGGAGATAAGCCACCAAGGTTTCATCCGTTTGATACTATAAATATTCACTGTGATTTAGCAGAAGGTATGATTTTAAAACACAATGATACAACACACAACGAAACAGACTTAATTGCAACATTTAGAACAAATGCAGAGTTTAGAGAACCAATTATATATGAACCTAATGAAAAGATATTTTTCCCAATATATCACAATAAATTTAATAATTTCAAAGTTTCAATTAAAGATGAGAATGGTGATTTGATTGATTTTGGTGGAGCTCGTATAACTGTTTTACTTGCTGTTAAATAACTCAAATTATTATATAATAAATATGGATATTTTTGGTAATATTAAAAGTAAGGTAAGTGATATTAGTGAAGAGCAGTTAAGGAATTTAGATAATGTTGTTAAGAATGAAGAATTTGAAAAATATAAAAGAGAGAGACATCAAAATTTAATGAGTCGTACAAATTTTAAATCTGAACTAAATAAAATTTTCACAACAAATTATAGATCGTGGATTGATTTTACACAAAAAAGATTAGTTAATATAACTAATGGTATTGATCAACAAGATGCTATTACGTTAAACCAGCTCGAGTCAGTGAAAAGCGATATTAACAACCAATTAGAAAGTGATAGAAACAAATTTGAAGATGTATTAAAATCATTACAAGACACACATATAAAGAAAGATGATATTGAGGTTTTAAAAGGTGAATATATGGAAGAATTTAAAAAGACCAATAATAATGTTACTATTCTATTTAAAGCAAAAGTTCCTGTTTCAGAATTTAATCAATATAAGTCAGAAATATCATCCCAATTAAATACACTTACAACAAAACAAGATTTCCAAATGATGAAAAAGGAAACTTTTAATCTAATTATGCAAAAAGAAACTATAAATTTATTATGTCGACTGAGAACTAGAAATGTTCCAAATCCAATCTTCAGAATATTTAATTTATCTAATGATTATGAGTTTCTCTACAATGGAAAAATAATGCATATGGAATTAAGTTTGGGTAGATACTTTTTAGATATATTTTTGAACAATATTTTAGTGGTAAATTTACCATTAAACATTAAAAAGGGTGATAAAATTATGTTTCAAGCACAAAAAAATTCAGCTATGGAAGAAGGAAAATTATTGGAAGTTATTATGTATATAGAAAGAGAACCTTAATTATTTTCTTTTAATAAATAATGATGTATTGTGTTAAGTGTAAGAAATCAACAGATACAAAAATAGATAACATTAGAATAGAACAGACAAAGAATGGAAGATATGTTAAGAAAGGTATATGCGTTGTATGTGGTACTAATAAATCTCAATTCATTAAAAAGCGCGATTGACTATATGAAGGTGAAGGTATTAGAGAAGATATTATAGAAGAAATTCATAAACCATCTAGAAAAAATTATCCTAGGTTAAGTGTTATTGTTAAAGGTATAGATGATTTATGGCAAGCAGATCTTGTGGAAATGGATAGTGGTGTGTTAAAACGTGTTTCAAAATTAAATAAAGGGTATAAGTATTTGCTAACGATTATAGATGTGTTTTCAAAATATGCATTTGCTGTTCCTGTTAAAGATAAGAGTGGGAAAAATGTTACAGAAGCATTTGAATCAGTGTTAAAAGTAAGAAAACCTAGTAACTTACAAACTGATCAAGGTAAAGAGTTTTACAATAAAGAATTTGAAGATTTGATGGGAAAAAACAATATCAATCATTACTCAACATATAGTGGTAAAAAAGCTTCTGTTGTTGAAAGATTTAACAAAACACTTAAACAAAATATGTGGAAAAAATTTACTGTTCAAGGTAATTATAAATGGTTAAAAATATTGCAAGGTTTGGTTGAGGAATATAATAACAAAGTACATAGAACAATTGGCATGAAACCTGTAGAAGTGAATAAGAAAAATGAGCATGTGATATTGAAAAAAGTATATAAGAAAGAATATAAGTCTGTTAAGTTAAAGTATAAGATTGGTGATTATGTTCGTATAAGTAAAATTAAAGGTTTGTTTGAGAAAGGTTATACACCAAATTGGTCAACAGAAGTGTTTGTTATTAATGAGGTTATACCATCTAATCCACCAACATATAAAATTAAAGATTTAAACAATGAAGAAGTTAGAGGAAGATTTTATGAACCAGAATTATTGAAAACTAAATATAAGGATGAGTATTTGGTTGAAAAAATATTGAGAAAGAAAGGTAATAAAGTGTTTGTTAAATGGTTAGGGTTTGATGATTCACATAATAGTTGGATAGATAAGAGAAATGTAATATTATAAATGTTATATTTTATGATTATTTCATAAAAGGTATAAATAGTTTATTAAATGGTTTGGGTTTAATAAGTGCATAATAATTAAATAAATAAAAGTAATATAATATTATAAATGTTATCTTTTATGATTATTTCATAAAAGGTATAAATTGTTTATTAAATGGTTAGGGTTTAATAATTTGCATAATAATTAAATAAATAAAAGTAATATAATATTATAAATGTTATCTTTTATGATTATTTCATAAAAGGTATAAATTGTTTATTAAATGGTTAGGGTCTAATAATTTGCATAATAATTAAATAAATAAAAGTAATATAATATTATAAATGTTATCTTTTATGATTATTTCATTAAAGGTATAAATTGTTTATTAAATGGTTATGGTTTAATAATTTGCATAATAAGTAATATAATATTATAAATTTTATCTTTTATGGTTATTTCATAAAAGGTAATAAAGTGTTTATTAAATGGTTAGGATTTAATAAATTGTATAATAATTAAATAAATAAAAGTAATATAATATTATAAATGTTATTTCATAAAAGGTAATAAAGTGTTTATTAAATAATTAGGGTTTATTAAATGGTTAGGATTTAATAATTTGTATAATAATTAAATAAATAAAAGTAATATAATATTATAAATGTTATCTTTTATAGTTATTTAATTAAAGGTAAATAGGATAAGAAGGTAAATGATAATTATGATGATGAGTGAGTTTATGAAAATGATTCAGTTTTTATCATATTAATAATGACTTTGATGAGGTAATCCCATAAAAGCCCTATACTAACACAACACACTAATATATGTAGACAATTGCAGGAGTGTACAAGTATTAGCAGTTGTGTTAGGAAAAATAAGTATGCTAATGTTGGTATATATAACATGAAAAAAATATGAAAATGAACTTTAAAATTTGGTAAATATATAAATAAACCATACAGTATTTTTTCATATAAGATGAGTATAAATAATGTTAATTTTACTGGTGAGGACATGAAGGAGATGTCGATTACAAAACTAAATCTAATATGTAAAGTCAAGAAAATCCGTAACTACAGTTCTTTAAATAAGAGTGAATTAATCTTAAAAAAAAATCGAAGAATATCAAAATGAACCAGGTGAATTGAAAGTTATATACACAATGAAAGTTGATGAATTAAAAAACCATTGTAAAAGGAAAGGAATAAAAGGTTATTCTAAATTAAGAAAGGCTGAACTTATTGACCGTATTAAAGAATATGAAGATGAACAAAACAGATCACAAATTAGAAACATATTTCCATTTAAACAAGATGTTTTTGAAGAATCGAAACCACAACGAATACCAATTAAAGTAGAAACAAAGGAAACAGCAATACAGAAACGATTACAATCTATCACAATTGAAAACATAGGAGGATATAAAGATCCAGTGAAGTTTTTAAATATAAGTGGGAAAGTAGTTATTAACAAAATCAAGGAAGAATTAAAGCACCATCCATTAAAAGTCAACCTTGTATTCATTTGTGATTATATTAAAGATAAAGAGGTACAAGAACGCAATTTTAAAACTATGAATGAAAGAATATTACAATCAACTGACTTAGATGAATATATAACCTATGCTAAACAAAAACTATGTAGAGAGATGGAGGAATTTCAAGGTAGAGGATCAGGATGGACATTACATCAAATTAAACATTTAGAAATCAGACTAAATAAATATGTACCATTACGAGCTTCTTCATATATTGACCTTTCTAAACCAATTAAAGATAAAGCAGTAATCAATATTAAAAATCAAGATAATAAATGTTTCTTATATTCAATTGCAAGTTATTTAAAACCTATTGATAGATGTTCTCAACATCAACGACCTTCACACTATACAGAAATTGTGAATGAGTTACAAGATAAATATTGTAATGGTATTGAATTTCCTGTACAATTAAAAGATATAGTAAAGTTTGAAAAGAGAAGTAACATATCCATTAACGTGTATAGTTATGATGATGAATATAATATATACCCACTTCAAATCACAAAAAATAAGCAGGACAAGCACATTAATTTATTATATGTAAAAGATGAAAATAATAGTCATTTTTGTTGTATAAAGGATTTATCGAGATTAATAAGAAGTCAAGTAACAAAACATAAGGAAAAATTGTACTTTTGTGATAGATGCTTGGTAAGACATTTTAGAAATGAGGAGCAATTACAACATGAACTATATTGTAAGGAGCATGAATCTGTTAGAATAGAACTTCCAAAACCATATGACAATCAAATACAGTTCCAAAATTATAATAGATCATTTAGAGTACCATTTACGATATATGCCGATTTTGAATGTTTGTTATGTAAAATGGAAGTAGACCATAATTGTTCTAAAACTGTGAAGTATCAAAAGCATTTACCAATGAGTTTCTGTTATTATATTAAATACTCAAATGGTGTGTATAAAAATCCTGTTAGTTATATTGGTTTAGATGCTGCAAAGGTGTTTGTGGAGAAGTTAAAACAAGAAGCAATAGAAATAAAGAAAATATATAACAAAAAAGTTAAAATGAATGGCCTAACTAAAGATGAAGAAAATAGATATAATAATTCCAATAGTTGTCATATATGTGAGAGAAACTTGAATGATTTACCACCAGCAGTTGAAAAACAAATAAATATGTTAAATAAGAAAATACAATTCGCTAAAGATAATGATAGCATGATTGAAAAGTTAGAAGAATGGAAACATGAATTAGGAAAATGTTTAAAGGATATAAATAAAAATAAAGCAAAAGTAAGAGATCATGATCATTTAACTGGGAAGTTTAGAGGTGCAGCTCACAGTTATTGTAACTTAAGCTATCGAAATCCTAATTTTATTCCAGTATTTATTCACAACTTAAGTGGTTATGATACTCACCTGTTTGTTAAAGAACTTGCTTATGATAAGAACGAAATAAAACTAATTGCAAATAATGAGGAAAAATATATAACATACTCAAAATATGTGAAGGTTGATAAAAAGAATGGAATTAATTTACGATTTCTAGATTCATTTAGGTTTATGCCAAGGAGTTTAGCAGAACTAGCAAAAAACCTTACAAAAGAACAATATAGAGAAACGTCAAAGTACTTCCCTAATGATTTGTTAGATTTAGTAATTAAAAAAGGTGTGTACCCATATGATTATATTGACTCAATTGAAAGATTAGAAGAAACAAAACTACCTTCAAAAGAAATGTTCTTTAATAAACTTACTAACACCCACATCAGTGATGAAGATTATGAGCATGCGGAAAATGTTTGGAAGTCATTCAATATTAAAAATCTAGGTGAATATACAGAACTTTATAACAAAACAGATGTATTAATATTAGCTGATGTATTTGAAAGTTTTAGAGATGTGTATTTAAAAGCATATGGTTTAGATCCTGCTTGGTATTTCACTGCTCCTGGTTTATCGTGGGATTCAATGTTAAAGATGACTAAGATCAAACTAGAAATGTTAACTGACTATGACAAAATATTAATGATAGAAAAAGGTATAAGAGGTGGAATTTCACAATGTAGTAAGAGATATGTAAAAGCAAATAATAAGTATATGGAAAATTATAACAAAGACGAACCTTCAAAGTATTTAGCTTATCTAGATGCAAATAATTTATATGGATGGGCTATGAGTCAGTACATGCCTTACAAAGACTTTAAATGGGTTCAACCTTACATAAACATAATGAATGTTCCAGATGATTCAGAAACTGGCTACATATTAGAAGTTGATTTAGAATATCCAGAATACTTACATGATAAACATACAGATCTGCCATTAGCTCCAGAAAATATGTGTCCACCAGGATCGAAACATTCAAAATTATTAACAACGCTTTATAATAAAGAAAGATATGTTATTCACTTCAGAAACTTAAAATTGTATATGTTACTTGGGATGATATTAAAGAAAATTCATAGAGTATTAGAGTTCAAGCAATCAAATTGGTTAAAGGAATATATTGATCTAAATACAAATATGAGAACAAAAGCTAAGAATGATTTCGAGAAAGATTTTTACAAGTTAATGAACAATAGCGTATTTGGTAAAACAATGGAAAACATTAGAAAGAGGCCATCTATTACCTTAGAATGTGATCCAATGAGGGTGGAAAAGTTAATAGCGAAACCGAACTTCGATTATAGAACAATATTTACTGAAGAATTGTGTGCGATACATATGAAAAAAGAAAAATTGACCTTCAACAAACCTATATATGTTGGTATGAGTGTGCTAGATTTGTCAAAACTATTAATGTATGACTTCCATTACAACATTATGAAACCTAAATATGATATTGATATAGGCTTATGTTATATGGATACTGATAGTTTTATATATGAAATTAATACAGATGATTTCTACAAAGACTTAAAAGAAATGGTTGATCTATTTGACACAAGTGAATATGGAAAGGATAATCAATATGGAATACCATTAGTAAACAAAAAAGTATTAGGAAAGATGAAGGATGAAAACAATGGTAAAATAATGACAGAATTTATTGGGTTAAGATCAAAGATGTATGCCTTTAAAGTTGAAAATAAAGAGAAGAAAAAAGCAAAAGGAATAACAAAATGTGTAGTATCAAAAGAGTTACAATTTGATGATTATAAGCAAACCCTATTCAATGATGTGAAAACATACAAAAATATAAATCTAATTCGAAGTTGTAAGCATGATGTATATACCATAGCTGTAAATAAGTTAGCATTAGATTCGAATGATGATAAAAGATATATACTAGAGGGTGGTATAAGTACATTAGCTTGGGGGCATTATAAGATATAGTTAAAATGTATTTAAGTGTAGTTTAGTTTTAGGTCATATTAATTAACTTTTATGTGTAGTTTAGTTTTAGGTCATATTTAATTAACTTTTATGTATAGTGTAGTTTAGTTTTAGGTCATATTTAATTAACTTTTATGTATAGTTTAGTTTAGTTTTAGGTCATATTTAATTAACTTTTATGTATAGTTTATTTTTAGGTCATATTTAATTAACTTTTATGTATAGTTTAGTTTTAGGTCATATTTAATTAACTTTTATGTATAGTTTAGTTTATTTTTAGGTCATATTTAATTAACTTTTATGTATAGTTTAGTTTTAGGTCATATTTAATTAACTTTTATGTATAGTTTATTTTTAGGTAAAATTTATATTTTTAAGTCATAAAAGTTGTTTTTGTAATTTTATCCTTAGACATTGGCAACCAGTAATGCATGAAAATAATTGTTTTGTAGTCTAGTATTTATGTCCTGTTTACATTTCCTTAATACATTCTTACATAGTGAAGATTTTTGATTTTTTAATAATTTTATCCTTAGACATAGACAACCAGTAACGCGTTATAAAAAAATTATAAGAAAATAGAAACCATTTACCGTTTGAATTTTGAAAATCGGTTAATATTTGACGATTTTATAGCAAGTTCAAAATTTCGGGAATTTTTTACGGGTTTATTTTTGAGTTTTCGGGAAAATGTTATTCTTTAAAAAAGTCTTAAAATTTTATTTGACTTATGGTAATATTTTTATTTTTTCGATTTGTTGAAATTTTGTGGAGATATTGAAAAAGGGAAAAGTATCCTTTGGGTTATGCAACCATTTATGCATTTTAAAAAAATTGTTATGTTATTAGTATTCATTTGTCGTTTGAATTTTTGAAATTGGTTAATTAGGGACCGAGGTATTAAATAATAACGTTATTTGGGGGTGGGACTCCCCAGTGTTGCCAACTCATTTTTAACAATTATCATATTTATTAGTAATGGGGTGAATTCATCCCGATATGTTTTAAAGCGATATCTTGAAAAATTAAAATCCTGGAACGTTCCGAAAAAATATATGGAGTTGGAGACACTGCATGGTAAAACATTAGTTTCGTTGGCGGGTTTATTTAAACAGTTTCTCGTTCATGCTAGCTAAGTAACAGGGAAAGTTTTTTAATTTGCATAGTTGAAGTTGTCCGTTCAAAAATTTTCATGAGCAACGATTGTGAATCAAGAAATCGAAGACAGACACTCCGGCAAAGGTTTCATCTGGGTTAATGCTGGCGGAGTTAATGCTGGCGGAGTTGCTTCTAAAAAGAAAGAAAGAAAAAGAGAGAGGCTATATAAATCTAAATACATACATGTATGCTGTTGCCTCTCTCAAGCAAACTGAATTGTAAATGTGTGTGTGTGCACAAACCTTATGTGTTGGGTTGTATAAATACAGGCGGCAAAATGCTAAATTCGTTATTTTTTATCCGATTTTGATAATTCAAACGACATTTAAAAGAGTATGTATCAGAGTTTAAAATGCAATTGTTTATTCTTGTTAAATGTTGTTAGATTTAGTGATTTTTTGTTTTTGTAACTAGATTTAATGATTTTTTTGTAACCAGATTTAGTGATTTTTGAAGTCAAAACCGGTTATAACCAGATTTTGTAACTAGATTTAGTGATTTTTTAAAGTCAAAACCGGTTATAACCAGATTTTTGTAACTAGATTTAGTGATTTTTTGTTTTTGTAACTTGATTTAATGATTTTTTGTAACCAGATTTAGTGATTTTTTGTAACTAGATTTAGTGATAGAATGCATTAGAAGTTATTATGAGTAAGATAGAAGTTATTTGAGATGTGATAGAAGTTATTTGGGATAGGGGGTGCGCTGCAAATTATTAGGGGGTAGATTAGAAGTTATTAGAGATGATAGGGAGACATATACTTAAAATGAGCTAATAATGAATTTGTCTGCAGAATCCCCATTATCTATCTACTCATGTTTCCCATTTATTTTTTGTTACGTAATTGTAGCTGTAGCATCTAGTGAGTGGTATTTAACTGCAATAAATTCACTAATTAAGCATATTCGAATTAAATTTTATTTGTAAGTTAGGGATCAAGGGACGGAGAAATGTGTAGATATTGGGGGCGCCGAGAGCAAAAGTGCGTAGGGACGCCGAGCTTCTAAATGCAGCACTGTTTGCTTAATTAATTGGTAGAAATTTTAATGCCATTTAAGACTAAATTTAGTCCTAGCAGTGGCAGTATCCGTTTGCTGTCCTAGGAGGAATGAAAGGGACTGACATCAAAATTATAGAAAAAAGACCTACATTAGTGTCGAATCTATAATTTTGGGAGTCTCTTAGGTAAAGATTGGAACTTCAGATGCCATGTAAGTTAAGCCCTCATTAACACAATGAAGGAGTTTGTGAAATTTGTGACATGTAGAAATAATTTAAAATAACCAATGTTAGTATACAACCCATATCTTTCGTGGTCGCCAAGTTCATTGGGAGCAGTTCTGATGACCTTTAAGTTTAAGTTCAACTTCCAGTAAGAGTAAGATCCCCCAGCACATCTAATAAGGAGAGCGTAGTTCTCGAATGTCTGGGACAACCTTTACCAAACTTGGGGGACATATTACTTTCAATCTAAGAAGAAAATATTGTAGTAGTATGAAGTTATGGAAGTTGGGAGGTGTGACATGTAAAAATAATGTAAAACGACTGATCTTAGTGTTTTATCCATAATTTTCTCGGTCGTTGAGATGGATAGTGATGCTCCCAATGGAGGTTACATCCAAATTCATCCCCATCTTCACAGGATGATGGCCTGGGAGAGCTAAAAATAAAATCTCAAAAATTACTTAAATATTTGTCGAATTCATAGTTTTCGGGGTGAGAAAGCGTTTCTAATAACTTTGGAAGGTAATTTGTACCCACGTCAAGATGGGCTTTTTAATCATATCAATTTCTCACCTTAAGAAGAAATTACCATTACAATTATGATATTAAGCCAACCTTCGCAATCGATGAAAAAAATATGTGGATGCATGTTTTGTCTTTTAAATGAAACAAGACATGTTAAAATCAAAGATGGAGTGGGTCAGTGGGTCGGTTGGTAAGTGGGTGAAATGGGCCAAGATTTGTGAGTGGATCAGTGGATCGTGGGTCAAAAGGACGTGACCTACTGCGAAACACCACTCACCGTGACTCACACCGGCCCACCCGGTGGCCACCCTTTTAGTCCAAAGATATTTCGTCCAAAGATAATTTCGTCCAGAGACATTTAATCCAAAGACATTTGGTCCAAAGGACAATTCGTCCAAAGGAGAATTGGTCCAAAAGACATTTCGTACATGGATGTTTAGTTCAAAGCACATTTCGTCCAAAGAACATTTGGTCCGGTAACGCTTGGGGGTCAAGGGTTTGTTTCTATTAGAAGAGTAAAAGTGATGCATATAACATTATGACTCAGTAGCTTCTTCTTCCTAAAGGAAATTTGAAATAGATATTTATTCCGCAATTTTCATTTTGATAGAACAAATAATGCTGATATATTCAGAAAAACGTAAACGCCTGAAAACAACATGGCTGAACAACAGGAGTGAGGGAAAGGTTGTAGTGTGAAGTATGTTGCTGTAATAACTGCTAACATGACATCTAAAATTTTCATGTTGTGAATGAAATAGTTCTAAAATAAGTACCGGTAACTAAAATTAATGGAGTTTAAATTTGAGTAAGTTAAATATTAGGTATTCAAACCCTTGTGTTAGAAAAGTGAAAAATTATGTGTCAAGTATCTTTGAAGAAATACTGAGAATAGAAAAATACACATGTGTGAAATATATTCTTAGTGTCCAAAGATAATACTCTTAAACAGTCACATTCTTGGCTGCAACATTGTGAAAAGTGATTGACAAATATAAGATGAAAGTTGGAACATTTCGTGTAGAATATACGTATCTTTTCAGGTTAACCACAAGTCTGATTTCTATTTGTAGACTATTGATAGTGTTTAACTTCGGCAGACGTTTCTACATAATTAGAGAGTTGTATGACAAACCAGAATTGTTAACTTGTCTTGTATTTTTATTTCAGTGTTACTCCTTATGCAAATATACTATATACTTTTCCTTTCATATTAATTTTCTCGGTACAGCACAGTACATTTAAGATATCCATTGCAAAGTCTCAAACCAAATACAAGATTCACATGACCATGCGGAGGCAATGTTGTCCGCAAATGAAGAGGGAGTATGCTCTTCACAGGGTTGTTTATCATTTTGGGAGGTGAATTCCTTAACCAACGAAGCTACAACTGTATTTCTGCGAAGCTAAAACTGTATTTTTGTAAAATTATTAATGAAAGCAAAGAGAGGTGGCCATTTAGTTTTCAGGCGTTTACGTGTTTTCTGAATATCTCAACATATATTTGTTTTATCGAAAAGAAAATTGCGGAATAAATCTCTATTTCAAAATTTCCTTTAGAATAAGAAGCTACACAAGTAACACTTCCCAAGTGTAACACTCCAATTTTGATAAAAATTTGGCAGGCAGATACTACACATAAAATAAGTAAATACGTGTTTTTTTTTATTTTCTGCGGAAAAACGGTTTTAGGGGGCAAAAGCCCCCACCCAAAATTTTGAAAGTTATCGCCCGAAAGGCAAGAAGAAGTGGACCGAAATGAATGAAATCGTGCACAAATATTGTAGACGAAAAATGAGGGAATACGGGTTTCGTGTTTTTCTAGAAAGAATGGTTGGGTGGGGCGCGGACCCCTCCAAACCTTTGCTCATGAAATATCAAAAGTGCAAGTAACAGTATGTCAGAAGTGCCTAAATTTACATGAAGAATTGCAACGAAACTTTGTGTATGGACAATATGCAAAAAATAAATGAACACGGGTTGTTTATTTTCTGAAAAAAAGGGTTATAGGGTGCAAAAACTCCCACCCAAAGTTTTGAAAGTTGAAGCCCGAAAGCCAAGAAGAAGTGGACCGAAGTGAATGAAATTGTATGTAGATATTGGATACGTAAAATAAGGCCTTTCGTGTTTCACAAGTGTCTCCATCTGATTTCTTCAAATTTGGCAGATCAACAACAAGCACAAACAGTATAGTGTATTTTATAGCATTTCAGGAGGCACCTTTAACCCTTACAATGTTTTTCCGCATAAACAAAAACATGTGTCGATTAATTTCCTGTTTGCTGTTGATGTGCCAAATTTGAAGCAAAACGGATAGGGATACTTCAAAAACACGAAAGATCTTATTTTACATATGATCTCTAAAATGTCTACCCACAATTTCATTTGCTTTGGTCCACTACTTCCTGCGCTATTACGGTAATATTTATTTTTTTTTCGGAGAAGGCCTAGGCCCCAACACTGTTTTCCGCACAAATTAAAACACGTTTCGTTTATTGTTTTGCGAATTGTCCCTATACGAGGTTTCCTTGCAATTCTCCATACTCTTTAAGAACCTCTGACATATAATTATTTGCAATTTTGACATTTCGTAATCAACAGTTTTAAAGGTCCGTGATATACGCAACCATTTTTTGTTTTAAGGAAAATACGAAACCCAATTACCTCAATTTACGTCTACAATATCTGTGCACAGTTTCATTCAATTCTGTACACTTCTTCTTGCCTTTTAGGCCTCAAATTTCAAAATTTTTGGTGGGGGATTTTGTCCCTTAAAACCGTTTTTCCTCAGAAAATAAACTCGCGTTCGTTTATTTTTTGCGTATTGTCCCTACGCAATATGTCGTTCCAATTCTTCATGTCCTTTAAGCACTTCTGACATACTGTTATTCGCACTTTTGATGTTTCACGATCAAAGTTTTGTAGGGGTCTGTGTCCCACCCAAACCTTTTTCTTTTTTTCAGGAAAATACGAAACCAGTAATCCCTCATTTTATGTCTACAATATCTCTGCACAATTTCATTCACTTTGGTTCATTTCTTGTGACCTTTCGGGCCTCAAGTTTCAAACTTTTGGATGGGGGCTTTTGCCCCCTAAAACCGTTCTTTCGCAGAAAATAAAAAAACGTATTTATTTATTTTTTGCGTATTGTCCCTACTCAAAGCTTCGTTGCAATTCTTCATGTTCTTTACACACATCTGACATACTGTTGTTAGTACTTTTGATACTTCGTGATCAAAGGTTTGGAGGGGTCTGTGCCCCACGTAACCATTTTTTCCAGGAAAATACGAAACACGTATTCCCTCATTTTACGTCTGCAATATCTGTGCACAATTTCGTTCACTTCAGTCCACCTCTTCTTGCCTTTCGGGCGTCAACTTTCAAAATTTTGAGTAGGGGCTTTTGCCCCCGTAAAACCACTTTTCCGCAGAAAAACACGTATTCGTTTATTTTCTGTGTAGTATCTACCTGCCTATTTTTTCAAAATAGGAGTGTTACACTTGGGAGGTATTACTTGTGAGTCATAATGTTATATGCATCACTTTTACTCTTCTAATAGAAGCAAACCCTTGACCCCCAAGCGTTACCGGACCAAATGTTCTTTGGACGAAATGTATTTTGAACTAAACATCCCTGGACGAAATGTCCCTTGGACCAATTGTCTTTTGGACGAAATGCCCTTTGGACCAAATATCTTTTGGACCAATTGTGTTTTGGACGAAATGTCCTTTGGACCAATTGTCTTTTGCACCAATTGTGTTTTGGACGAAATGTCCTTTGGACGAAATGTCCCTGGAACAAATGTGTTTGGACTAAATGTCTCTGGACGAAAATCCTTTGGACGAATTGTTCTTTGGACCAATTGGCTTTTGGACGAAATGTCCTTTGGACCAAATGTCTTTTGGACGAAATGTCCTTTGGACCAATTGTCTTTTGGACAAAATGTTCTTTGGAAAAATTGCCCTTTGGACCAAATGTGTTTGGGCTAAATGTCTCTGGACAAAAATCTTTTGGACGAAACGACCCCCAACTACCCACCGTCCCATTCTGTTCTGCGCATTGTAGACAGCATCTTCTGAACGCTGATGAGCTTGTCTAAATTTTACTTTCAATATCTTCATTTTTCTTCTGAATCTCCATTTCTAACGAAAAAAGCTCAGGCATTTTTGGAGTTTGATATTTGCAACTGTAAGAGTGGCAATAGCAATAGGAGTTCAATTTTGAGATACAGCTTGTGAGATTTTAGAGGAGCTAACTGCTGGAAAAAATTTTGAATCACCTGTAATATATGAATTATTATACCTAGTATAAAAAACTGAAAGTACCTATGTCTGCGTGATTATCACGGTCAAATTGCAAAGTCAAATGAAATGACATTTGGTATATAACTGGGAAGTTATCATACGTATACCACTTTCATTATAACACATCCTTAGTGGGGAGTAGGTGTCCGAATTCTTGCGAAAAACTGAGTATCTTACAAGCCGTTCAACTTAGAGAGCTTAAATTCAGTATATAACTCTTTACTAAAAATAAACAGAACGTGTCCTGGCATTTTTATAAATGTGTTTTATGAGCGGGGGGGAGGGGTTCTATATATTGGAAATTGGTAGTGGGTTGATTTGTAAAAATTATCGAAAACGATTGATATTAGTTGAGAAACTAATTTAGGAATGAAAACTACAGTCCTTTGCATTTTATACCCACTGCTTTCTAATATAATAATTGCTGAAGCTGGTGTTTAATATATGGATCGTTCACAGCATAAGGCAATCAAACCATAAAGTTGGAGAAAAATAGACATAACATTTGTAATCCAAGCTTAATTTCATGAGCATTTTAAATTAGTACGGCATGCTTAATTATATGGAAAACTAGTTTTTCTTTCTTTTCTTCTTAGGTTGGTCTACTTTATCTTGATTTGATACTTTCAAATTTCATCCTGTTTACTACTGAAATGTATATGTAAGCCAAGAAAGAAATAATTATATATGATAAATTTAAATTCATCTTAATTTGGAAGATGAGAAACACTTTACCATTGTATATCGTAAAGGTCAGATCCACCGGTATTGTAACAGAGCGGTGCTTGAGCGATTGACGGTAGGAATTCAAACTCCAATAAGTGAAAATTTCACAGTCTTGTTTTATTTCAAGTGTAACCTCTTTAGTCAATGGAGAGAAGGACGTGGATCATGGGTCAGAGTTGATTACGTTGGTGGGTCGGAGTTGGTCACAATGGATCAGAGTGGTTCATAGTTGGTTGTGGGTCAATTCTGTATTCTACCATTAATTTCATAATTCGCAATCACCCTGTCCTTTAGCTTAAAGACACAATCGTGGAACGTAGAATTTAATATTAGTGATGTAATAAACCCATAATGGGTCGCTTCTTGTTTTACCTTGGTGCATTATACTTTTGCAATGGTAAGACAAGTGTTTAGCTCTTCTGGGTAGTTTCACAGTTTCACATTTGTAGAGGTGGTCAAGGAATTTTCAATGAAGGATTTATTACTATCTTGAACGCTCGATATTTTGCACAAGTTAGCATAAAGACTCGGGACTCTTACCATTTTTTTTTCAAATTTTAGTAATACTTTTAAATGACATACTACTTGATTCCCCTTACAATTTTCAAATTTTGAGTTGCACCCCTCCTGAGATCCACCGGGGAACCTTGGGGCAAATCTTTTTCCTCGACACGGGGTACCATTGAAATTATAAAATACATGTTTTCCGGTGTTGACATCTGTTTCATCGTTTCAGACTTTTATTAGTGTCAACGGGCTTCATGGATACCATGTTTCTTTATTCTCTTAGTTTTCAGATACAAGCCCCCATGTCGTAAGAGTCAGTGGACCACCGATGCGCAACTGGCGACATTTCGCCAAAAGTTGCTGATCCCGCAGCTACGATCCGTGGTGGCCCCACTTCGGTTTTGAAAATTATACCACCAGCGGCAGAGACTCAACGAAACGCCAACGAACCACAAAATTTCTCCCCCAAAATATGTTAAATCGCCCATATGCTTGATTTGTTTATATTCAGGTGGGTGTAAAAAACACTAGGGGAAAAAAGCAAGTATCCCAAGGTGAGCGCGAACCTTCAACCTTAAGTTTACTTGCCGCATATTCTTCTGACTTCGCCACGGAAACGATGAAGAAAATCTCGCTTGTAGAAGGATAAATTATTGAGGTCTTAATTTAGCCAATCAAACAAATCCCTCTATCTCGAGTTCTGTGAGATGGTGCTGTGAACCGTTTCGAGATTTATTGCTTTCTGGTGGGGTACTATCTATGTGCAAAATTTGAGAAAATCGCCGACGCGCACCTTCGGAAACTCTCCTCTTTAGTGCAATGTTGACAAGAGATGGTGTGGGTCAATGAAACCTTGATCCACAAAATACTGACCCACTACACATCGTGACCCACAATGACTCAACACCCAACGTGACACATTCACCCACCATGACCCACTCTGACCCACCACCAACTATAAACAACTCTGAACCATTGTGACCAACTCCGACCCACTAAAATACATCGTCATTAAGTTTGATCCATTATCCACGCCATTCTCTCTACTGACTTAAGAGGTTATATTTGTAATAAACCAATTTTTTTCCAGTAGTTAGCTCCTCTAAAAACTCATAGCCTGCATCTCAAAAGCCAAGCAGTAAGTCCTATTCCCATTGTTATAACTGGAAATATCAAAATCCAAAAGACCCTGCACTTCTTTCTTCATTACAACCAAATGAAAAAAAGAAGAAAAATGGAGGTCTTGAAAGTAAAACGTAGACAAAGTTGCCAGTGTTCAGAAAATGCTATCTAGAAGGCACTGAGCAGAATGGGTTGGTGGGTCAATGGGTCAGTGTGAGTCACAGTGATGGTGTTTCGCAGTGGATCACGCCTTGCTGACCTACGATCCACTGGCCCACTCATAAATATTGACCCATTTGACCCACCGACCAACTCAATCTCTGATTTTACATTTAGTATATCGTTTAAAAGACGAAACATACATCTACACAATTTTTTCTCGATTGCGAAGGCTAGCTTGATACATATACTAGTTGAGATGGTAATTTCTTCTTAAGGTGAGAAATTGATATGATTAAAGAGCCCATCTTGAAGTGGTTACAAATTACATTCCAAAGTTATTAGAAACGCTTTGGCGATCCCAGAAAACTATTACTTCAACAAATATTTAGGTAAGTTTTTACATTTTATTAATAATATCTCCAAGCCCCTCATCCTGTGAAGAAGGGGATGAATTTGGATATAACGCCATTGAGTGCCTCACTACTAGAGATGCAAGGGCTGGGAAAAAAACGGCTTTTTGAAAAAAAACGGTTTTTTCTGCTTCGCTTTTTTGCTTGGGAAATTTTGGGCTTTTTTCAAAATTCTGCTTTAAATTGATAAAGCAGACTTTGTTTCGCTTCTCCATAACACAAAAAGTCATTTAATTAGTTGTTGATGCCGATAATAATATACAACCTCGAAAATAAACCATGAATTTCGAAAAGATATTTAAACAATTTTACTCCAACATTTTTACATTATGAATTCCAAAGGATTAACCAATGTATATAATAATAAAAAAAATTAACCTCCTATATACAAAAGTAAGCAGAGTTGGCAAGAACCATTGTTGTTTCTAAAAATGCCAAAAACCTGTTTTTTGGGGGAAGTTTAAACCAGGCTTTTTTGGGGTTTAAACCAGGTTTTTTGATTTAGATATTCTGCTTTATGTATTTATATTACATATTCACAGAAATAAGTTTGTTTCGCCTTGGTGTTATTATGCAACAACAGGGTTATGCTGGAAGAGGTCCCATAAGCAAGAAGTCCGGTCAGTAAATTTCTTAAATTGAGAAACTCCCGCCCTAGCCATCGGTAAAATCCCGTCATTATTTTAAATGTAAAACAATAACGGGAAAATCCTGTTATTGCTTTCCATGTAAAATTTAAAGGTCAACGTATTATAATCAGTACGCTAAATTGACGTATTAAATTACAAATTTAGTATGTAAATATCATTGAAGGCCAATCCAAGCTAATGTTGGAAGCTACGTAGGCAATCTAAAAATTTACCAATTTCAATCAATATACTTAAGCAACCTTGGCTTCTTTATAAAACAACAGGCATGCAGAAATATATAATTTGGTTTCGTTTCGTATGTTTAGGCTTAACATCCTTACGTAATACCGAGGTTATCAAGGAGACTTTCACTTATAGTGACATCCGAACCGCTACTTGGTTTACACATAAAAGAAGGGTTGTGGTTCAACCGAGAATTGATCATGGGACACTTTGATTAAAAGGTGAAAAGGAAATAAGATTAATGCAGATGGTTTGACATGTGGAAACGTCACCATGAAGTTCACAAGATTCGCATTTTTGTTCTTTTTATTTATTTATTTATTATTATTATTTTTTTTTTGTTTAAACCTGTTATTTAAAAAAAAAGCTGGTGTAAACGAGCCAACACTAGAAGTAAAAACTTCTTTTAAAAAAATATACAAATAACTAGCAAAATTGTATGTAGTGCTTTTACTTTAAAATGTTCCATACCCTCTTTGTGAAACAAAATAAAATTAAAATAAAACAAGAGAAATACTTAGATTTATATGATACAATTACAGGTTGCACATGTGAACATTCTTGAAATTCTACAGTTAAGTTTTTTATAACCACCATCAAGGACGCCCATCAGGGGGGCAAGGGGGCGCTCGCCCCCTAGAGGAAAATGTACTTCAGAATATCGAAAATCCAATAGAATTTTTACATTAGTTAGAGCAAAATTTGAAACTGTTTTTGAAACGTCGCTTATACTTGCCCCCCTTGGAAACATGGGCGCCCTTGACCACCATCACGGTTTACCCAGTCCTCAAGTTTTCTGAATTTTTAACAAGAGGGATTCAACGTATCATTACGGAAATCCCCCCCCCCCCAAAAAAAAGGACTACGGAATACATTTAAGTTAAGCTAAATACAGCTGCACAACAAACATGACTGAGTGGTTGGCTTTTGCGCTTCTATCGGGAAGTCCGAGATTCAACCCAGCATTCGACCATTCTGACAAAGCTTTCCTTCATTCCATCTGTGAATGTAGAAATAGTGCGTGTACTGGCCGACTAGGAGTGTAGAAGTTGGCCGACTTCGTTTCTTATTATTTTTAAATCGTTATTATTACTAATTACCAGCAGTGACGGTTTTGCGAAGGTTAGGGGGTCGGTCTTTCAGACTGAAGCCTGTTCCCCAAAGTTGCGGAATGTCTAAAACGAACGAAATATCTATTAGTTATGCCTTTACTCATAAACTTTAAGCTCCCGTCAAATAAAAATTACGAATGTTTAGAAAAACTAAACATTAGTAGTAAGAAAACCCCTCCCAAAATACTTTTCTAAATTCGCCATTGATTCTCTAGGTTGTATCCGGAAGATTATTGCTAAACATATAAACGAAACGAAATATTAGTTTTGCCTGTGCTCATAAACTTCAAGCACCTCCCAAATAAAATTAGGACTTTTTAGAAAACGAAACAATCAGAGAAACCCCTGCCAAAGTACTTTTTTAAATCCGCTACTGATTATTTGTATAAATTGGTATTCAAGGTTGTATCCGGAAAATTATTGCTAAATCATTGCACAACTACAATATAACAGAAATGTGGAACTACGGTTTGACGGATATATTGAAAAACGTATGCTTTGACAGATATATAGAAAAACGTATGTTTAACTTTTGTGCTAGAAGCTAGAGTACTAAGCTCTTAGAAATGAAACATGGATGACAAACTAAAATGATCTAGAGAAGAAAAAAATGTCTATAACTCAAAAGTTAAAATAAAGTTAAATAGCCTGTAAAATTGTCCTCATATACACATTCTTCATGTTAGCTTTAATTCGTAAAACATGTGCTCCATCCATCTTGATGGTAAATTACAGAGCTAAATATGGCATTTAGGTCATAAAATTCTTATCTAACTATAGAATATATTATAAGAAAGCTATTTGGATAGAAAAATCATGAAAATGAAAAAAGCCAAAATTTCCAAAATTCTCGTTTTTTCCCAAAAAAGCCGGCTTTTTATGTGAAAAAAACCATCGATTCAAAAAAGCCGGCTTTTTTGCATCTCTACTCACTACTCATCTCAACGACCAAGAAAACAATGGATAACACTTTACAATCAGTCATTTTACACTATTTTTACATGCCACTCTTCCCAACTTCAATCCCTTGAGGTATCTGAATTCCACAATATTTTTTTTCCTTAGATTGAAAGTAATATGTCTCCCATGTTAGGTAAAAGTTGCTCCAGACATTCCGGAGTTTCGCTGGAATATACACGTATACATACATCAAAACATTTAGAGCTGTGTGACCAATGCTTTTGATGTTGCTCCTGTAAATTCAAAATCCAGGAGGCATAGTCGCACATACCAAAACGTGACATTAAATGACATTGTGTTTGTAACAGTGTCACGAACTCAAACTATGGATTTAACACTAATCTCAGTCACTTGAGACATTTTATTTTTCATCCTTTATCGCCCGCCATAATAATGGGTTTTGAATCAATTGAATTGATTTTGAGTTTAACGTCCCGTCAGCAGTGAGGCTATATGACACATAGACCTACTAATTAACGCAAACTACATGAGCTCTCGCTGGGGGCCGAATCTGGGTCTCCCACACCGAAAGCGTATACGCTATACGCTTACCCACAAAGGAGCTTTACGATGAGAGTTAAATTTGGACTTTAACGCTTTCGGAGTTGTAATTATTAATTTCTGCAACAACGAGAACTATGGATTCGACACTAATATCGATCGCTTTTACTTTATATATATCGGCGGAGAGAAAGGGACCACATCCATATACAAAAGCCTTGCAGATTATTGAACTGAAATCCTTTGGAAAGAAATCCTATTCTGCCTTCTTTCTCGAGTATAAATAAGTCTCTTAGACATGACTTCGTGTTCGTAAATTTCCTGTTTACATAGTTTTGGGGATCGGGAGTTTTGTGTCTGTAACGAAGATTGGAGTTTGTATAATAATTTCTGTTTATACCCGAATAGTCTCTTTACCTTTCAGAAAGCGTAAATCACTTACTGTAATGAGTAAAATCAGAAGTAACTTCCGATGACAAATAGCTCCAAATAAATACACTACATAATTTATTTATGATATTATTTTCTTAATTTGTATTTAACATTCACATATATCATAGAATACCAACGTACTGTAAACACCTGTTATATTTTAAACATAATAATCACTATGTTTTGCAATGATTGTGTTATATATATATACAACTGACGTATTTTAATGTAATTATTTTATATAATTTTTCATGCATAAAGGAAAATAGAATTTCATAAAAAAAGATTGACTCAGATGGGAATCGAACCCTCGATCGTACGATTTGAAATCCAACGGCGTACCACTGAGCTAACACAAGCGCTCCACGAATAAAACTTCTAGCTATATATAACAGTATTTAAGATAATAATTACATTCATATCCACTGCAAACGCTGTTTTTGTTCTACTTTGACTTTTATTTTAGTACTCAGGAGAGAATAATGTTCTATGTCTTAACTTTCACCATTCTTTTACATATGGAAAGATTCGTTTACGTATCTAAATATTCCATTAAGTATGGAGAGCAAAATGACAAACAAGCATGTGCTGGCATTAATACATTTTCGAAATATTGTATCATTAAGTATTTCAATCAATGTTGCTTTTTTATATATAATTGGTAACAAGTCTTATTATATTTAAAAGAAGAAAAACACATCTGCAAGATTTTTCCCGATTGCAAAGGTTGGCTTCGAGGTTCGAACCTGGTTTACTTTTTCCCGAAGATACCCGAAGTTGGACTTAGAAAATTTTTGCCTCGAAACAGCAATAAAGAATGCGCTCAACCTTTTTGAGACAAGGTGTACATAATTTGTACTGAATTATCATTGGCAATGTTTTCCAAGATAGCTATGAGCACATTACACTTTATACCAGAGATATAGCACTTAAACTACTTAGAATTAGCAACGCTTTAGAAAGAACTTACTACTAACATGGAATTTATGTGGATTCATGCGACTAATTATCTAGCTAGCTCTTTAATAAGGATAAGTATTTTCCACAATTCAGAATTGAATCACATTTATTTAAGTGATTCAGGCACAATAAAGTCTTTTAAGAGAATTAGTTTTGTAAGCTGGTTATTTCTGAAACGAATTAGAAAATAGGGTTGCTCATGTAACAACTACATGGCGTAATGTATAGGGATATCGCTCACTGACCTTGCGAACAGTGTTTACAACAAATGTAGAGCAGTGATTTTTTTTTTTTTTTAAAGTTCACCATCGACGTCATCCTTTAGTTATCTACCTAAAATGTTTTTTTTTTTTCATTTTCTTCTGTGGTTGATTGCACTTATAATACATTATTTTCATATTCTATTAAACAATAGTAGGTTGGTTCTGTTGGATATAATAAAGCATATGAAACAGCCACATATAATTAGTTTTGAATGCGATAAATACAGGTAGATAACGTAGCGAGGAAGACGTTTACGCTGTACCACGTGGTAGTGATGTAGTGATGAACGCAAGTTTAAATGGAAGCAAAAGTAATTAAGTATTACAAGTATGGCAGAAAGCACTGACAACTAATTCGGGTTTATTAGTCACATTTGTTGAGAGAAATGGTTATAGTATACGGTTATATATTTTGCTAAAAGTGACGAAAAAGAGGAAGTTCTGAAATTAGAGGTTCCTTGTACAAAACAAAAAAAAAAAAAAAGAAAGAAATATTGAATGTAAATATACGGACGGAATCATAAAAACCTATAAAGAATTAAAACGAACAAGCATTGTTATGTAATGATAGCAGATCTCTTATAACATCATGTTTATTCGACAGAGATAAAGTGCTAAAAACTAAACGATGATTAATTTTGACACTTTTAAACCTACATTTTTCTTAATAATGAAAAAATATTTCTACCTATGAGGGAGCTAAAAGAGATGTAAGTAAAAAAAAAAGTCACGTTATCATGTTGATAGCACTATCTGGTGTCCATTTAAAGTACCAGATATCCAGAAGTGAAATATTTTGTTATAAAATCAAAAATAATACAATAAAGAACATGCGCATTGAATGGAAATACAGACGGAAAGGGAATCGAAATATGTATTATATATATATATATATATATATATATATATATATATATATATATATACATATAAAGAATTCAAGAAGAAATTTGGCATGTTTATATTGATGTGATTCTTTATAAGGCAATCATTGAGGAGCAATTAACCTCACTAACCCGAGTATTTTGAATCCGAATACTTAAAAATAAAACATGTGCAGTAATACAGATATTAGTTGTGGTGATGATATGAATAAAGGTCTGTGCGGATTATGTAATGAAAGGGAAAAAAATGGAATATTTTATGACTAAGACCATAACATTGCTAACGAGAGTAAATTCTTACGTTGCGAAGCATGTAATGCTAATACCCTAAAACTGTAACAATATACGATTTTTCGTGTCAAACAGAACATTTGTATCCCAGTAATTATGGTAATGACCATGAGTATGACACTACCGTATTTGTTTGATGATTTTATTAATAAAAGAAAATAAGAGAACCTGAATTTCTACGACAAGTTGTTTTTAATTAATATGTATCGCCATGTTAAAAAAAATCACATAATATCACAGGAAGCTTTCCCGAGATAGCTCTGCTTTATTATTGTATTATTAACTCCAGAATTCATAGCAAAAGAGTAAAGTGTTTGATAAATATTAAAGGATTTTCTTAATAACAATAATAATAATAATAAACACCGAAAAATACAAGAATTGTACGAAAAAAGCGAAACCAATATCAAGTTCCATCTCATACCAACACTGTTATGTATTAAAAAAGAAGTAATTGAATCATATTGCGACACCAAAAGTAGCTGCCTAGGGGGTTCTGTTGAATCTCGCTGAGAATATCACGTATGTGTCAAGAAATCAGTGTTCAAATTTCACTCATACTCCTGTATATTCAATGGGTATTTTACATTCAAATTAGTAGAATTGCAGAAAACAAATCAATCTAAGTAGAGAACACGTTTAGGGCAACTACAATGCATAAGAAGCCATTTCCAACAACTGTAGGGAAAATTAAGCTCGTAGTAGTAATGTATCAGCGACGAACAGAGCCTCGAGTCTTTCTAGGTCATCTTTTATTAATGTTAAGTATCGCTTTGCTTTCATGTTGGTAATTATCAGACAAAGCTTCTTTTTCAATAAGATGAGAATAAACAGGGAAATGCATTACTTTCATGAGCGATGCACTAGAGTGCTATGAGGAAATATTAAGGCAGGGACCTCGCATCTTTACAGGATGATCCAATTATGTGCAGTACTCTCTTCAAGTAAACAGGTCCTGCTATCTCCTACTCCTACTTCCTTCAAGTTTCATTGTCCTATTTGTTGTCGATGAAACTAAAAGCAAAGAATGTGATTTTACATACGTGATTCCGAAGGTGTGCAAATTGTAAATAAGAATGACAGACAGTCAGTGTTAATTATTTCTAAACATGAGTGTTTTAACGAAGAACGTGACATTTAACCATAGCAAGAGGAAGTAACAATAGATAACATCATAGATTCAGTTGAATTGAGGCACATCTCAAGTGGAGGGCAAAGGTGTCGCTCCTCTCTAAGGTAAAGGTGTCGCTCCTCTCTGTTACATGAAGAGTTGCAATACCTTAGAAAGTGCTTTTAAACGTAGGTTAAAATTAAATTTAATAAAATTACTATTGCTTAAAGTTTCCTTCAGCATTTGTCTCTTTACTGTTAGTATTTTATTTAGTTATTTTCTGTTATTTGGAAGCGTTATCTGGCAACATTTGAGGTGCATTAGTATCTAGTTTTGAAATGTAACTTGTTTTTTTTCGCTCGAAGCTGGATTAAGCACGACGTATTGCCACTAGTACTTCCAACATTATTTGTTTCTGGTGGTTCAAGAGACAAACTATATAAAACCTTGAATGGTCATGTTTTGCATTGATTTATAAATATAACAATGAAAGGGAAAGTTGCAATTTTTGTTCAGATTTTCGAGAGAATGAATTTTTAAAGAGAAAATAAATAAAAGATAAGGAAGGTACGAAAATGTACAAAGCCTCTCGCACAGAAGCTGAGACTAATTTCTTTATAGGAAGGCAGTTACCTCCATTGGCTATGAAATATACTAGAGTGAAAATTTGCTTCATTAGCTTCTGATTAAAACCCAAAATGAGCGCAATAAGTCAAATAGTCGTGAGTTTGTAGCAGTTCAAAGACAAGCGTGTACATGGACCGCTCCAAGGAAACAAACAAACAAAAAAAAAATAAATAGATAAATAAATAAATAAAAATAAATAAATAAATAAAAACTTTTTATTCGGAATTCATATCAAGTGGACGTACCTCCTTTTCAAAGTAGGCACCATTGAAAGCTAGCAAGCATTCATACGCAGCTTCCACTTTGGGAATGTCTTTGAAAATTTGAAGTCAGGTAGCGAACTGAAGAAAATTTGCGCTGCAGTGATGTCTTCTTTGTTCGTTATGAAATAACGACTACATAAAGCGAAGTTTAAAAGTGAAAATATCCAAAAGTGGCAGGTTGCAAGACCCTGGCTGTATGCTAGAAAATGTCCATTTTTCTCTTCGTCGCGTAATACTTAAAAGCCGACGTGGTATGTGGGGGTACATTATCGTGATGAATATGAAGGAGCTCTCCAAATACGGGGGCCTTTTTTTGCTAGTGCTGGCGCAGTCTCCATCACTCCTTGGTAGTACACCACATTCACCGTTCGCCCGAGAAAGACAATGTGTTGGTATACTACGCCTCATCGATCCCAAAATCAACTATCATCACCTTACCTGTGCTGTTCTGTTGCCGCACTATCTTTTTGCGAGCCGACTGCAGCGACTTCCATGTGTTACTTTCTTGTTAACATCATGGATCCATGTTTCATCGCGTGTTATGATTCGATCCAGAATGAGGAGATCATCTTTCGTACGTGTCTTGCACTGGGTGCAAAGATCCACACACAGATGTATTTGTTTTGCTGTAAGAAAATGTGCTACCCATGCGAAAGCCTCTTCATTGTCAAATGATCCCGCAAAATTTGATGGACGATGTCCTTCGATATGCCCAAATGTCCACTTAACGCTCTCGCAGACATATGCCTATTATCATGAATAATTGTTGCAACACTATTCACTAGCGTCTAGTTGATGACAGACGATTTTTGTCCAGGATGCGGGAGGAAAGAGCGCGCATTTTTGAACAACTTGTGTCATCGGCACACTGTGCTCTAGTCAGTCTGTCTTGACCAGCATACGAGGGGCCGCGGTGGCTCAGTGGTAGAGCGTTCACCTGTGGTGCATGGGGTCCCGGGTTCAAACCCTGCTCCCGCCAAGTGAACTTTGTGGTGGACAAACACGGTGTGCGTGGGTTTCCTCCCACTTTCTTCATTCCACCATTTCGTTCATTACTCACCATCACCATCTCCTTTAGCCTAGCCGGCATAACCGTCGGACTTTTTTTTTTTTTTTTTTAATCAGCATACGCCTGTTGAAACATTACATATGTTTCCGCAGCAATCTAAACGCCAATAAAATTTTATGGTACGTCGCTGTTTATCTAGAATATTCGTCATGAAAAGCATTCTTATACATAAAAAGCTGGAGACGTAAACAAAACACGTTCGACGTAAATCAACACAGCTCACTAACGTGGTTTTATTTTTATAAACAGATTGAAATGGATGGATAAAACAACAATACCTCTATAGCAAGCAGTGGGGGCGTGTTTACTAATATACCATTCCAGAACTTCAAAAAACTATAGGCTATCCAGAGTTTGGTCTGTACCGTAAGTACCTCTGCGTACTTACCCCTTAAATAGAACAATTTCACTACTATAGTTTATCTTTAAAAAATGTTAAATATTTACCGACGATACAAAAATAATTTTCATAAATACTCTTTTCCTTATAAAGTATTTAATTAGCTTTTACAGGTTAGATTTTGTTTCTGAAACTCGAAAGGGGAAAAATGATAAGCGTAACGACCGCTAGAACGTTGCCGCTGCATTTAAACGTGACTAAAACTGTCTGCTCAAAGGTATCGTTGCCAACTGCCGAAAAATTTCACCGTAGTATCAACCTACATTCGTGAGCTCATTAGTGTTGTCACTTTCACTGATTTCAAGTACGAAAAGAGGTAGCGGAAAAGGAATAAAACTACGGGAGAAAGAATGGAATGAGATTTACCTGATTTTTAAGAAAAGTAAAACTTCTTTCCATCTCCTTTACTTTCTTTTTTTTTTTTCTATCTCAATCAAAGAAAAATATTTTAATGAGAAACGGAAAGAGAGTAGAAAAGTGTTTACAGATTAACGTAAGATTCCAACCACTTGTATCTCCACGGGGGATCGAACGCCGGACCTTTTGATTACAAGGCGACGAGTGTAATCACTCATCCGCGGGGGACACTATAAATAAAAAGGCAGTAATAATTTCAGAGGTGGTCTGCGGGGTGATTTTTCAAGTAACAAATTACCATCTGAGGTAGTTCAGTTTTATTATTATTATTATTATTATTATTATTATTATTATTATTATTATTATTATTATTATTATTATTATTATTATTATTATTATTTAACCAAGCTACACCCATAATCCACATCTTTGCAAAAGTATTGACTTGTTTTGTATTTAAAATAAACGCTAAGTGTAAAACTTCTTAAGCCTAACACTGATTTATAAAATTTTTGTCGGTACATGTGAGTTCGATTATTAATTAGATATATTCCCCATCGGGAAGGAAATTTCAGCGAGAATTGCTGTAGGACATTTCATATTTTTTTCTTTTATCTTTCACATATATTTGTATATTTTTCTTTCATATTTCTTTGGGAGTTCATAACTGACCGTGATTTCTGTTGGGTTTCATAATAGCATTGGTTTCACAAACTGCAATAGGAAATAAGTAGACAGTTTGGTACGGTGGGTGGGACCAATTGCTTACCTACTGTATCGTCTATTGTCGTGCTACATGACTCGTGTCAGACTCTAGACAAAATTCTTCTCTCTTGTCTCTTTGTTATTATGCAGAGTGCGACGGAGTGTGGTCTCTGAGCATTCGGCATTTTGTTGATTGTGTTTATTTGCGTACTATGCTGTTCTGAGAACGAAATCGCTGTGTTTGTGTGTGCGTTGGTGCATGCATGTGTTAATATATCAAAATGGAAGAAGTTACAACCAGCACCTCCTTTCAGCGCAAGAGTAGTCAAGTGTTGAAGAGTAAAGAAACGGCTATAATCATGAACGTGTTCAATTATTTAAAGCAGAAAAACCCGAGTAAAAGTATAAGTTGTTTCGCAAGTGAAACAGCTTGGAAGAAAGACGACATGCAGCAGTGGCTAACCTTGCACAATATTGAGTATGGTGAGTGAAACGGTGAAGTTCAAAAAAATAATAATTATATTCAATTATTCCAGTTCCTGTTCTGTGTTCTGGTAACATTGAATGTGTGTGTCGTCGAAAATGGAGTGCTAGGTGTAGAAGTGTGTGATGAAATAGATTTTTTACGTTTATCACATGTTTAAACATGATATATGCGACTGTTTCACAAAATGTATTACTATTGTGCTGCCAATATGTCTTGAGCCGTGGCAAAAATGCGAACTAAAACTCAGACCCTCACACACCCACGCTTTGAGCCAATAAGGGTTCAGCTGTTGCTAGGCGAGAGAAAGTGAGTGGAATACCTTCAGCCGATAGCAGCGCTTGCAACGGAAGACTAGGGATCAAGTCAATGTGGTATATTTATAAATCAGATCATTTGTTATAATTTATATTTTTCTTCAAATTGATTAACACTATAAATAACATATAAACAATTATACCCTTAAAAAAATTATATTCAATAGTTGACAAGTAGGGACATTGGACTTTAGATTATTTCCGGCAGAGGTCAGTGCAGCTAGTTGTGTGACAGAGAACATTGTATTGTGCTGCCATCTATCTGAAATTGTAAGTTATAACTACCGATTGAGCGTCGTATTACAACTTTGGTAAGCCGTCCGTCAACATCTCAATTCTTACTGTTAAATTGTTCGCAGTGGATTTTATGTGATTTAATGAATACTTAACGAAGTAATAAGTGGGTTTGCATTCTTGTGACGAGATATGGAGAATAAGGACCCGATTGTATGTAGAAATTATAGTTTTAAGTAGTTTCTTTACTTTGTATTTTTGTTTGTAGTTAATTTACTCATTATATTTGATTTCTGTTGCTTTCGGCATAAGGTCGTATCCTTATTGCCCATATTTTCCATGTACCCTTTTGGTGGGATTAAATTTGCAAATAGGACAAACCTCTTTGAAATTAGTAACCTTTGTTTGATCAATTTAAACATAATTATCCACTATTGCGAATTCAAATTGGGAATTGTACGACAGTAAGGGTTTTCATTGCACAACCTTTCGGTTGTTGAATTTCACGTTTAATATACGTTGTTGTTGCTTTTCTTAATTTATTATAATAAATTGTTTTCCAATCAAAAGATAACTTTTTATCCATTTCCTTGTTCGTGCAATACTATTCTACTCACATACCTTGTCTAATCACTTATCTCTCGTGCTACCTGCACACATGTTCATATTCATATTCATATTCATATTTATTTGCCTGTTTATAGCTTACAAATGAGGACAATCCTCAATTAAGCATTACAGTTGTCAGATATGATTTACATTCTCTATATATTATCAGTAAGATAAGTTTCCACAGAGTAATAGCTTTTTTCCAACAATAATTCTAACAGAGTAGTTCTGAATATCCGTTTTTCGTTAATGTTCTTATACTTTGCTGGTAATTTGTTATATAATTTTATACAATTCATATACACAGTTTTGCTAAAATTTGCATAATTCTGTTGGATAGTATACATATTACAATTCTGCCTAGTATTGTATGAGTGAATCGTATTAGCTAAAGTAAATAAATCCTTGTGCTCGATTACATACATAATTGTGCGATATATATATAAACTAGGTAATGTCAATTATTTATACTTTTTAAAAATATTTTTACATGAGGATCGTTCAGGCATACTTAACATTATTCTAATAATTTTTTTCTGTATTCGGAATGTACTAGCACTTATTCTCGAATTCCCCCAAAATATAACACCATAGTTTATTATTGAAAAAACTTTGCTATAGTATAAGGACATGACAGCTTCCTTGCACAAACTACCTTGCAACCTACGGAATGCAAAGCAGAGTGAACTGAGTTTAGTATTAATGTATTCAACATGAGTATTCCATGTTAAATCTTCATTAACATATACTCCTAGAAATTTAATAGATGGTGTTTGACATAATTCTACAGTGCCTACAGTTATTGGTACAAGTTCATTTCTTTGGCCCGGGAATCGAAATTTGACAATGTTAGTTTTTCCTAAATTCATAGTTAATTTATTTATGTTTAACCAACTAATAATTTTTGTTAGCGTCTTTGTAGTGAGCCTTTCTGCTTCATTTACTGAGTCTCCACTGACAAGAACATTTATGTCATCAGCATACAATGTTGACTTCACACAGCCTAGACTATTAACCAAATCATTAATATATACAACAAACAAAAGAGGTCCCAATATTGATCCTTGTGGTACTCCTTTTGTTACTTTCATTAAAGATGATTTAAACATTGTTCTTCTGCCATTTACCTCTTTACAGATGCCAACAGTTTGACTACGTTCAGATAAATACGACTTTATCCAATTGTTTGCCACACCTCTGATGCCATAAGAATACAATTTTTCTAGCAAAATACCATGGTCTATAGAATCGAACGCCTTAGATAAATCAACAAAAATACCAATTACATGCTTTCCTTTATTTATATCCATTGCTACATCAGAGATGAAATTAAAGATTGCAGTGTTGGTTGACTTCTGGCTTTGAAACCCGTGTTGACTTGTGGATATTATATTATTTAAAAGGAAAAAGTTATTTAGTCGTGCTTTCATTGCTAACTCAAATATTTTAGAAAAGCACGACAAAACTGAAATAGGACGATAATTATTTAACTCCAATTTACTTCCCTTTTTATACACAGGTGTAACTCTAGCTAACTTAAGCCGCGTAGGAAAAATTCCTGTCAAAAATGAATGATTTATTATATGACAGAGTTGATGTGCAATAAGAAGAGAACTTTCCTTTACAATCATGGATGGCACTTCATCCCAACCTGGAGAGCTGGAGCTTTTTAAGCTTTTTATTATTTGTAAGATTTCCTCTGGTGTAGCTGGTTTCAGGAAAAGCGACTTAGTTATTCCGCTCTGTAGCTTAGAGTTATTTTCTTGATGAGCTATTTTGATTGGGTTAAATGTTTCTAAAGTTAAGAAATATTTATTAAAATGATTTGCAATCTTATCTGGGTTACATACTACTTGAGAGTTTACTTTTATTGCATCAATTCCTGTTGTTTTTGCCTTATTCATCTTACCATTAATTAATTTCCACATAGCTTTACTTTTGTTTCTCGCTGCTAAGATGTAATTTGTACTGTGTAAAAGTTTTGCTGTTCGTATGACTCTTTTGTATGTCTTCCTATAGTATTTTACATATTCAATAAATTGAGGTGTTACATCTTTACACGTTTTTAGTTTTTCTGATAACTCAAGTAGTTTGAGTTTAGAAGTCCTAATTCCTATAGTGACCCATGGTTTCCCCAACCTAACCTTACTGTAGTTCTTTCTGGGAAACGCAATATTGAAGTGAAAGAGAAATGTATCTAGAAAAAAGTTAAATTTACCATCCGTATCACCAATTTCATATATTTTGTGCCAGGTTTCTTGTGCTAGCAAGTGTAGAAAGTAATTAATATTAGTTTTTGAGAAACATCTTTTTGTTATAACTTCTGATTGAGTAGGTACGAATATTTGAGATGTGTATATTTGCCCTATTATTGCATCATGGTCAGAAAAACCTGGCTTAAAGATATTCAAAGAGGTAACTAACTCTGTGTATTGTTTACTTATTATTATTTGATCTAACGCAGTTTTCCCTCTAGTTGGTTCTCTGATAAGAGGCTGCAACCCAAACATATCTAATATATTTTGACATTTTGTTTTTTCTCTTGATTTCTTTTTCTCTTGATGGGTAAAGTTACCAAAGTTGCAATGCCGGTTTGTGACGTGGAAGTATTGTAGCTATATGAGACAAAAAGGAACGAACATATGAAATGGATATCGCTACTAAAATATAAAATTTGTTGTACTGTGATACTTCACATTAGCTCATGGAAGAAAAAAAAAATATTGGTTCGAAACATGATGTTAAAAGGTGAATGTAGTAAGTATCTACCACTTATATTGTGTGAAAACATACATGTCAATGCGTGAACGTGACCAAGAGTTATTTGGCTTTATAATTAGAAATTATCTGCATTTTCTAAATTTAATATGGAGGATTTGGTAGACTTTAGTGAGGTAGATGAATTTTGGTCACGCGTAATTAACGAGTCACGGGAAGCCCAAGGTCATGGTTCCCGTTCGGTTTGCCACGGTGACGTGTAAGGTGATGTGGAGTGTGGAATCAATCGGGAACACGAAACTTCACGCCCGGTTGAAGCCACAAACCTGCACCTGTCACAAAGTCACTCGTCAGCTGGTGGTTTGCGACCGCCGATAAAATTTTTCCAGGTTATTTTCTGAAAGTATATTTAACTCTTTGCGATTACAACCACAAGAATTACCGACAGTAAATGAAGAAAATGGTTTTCAATTGTGTGAATTTCTTTTGCGTTTAGACATAATGATAAATAGGAAACTAGCACCGGTAGACGCGATCTTAGTAGCTTCGTTGGAAAAATGTACTGGGAGGCTTTTTGAGGAAATGCAAAGGCTTCTTAAGATTACTACTGAGCGGGAGTACATTTCAGATAGGGTATTTGAGAAATTTGTAACACCTATAATAAATTAAGAATTTTATAAGTGTACATTCTTTCGGGTTATGACAGAAAATGAACCGTTAGTGAACTTTATTATTGAAAAGAATGCAGTCCTTCGTATCCTTGGTAAAGGAATGAAAAATATATAGAATTTTGTAGACTTGTAATGAATTTGGTTAGGCCTGAAGTTAGAAATACGATGTTGTTAAGTAAGTTACCCCTCGCATGGTCTGAATTAATGGAATTTGCGGAGTGTTATGATCTCAATTGTAATTGCGATAAAGAGTACAATCAAATTTTGAGAAAACAGAATGTAAACAATAAGATATAAGTGGGGAGAAGAAAATATCACGATGTACCGGGTGCCTGCACATCTTGTGGTTTAAAATCACATTCGTGGCGTTTTTGCCCGTATAAAAATAAAAACTAACTAACTAACTAACTCTATGGCCTATGGAACCCGGAGGTTCAATGCCGCGTTCACGAAAGCTCTCCACTGACTTCTATCCTTAGCTAACTGCATCCAGTTTCTACTGTCCTCCCATCTGCGCCTAGGTCTTCCTAATGGTCGTTTTCCGATTGGTCTTCCAGTGAAGACTTTGAAAGCGTTTCTACTTTTTTCCATTCTAGCTGCATGACCCGCCCACCTAAGCCTCCTAGACTTCACGACCCTAACAATGTTGGGTAAACCGTATAAATTATGTAGTTCCTCGTTATGAAGTTTCCGCCATTCCCCATTCCCGTTCCTCTTGGGTCGGAATATTCGTCTCAGGATCTTGTTCTCAAATACTTTCAGTCTATGCTCTTCCCTCAGAGTAAGTGTCCATGTTTCGCAGCCATACGAAACAACAGGCATGATTACCGTTTTGTATATTTTAAGCTTCAAATTCCTCGACAGAATTCGCGACGACAAGAGATTTTGAACCGAATAGTAGCACGAATTCCCTGCTTTTAGTCGACATTTAATTTCTTCGTGAATATGATTTTCCTCTGTTAATATTGATCCTAGATATATGAAACTATCCACTTTATCAAAAGTATTATTTAATTTTTTAACGCATCCATAATTTGCTGTATGCCGGTCCCGACGCACTTCCATGTATTTAGTTTTATCTGCATTTACTTCTAAACCCATGTCCCTGCAAGCGTTTAATAAGATCTCTGCATTTCTTTCTATTGTTCTCCTATCATCCCCTATTAAATTTACATCATCAGCATATGCTATAACCTGGTGAATACCGTTCAACTCTAGGCCCTGGTTGCTATCTTTGATTTTCCTTATGGCGTATTCCAGAACGAAGTTAAATAATAATGGCGACAACGCATCTCCTTGTTTCAGGCTATTTTCGACGTGAAAGCTCGTGGACAAAAATTTTCCTACCCGGACTTTACTTTGGGATTCATTTAAACATATCTTAATTAATCTAATTGGCTTTCTCGGTATTCCAAGTTCTGTAAGAACGATGTATAATGTTTCTCTCCTAACCGAGTCGTACGCCTTTCTAAAATCAATAAATAGTTGATGTACCGGGGTATTGTATTCCCACTTTTTTTTCGAGTATTTCGCGAATGGTAAATATTTGGTCGATAGTTGACGATTTCGTCTAAATCCGCATTGATAATCTCCAATAATTTCATCTGCGTATGAGGTCAGTCTTGCTAATAGAATATTTGAAAGGATTTTATAGGATGTTGACAGAAGAGAAATGCCTCGATAATTATTACAGTCAGTTTTGTCGCCTTTCTTGTGAATTGGAACAATGTTTGATTCTTTCCACTCTTGTGGCAATTCTTCCTTGTTCCAGATAAGGAGAATGAGTTTGTGTATCTTGTTCCACAATTTTTCGCCTCCAGCTAAAATTAACTCAGCCGGAATTTCATCTACACCCGTAGATTTGTGTTTCTTTAATTTCTTTATAGCATTTTGTAGACTATGAAGAAATTAAAGAATAAAACGAAAAGAAACTCTGAAATTAAAAAAATAAAACGAAAAGAAACTCTGAAATTAAAAAAAATAAAACGAAAAGAAACTCTGAAATCACGTATTGCGTGCCACAAGAAGAGGAAAATAATTGTTTACTTCAAATGCCGCTTTCGATCTGTCGTGAAATGTATTCAGCTATAATACATACTGGCTCGAGCCTGAATCTCGTTGACTGTAGTGTGTTAAGTAAATTGCGTACGAAGTGTAAACCCCTTTCGAAAACTGTGAATTAAAAAAATAACTATAATGAACGAGGAACCGATTCTGGTGACTGAAATGGTTCAGTCGGTATTTTTTGTTTATGGCATCCGATTTGTTGCATGGTTCGGAGTGATACAACATCCTATACTTCAGATACTGTTGGGTTTTAATTTCTTAAGAGAAAGTTATGCGCATTTGGATATTCCAGATAAAACATTATTTTTGCAACATTTAAATAAAACAATTAAATTAAGTAACTGGAACTTCCGTTCCCATGTTCCCAGTGATCTGCCGCTTTTAAAATCTCGTTATAGGTCTACCTGTTTTGACTCTACACCACCAGGCGCCATTGATGTGGGGGAGAGACAGGAGCCAAGAGCCAAGGCATGTAGTAAGAAGAAACACGAGCTGTGAAGATCAATCTGCTCCTTCGGAGGTTCTTCACAAAGATTTTGCCGAGGAATCATCAGCGGAACATAGAAGTTCAGCGTTACTTCAGCGACATCGTTCTCATCATATGAGGCTCCGAACGGAAGTCCCCGAAACCCAACTAGAGCGACCCAGAGAAGTAATGGATGTCAGGAATAGATGTTATCAAACGTCTCTGTCATCCAGACGTGCCAGGACGTCACTGCAGCGGAATAGTCGAGCTTCCCAGAAGGAATCCTTAGGGGCGATGCACACGAGCCGGACTTTGGTGGCCACGCCAGGTCAACTTACAGAATTGTCGGATGGCCATCGGATTCATGCATCTACCTTGGACCAAGTATTAGGTGTCAATCATGTTAATCAGCGCCGTGGTAGTCTAGTGGTTTCCTTAGGATCGAGTCACACCACCCGATCCAGCTCTTCCGGACCCAATGTAGGAGTTGGAGGAAATGGTATGAGCAACGGTTCAGCATCCACGGCAACAGTTTTTGGTGGATCATAGGATGGTTTCCGGAATTCTATCAGGACAGGGAATTCCTTAGGGGCGTACTAAACCAGCCATCCAGTGGAGGTCGACGGTTGTGTGGAGAGTTATGACGCCGTTCCAGCAGGTGTTCCAGTGGCGAATCCTGTTCGACATGAGTTTTTGCAGCCAGTTCCAGTGGAATCAAAGGAAACTCCAGGATATGTGTTGTTATCATATGGCTCCCTGTCAACGAAAATGGTTATATCATTTCCCTGTGAGGTTGCTTCGACAGCAGATTTCCCTGAATTGTCTTGTTTGGACGAGTCTACTTCTTGCTACTAGTCACCTACGTGCCAGCTCCAGCGTCTGTCGCTATAGGAGTGATAAGCGAATTACACTGGGACTTCCCTGCTGTGAAGTGTTCCGATATGTGGGCCCAAAGTAAGATCAAGTAAGAAATTGGAACTACGCCGGTGGTGACTTCAAAGTTCCTAGTGCATGGCTGATTTTCTAAGGACTGGACCAAATTTTGGAATGATCATTTTTTTGAACTCTAAATATCATGTTTTCTTTTCAAAATTCTCCCTATGTGGGGGAGTATGAAACGGTGAAGTTCAAAAAAATAAGAATTATATTCAATAGTTGACAAGTAGGGATATTGGACTTTAGATTATTTCCGGCAGAGGTAGTGCAGCTACTTGCGTGACAGCGAACATTTTATTGTGCTGCCATCTATCTGAAATTGTAAGTTATAACTACCGATTGAGCGTCGTATTGCAACTTTGGTAAGCCGTCCGTCAACATCTCAATTCTTACTGTTAAATTGTTCGCAGTGGATTCTGTTATTATGTGATTTAAGTGAATACTTAACGAAGTAATAAGTGGGTTTGTATTCTTGTGAGAAGATATGGAGAATAAGAACCCAATCATATGTGGAAATTATAGTTTTAAGTAGATTCTTTATTTTATATTTTTGCTTGTAGTTTATTTACTCATTATATCTGATTTCTGTTGCTTTCGGCATAAGGTCGTATCCTTATTGCCCATATTTTCCATGTACCCTTTTGGTGGGATTAAATTTGTAAATAGAACAAACCTCTTCGAAATTAGTAACCTATGTTTGGTCAATTTAAACATAATTTTTATCCGCTATTGCGAATTCAAATTGGTAATTGTACGATAGTAAGAGTTTTCATTGCATAACCTTTTGGTTGTTGTGTTTCACGTTTAATATATGTTGTTGTCGCTTTTCTTAATTTATCACAATCAATTGTTATACAATCGAAAGGTAACTTTTTATCCATTTCCTTGTTCGTTCAATACTATTCTACTCACATACCTTATCTAATCACTATCTCTCGTGCTTCCCGGACACACGAGAGACCGTCACATGAGGATATATTAAAGAAAGATTTGATGGATCTAATAAGCATTCATCGTCCTAAATATGAAAAATATGACTGACGAATGGACTAAACAACTAGAATACATTGTTCTCCGATTACCCCCTTATCACAGTCAGCTCAATCCTATTGAATTCGGGTGGTCGCAAGTAAAACAGTATGTTGGGACGAATAATACAACATTCAAAGTGAAAGACGTTGAAAAATTAATTGATGAAGCGTCTGAGCGTATAGCAGAAGAACATTGGCAACCCACGTGAGGCATGTGATAAACATCAAAAGTGACATGTGGAAAGCAAATGAGCTGCAAGATGATTTTGAGCAGTTGATTATTCATTTGGATGAAGACTCCTCTGAATAAGTATCATCTGAAACCTTCTATGATGATGATGATGATATGGAAGGAATTGATCCTTTGGAGTGCAATTGATTCAAAGTGGTAAGTTAATGTAAACAAAAAATAACTTAAAAACTTCCGCGACTATGGTATTGATCTCTGTATCAGAAGTACTAATAGACGAATTAAGAAACAGATTGGGTCGAAAAGTACTTTCTCTCATGAACGATGAAAGTACAACCACAAAAAAACACACTACGTTTGTGAATTTGCTCATGTTATGCTGAAGATTGTTTACCTATGGAAAGATTTCTGAACACTGTGAGGATTCCAAATTCTATATATTAATACGCATGATTGCATATATGGATAGAAGAAAACGAATATCACGATAATGTTTCCAGAACGATTTCTATCGATTAATGTAATTTTATAATGCAATGGATTTGTATTATTTAATGTATTACTAATAATTGTATTATTCTAAAACACATACAGCTGAATTATGTAATTGATTAATTTTACAACATGGGAAAACTCGCTTGTGTCACTGACTATACCTTGCTGCTTAATGTAATCATCATTAGGATCAAACGACTACTGTATTGTCCTTAGTTTCGAGATTAAATAATATTTCATTGATATTCGGCTTTGATGCTGATGCTAAAGTTCCTGCTGAAATGCGAAACACTGGGAAACTAAATTAGCGACGAGTCATATTGGAACCCAGACATTTTTCAAGTCTTTATAAACAGAAGTGGTTCATACGTTTAGTGAAACTCTTATTAAAACACAACACAACCATCTTTACCTATCAGAAACTCAATTTCTTGGTGCACATTAAATGCAATACAGTTGTTCTAAGATTTGAAGTAGAAACGGAAGCAGCTGCAACGGTGATTTCTTTACATTGCAAACAATAAATACTTTCAGCAAATACAATCAGAACATATGCATTATCTCTTAAGGCAGTTGAAGGCACTTACATAAATATCATGAGACAAATGACAGTAAGATCAATAACTTTACCTGTAGTTTGAATCATAATCTTAAGCATCCTCCCTGCGGACCAACCTGGATTGATGCAATATTTCCGGGTTAGAGATTATTCTGCCGGCAAGCCAAAAAGATATCGAGGGCAATAATAAATGAACTAAATAAAATGAACATCACTAGTGTATTGAAACGTCAATTTCCTGATCTTCTCCGGATCAGTCAACAAAAGAAAATCACGAGTTACCTATCACTTTCTTATCAAATCAGTTATAATTCCAATTTTTCGTAACCACTATCAGTTACCTTATGGTATTCTCAAAGAGATAAAGTCCAATGTAAACAAATTAGTAGAACAATACATCTGAAAACATGTTGCATTCTCTAATAGAACAACTCCAATGGTAGTAGTTCGAAAGAAAAACGAAGAATTAAGCTTCTGCATTGATTACAAAGTTACGTTAAATAGGTTTTAGAAAACATGGTTTATCAACTTCGCACTGTAGACGATATTTTCAATCAGTTGAATTAAGCACCAAGAAGCTATTGCTTTATATTTATAATGCACTCATCATACAGCTTTACTGTGTTATTCAAATGATACTTAAAAAAAAAAAAAAAAAGCATGACCTATAAGTGAATCTGTGTAATAAAGTGGTTTGTAATAATCGTCTCCGCTATTAACAATAAGCCTCAAATGGGAACTTTCTAGTATCCGCATCAGTGATTGGAGCAAAAATGAATGTGAAACCATTAAATATTTAATGTTCACACTGTTCATATATATATTATTATATAAGTTTTTCTGTGTAGAAGAGTTTGGGTTTGTGTGTATTTGTTGCGTGTTATAGATGATGTGTATATGTTAGGATCTCCACCATTACATGTGAATTAATCACACGACGTAAATTCGTACTTAGGAACTTCGCGTTATCCTACTTAAAGAGAATTTGGAAAATAAATGTCTCCTTATATGGGTACTACACTTTCGTATTAGGGAAGCTAGTACATGATTCTTCTTCTCAGTCTCTTCTTCCTAGCCGACGGGAGTAGGAATTTACCTTTACGCTGCGCAATTAGCCTCGAGCAATAACTGCCTTCATTTAGCCGCTAGTCTCAAATTGACCAAGTGGATTTATATTTTTTTTCTGGAGGTCTTGCTTAACTTTAGACTAGTCTTCTACCAAAGGATCTCACAGTTACTTGACTTAAGAGTTCAATCAGAGAGAAAAGAACGCGATTTCAGAATAAAAATGAGTCTATTATAATACGTGAAGAGGAAGCACACATTATTCGTGACGAAATGTATTGTAGTTTTATTGTCTACATGCTAGAGTGAACACGAATGCGCTTGAGTCTAGATATGTCTGCTCTAGGAAGAGATAGTTCGCGGGCTTCATCTAATGTTTTATAAAAAGTAAAACTTTTCATGAAAAGAGATTAAATTGAAAGTACAAGGAAAGATTGAGAAAAGTTTAACTCTATCATGACCAATGGTGTGCCAAGTCTGATCTATGTCCGAGTGAAATTTCACGTCGCCAAACAAAAATCTAAGTCTTTTCTAAGACATATTACTCGATAAGACTCGGTGTAGAGACTAAGTCCCATCACATCTGGACTTTGACTGCAGCAGTCAGTTAGCTATTCATGCCACGGAAGTGTAGTGTCGTCCTACTCCGTCGAGAGCGTCGAGTCTACTGACTTTAGAAGACCATACGGAATTATTTTATATTCTAATTTTCTTTTCCTTTTTATATTTTTAATATTTTCTCGCTTTGCAACCATTTTAGGAGCGCAAGAGTACTTTTTTTAAAAAATCTTTTTCTTTTTGTAAATACATTTCTTCTCTGCTCTGCGGTTCAAGGAATCCATTTTATAACCAGTCAGAGCTTTCAGTCATACAGCGTTCCCCAAAGAACATTAGTTCCTAACTCTTTCATATACTATGGTTCTACTTCCTTTTTTGCGTCGAGAGCGGTATGACCATATCTGGAGTTGAAGTCTGCCCTTTTACCAGCACCACGCCTTATCTCGTAACAAAATTATCCCTCCAACTCGTTAAAGAAATGCTTAAAGTTATCCTTTCTCAAAATAGTGTTGGACTTACGTCACTTCCCTGTGTCACAAGAAGACATCAGATAACTATTCAAAGGGGAGTAACAAGTACGGAAACGAAATCATGAAATACGTAAAAAAAAAGATTAGGTATAAGGTACTGGAAGACTAACGATATCGTCTTCATATGTAAGATTTCTCGCATTAATAATTTGTATGTGATGACTGCAGGTAAGCAACATAATCTTTGAACTATAGATATGAATTATACATTGTTACAAGAAGTTTAAAGACCTGTAATACGTTATTAAAATATTCAATGTTTTATAACAAAATGTTCAACGTAAAACAATGTTGCTCTGACCAGCTTTTCAGCAAGTCATAGCACTGCGGTTACTTAGGTATTGATATACAAGTGTCTTCTTGTTGTTCAATTTAGATGTTTATTTTGGTGCGCTAGGAGCTACAGTGCGCTACATGGACACCAGAGTGTACAATAAAACTGCCGTCTCATTTCGTTTCAGTTTGTAAATTAATTCAGTTTACGTTCAATAGTGCGTAATGAGGTGGAATTTGTTTGAATTAGAGATGCAAGGGCTGGGAAAAAACGGCTTTTTTGGAAACAAACTCGGTTTTTTCTGCTTCGCTTTCTTGCTTGGGAAATTTTGGGCTTTTTTCAAAATTCTGCTTTAAATTGATAAAGCAGACTTTGGTTTGCTTCTCTATAACACAAAAAATCATTTAATTAGTGGTTGATGCTGATAATAATATAAAACCTCGAAAATAAAGCATGAATTTCGAAAAGATATTTTAAACAATTTTACTTCAACATATTTACATTATGAATTCCGAAGGATTAACCAATGTATATAATAAGAATTTTTTAACCTCCTATATACTAAAGTAAGCAGGGTTGGTAAAGTAAGTAGTGTTGTTTTTGAAAATGCCAAAAACCCGTTTTTTTTGGGGGGGGGGAGTTTAAACCAGGGTTTTTTGGTTTAAACCATTTTTTTTTTTTTTTTGTGGTTTAAACCAGGTTTTTTGATTTATATATTTTGTTTTATGTATTTATATTACATATTCACAGAAATAAGTTTGTTTCACCTTAATGTTATTATGCAACAACGGGATTATGTTGGAAGAGGTCCCATAAGCTTAAAGAAGTCCGGTCAGTAAATTCCTTAAATTGAGAAACTCCCGCCTTAGCCATCGGAAAAATCCCATCATTACTTTAAATGTAAAACAATAACGGGAAAATCCTGTTATTGCTTTGCATGAAAAATTTAAAGATCAACGTATCATAATCAGTACGCTAAAACTGAGGTATTAAATTACAAATTCAGTATGTAGATATCATTGAAAGTCCAATCCAAGCTAATGTTGGAAGCTAGGTAGGCAATCGATAAATTTTGCCAATCGCTATCAATATATTTAAGCAACGTTGGCTTCTTTATAAAACAACAGGCATTCACGCATGCAGAAATATACAATTTGGTTTCGTTTCGCATGTTTAGGCTTAGCTTCCTTACGTAATACCGAGGTTATCACGGAGAAGACTTTTGCTTAAAGTGACATCCGAACCGCTACTTGGTTTCGACCGAGAATCGAACATGGGACACCTTGATTAAAAGCTGAAAAGGAAATAAAACTAATGCAGATGGTTTGATATGTGGAAACGGCACCATGAAGTTCACACGATTCGCATTTTTCGTTCTTTTTATTTTTTGGTTAAAACCAGTTATTTAAAAAAAAAAAAAAAAAAAAAAAAAGCTGATGTAAACCAGCCAACCTAAAAGTAAACACTTCTTTTAAAAAAATATACACAAATAACTAACAAAATTGTATGTAGTATTTTTTATTTCAAAATACTCCATACCCTCTTTTTGAAACAAAATAAAATTAAAATAAAACATAAAAGAAATACTTAGATTTATATGATACACTTACAGGCAGCACATCTACAGCTTTTGGGTCTGTATATTCCTGAAATTCTACAGTTAAGTTTTATATAACCACCGTCACGGTTTAAACAATCCTCAAGTTTTCTGAATTTTTAACAAGAGGGATTCAACATATCATTACGTACCCCCCCTCCCCCCAAAAAAGGACTACAGAATATATTTGAGTTAAGCTAAATACAACTGCACAACAAACATGCCTGAGTGGTTAGCTTTTGCGCTTCTATCGGGAAGTCCGGGATTCAACCCAGCATTCGACCATTCTGACAAAGCTTTTCTTCATTCCATTTGTGAATGTAGAAATAGTGCGTGTACTGTGAGTTGACTGACTTCCTTTCTTATTGTTTTTAAATCGTTATTATTACTAATTACCAGCAGTGACGGTTTTCGGAAGGTTAGGGGAGCGGTCTTTCGGACTGAAGCCTGTTCCCCAAAGTTACGGAATGTCTAAAACAAACGAAGTATCTATTAGTTATGCCTTTACTCATAAACTTTAAGCTCCCGTCAAATCAAATTACGAATGTTTAGAAAAACTAAACATTAGTAAGAAAAACCCCTTCCAAAATAGTTTTTTTCTAAATCCGCCACTGATTCTCAGTATAAAATTATCTTCAAGGTTATATCTGGAAGATTATTGCTAAACATATAAACGAAACGAAAAAATAATTATGCCTGTACTCATAAACTTCAAGCACCTCCCAAATAAAATTAGGACATTTTAGAAAACGAAACAATCAGAGAAACCCCTCTCAAAGTACTTTTCTAAATCCGCTACTGATTATTTGTGTAAATTGGTATTCAAGATTGTATCCGGAAAATTATTGCTAAATCATTGCACAGCTACAGTATAACAGAAATGTGGAAGTACGGTTTGACGGATATATTAAAAAAACGTACGCTTTGACGCATATCTATAAAAAAACATAAGTTTAACTTTTGCGCTAGAAGCTAGAGTACTCAGCTCTTAGAAATGAAACACGGATGACAAACTAAAATGATCTAGAGAGAGAGAAAAAAATGTCGATAACTCAGAAGTTAAAATAAAGGTAAATAACCTCTAAAATTGCCCTCAAATACTACATTGTTCATCTTAGCTTTAATTCGTGAAACAAGTGCTCCATCCATCTTGATGGTGAATTTCAGACCGAAATATGGTATTTAGGTCATGGAATTCTTATCTAACTATAGAACATACCATAAGAAAGCTATTTAGATAGAAAAATAATGAAAATGAAAATAGCCAAAATTGCCAAAATTCTCGTTTTTTTCCCCAAAAAAGCAGGATTTTTATGTGAAAAAAAACATCGATTCAAAAAAGCCGTTTTTTGCATCACTAGTTTGAATTGTATAGTTATGCAGTGATCGGGAATAGTAAGGTACCATATGTATGCATTTCTTGGCATATTGGACATGAACACTAAACATTATGATTAAAGGGAAATGCAGTACGCTATTCCATGTGAAAATGGAAGCAGAATGATGCAGAACACTACATAAGAGAATTACGATCAGCCAAATGAAATAGAAACAAAGTATTCAAACAGTCCTATATTTGTAGTTCATATATGTTGCTTTCCAGTTTTATGCAGTAAAATGAGAACTTTGATAGGACAATATAGACTATAAGACCTTTATTGCATTCATTAATTTCAAGTAGGTTATTTTGCTCTAGTTCTTAATGATGTCTTGGAATGTAAACATTCCAGCCACTTACCTATTGTTATCGCGGAAAGGAAGGTAGCGCGGGACGCTATCTTGAAATACATGAACGAAAAAAAAAAATATTAAAATTTCACAAAATAGAACAATGTAATTAAGAATAAAAGTGAAAACAGCATTCTTTCAATGAGAAAGAATTTAAGTATAAAAATAAAGAAATCTAAATTGTTTAAAATTTCGGTTCATTAATGAGGCTGCTGGTCGTCTCCGGAGAGTGCACGAAGCTTTCCGAGGATGATGTACATGGTGTGAGTTTGAATTCACCGCGGAGGGCTAACACGTTTCGTCTTAAATTGAGGAAAAATACACACTCCGTCTCTAAATTATATAAAATCCGTTTCCATAAATAATTAGGACTATAAAGACAATCCACAGTATGCAGGTTATATTATTTTAATTACAAATAATGAACTTCAATGTCGGAAGTCGTTAGAGACGCCATTTGCACTACAAACCTGTTTTCCACTGACCAGTTATTATTGAAGAAACTGAAACTAACTGTTGAAAACTATTCATCTTAAATATATGTGTTTATGTAAAGAGTTGCGTTAATCATGATCTTTAATAATTAATTAACTACTTGAGTTCGTCACATACATTTGAACCAACTATGAACAAATGAACCTAACTTGTTTTCTGCTACAAGAGTATTAGGCCTATTAATGTTATTTCCAAATTACAAATCCAATACTATGGTACCTTATTAAACTTGATCACTGGTGCATTGGAACCTAATTTAATTAAGCAAATGACTGATTATTGCAGGAAAATGAGACTAATGCGCACTGAATATTGTAGTTAGCATAAAAAGAATTTCCACGTATTAATCATTCCACAGATTATCTGCGTTAACTACTGAAACTCTAATCGGGACATTGAAATAGTTTAGAAGTCATTCAAGAAAGCTATAATTGGTGATAAGTTGACTCTAAATCAATTATGCAGAATATGAGAATAGCATAGGGAACATCTCATTTGCTACTTTGAAAGCAAGATATCCAGTCTGGATAACTTATATGCATTAATTTAGAAAGATAATAACAAATTGATAAGTCTTCGTTCATTGTGATAATAAGTATAACAAATACCATTGAGAAGAATGTATTTTCACAATATAAGAAATCACATCAGCAGTAGTATTAGTAATTTTATGAGATGAGTAACATGATTAGGTTAGGTTAGTTAAGTAAGGTAGGATAGACTAGTTGGGATTAAGGACATTAGCAGGCAGTTATTTATTTATAACTCTAAAGTGCTCATGTAATGTATTAATTTTGAGTCCACATGAATAATATTAGTGTATGAATTGTAATAATTAAGTGGAGTTGAGTTGATTTTGAGTTTATCGTCCCATTCAGCATCGAGGCTATATGAGACGGAACCTACTGATTAACGTGGAATCCGAAGCAATTAGCTTCCACCGGGAATCGAACCCGCGACTCTTACGCCAAACGCGCGTACTCTAGCCGCTTAGCAACGAAAGAGCTCTAATAATTCAGTGGACCATAAATATCAATATATATATAATCTGATCTTCATTGGAAATGGAATATAAATATGAATGCATTTATCCTGTTACATTGAATATTGAATTACCATTATTATTTTGAAACGAATATGGAATCATTTATCTCAAATAAATATAATATTTATTTTATGATGTATATAAGCAAATATTATATTGACTTACTGCTGAGAAAAAATAATTGATTACAGTAGCATATCATTATTGCAGTAGCGTTGCTTTTAATACAATGCTTCTGTTAAATTAATAGACTATTGAGCGTAACGACTAATTTCATTAAATTCTTAGTTGTATATCATAAATTTAATAAAGTTTATATTAAAATGTTATAAAATGTGTGCTTTTTTATTCCATTTGCTAACATGAAACAAAACCTTAGTCTGGATATTTTTTAGTGCTCAGAGGTATGCTTGGTCTTTTATTACTGGCTTTCTTACCACGTAAGTAGTTGACAAAATCCCCTTTAATATTGAAAGTAACGCTACTGCAATACAGATATGCTACTATAATCAACTAGTTTTTTTTTTTTAGAAATGGAATATAAATATGAATTCATTTGTCCTATGTTATATTGAATATTGAATTACTAATATTATTTTGAAAAGAATATGGAATCAGTGATCTCAATTAAATATAAAGGTAATCAAGAAAATTCTGTCGCTTTTTCACCCACCACCTTCGAATATCAATATGTCACCTAAGACGTACCTGGAAGATCAAAAGTAGTCCGCATCTGCATCGACGACCTTCTGCCAACGTTCTGGAAGGCAATGGTTTTTATCGAGGTAGTAGTTGATGGGTCGTGAAACGAAGTGCATTTTGCACCTCTACTAGGGATTTCAACTGGCGTCTTCTAAGGTGATCGTCCAAGGAATGGAACAAGTGATATTCGGACGGTGCAATATCCGGGAAGTATGTCGGATGCAATAATGTTTCGCATCCAAGGCGTAGAATGGTGTCGAGGATCATCCTAGCCACGTGGGCTTAGCGTTGTCCTGTAACAGGAGGACTCCTTTGCGATTCATAAGGGCTAACTGCAATTTTTTTTTTTTTTTTTTTTTTTGAACAGGCTCAACTGCTGACAGTACACAGTTGCACTGATGCTCTGTACAACTGGTACAGGTTTCCGATGCACGATGCCGCGAGCAGTCCACCAAACACACAGGAGGACCTCCTTCTGGTAAAGTAGTTGTTTCGGCTGTTTTGGAACCGGTTCATGAGATGCTAACGAATGATGACGGCGCCGTGGAGCTCCATACAGGACCCACTGCTCATCACGTCAACACCCTATCCAAAAATGACTTCCTCCTCAGACGAGACAGCAAAGAACCACAGGTGTCTGCTTGCGTTACCTTTTGGCCCAGAGTCAAATCATGTGGGATCCATGGACTCAATTTGAACCGCTTCCCAAGTTGATGGTGGTGATGCTGAATGTTTTTTCTACTCACACTAAAATGTAGTTTGAGTTCCTCACATGTCTTGCCACTGTTCACCTCAACTGCTCACTGAAGATCTGCATTTTGTACATATGTTTGTCTTCCGGCACGTGGTGCGTCTTCGAGTGTTTCGTCACCGTCCTTAAATTTGTTAAACCATCGTTGCATTGTCCGCGTAGTCACAACGCCCTCACAAAAGGCCTGGTATCTCTTCCGTCCCGCTGCAGCGACGTCTGACTCCAGTTTGAACTCGTACAGCACACACGCTCTTATGACACTCTGTGGAGGTCGCATGTTCACTCTGTCCTTACGCAAGTTACGGTGTAACTGAACTGCCACAAAGACGTAGTATGTTGGATATACCCACACCAACAATTGACTTCCGTCTTATGTCAATTCGCATTCAACTCACGGTGTGAGGGCCAACTGAACACAGATTTCCACAAAACACGACAGAACTTTCTTGGTTACCCTTATATAATAATGTGTTTCATGATGTATATTGCTTTGACTTACTGCTAAAAGAGAAAAGAACTCATTGATTATAGTAGTATATGTGTATTGCAATAGCGCTGTTTTCAATATTAAAGAGATTTTGTCAACTCATCAAGAAAGCTAGGAATAAAAGACTAAGCATGTCAAGTCATCAAGACTAAACGAATACAATAAATAAGCGAACAATTGATAAGATTTTAATATAAACTTTATTAAATTTATCACATACAACTAAGAATTTAATTAAATCAGCCGTTACGCTCAATAGCCTATTAACTTACAGAAGCATCTTATTGAAATCAACGCTACTGCCTGTGGCGGCTATTAAAGGGGGCAAGAGGGGGCAGTTACCCCCTCACTTTTTTGAAGTGACCCCTTAATATATATAGTTTCATTTAGAAATTTAAAGTTTATGTATGTAATACTGGTTCATAGAAAAAAAGTTACATATAATATTTGCCGTTGCGTGAGTACGTACTGGTTATTTGTTTTATTGCAGAGTTAAGAAAGCTACAGGAATTGCGTTTTAATTGTAACGCAAAACAATTAATATTGCGAAAGCGTATTTCTAATGCTTGTAGTATTTAGTTCCATTTTCTAAATGAATAACATACATTTAATGGCATGTGTGAAATTAAAAATATAAGTTGTTCATTAATCAGCAGTTTCAATATAACTTCTACAAAACAAACCTCATTATTCATTACTATCATTAATATTATCCTTTCTATTTATTTGTTTTGCAAATTTGTGATTAAATAATCTGATCACACAATTTTCCAGACAGAATTTTAAGATGTTCATGAGCAAAGAATCAAATCTCTTCTTACACTTTCGTTGTTTAAGACTACAAACGGCTAATACCCACTTGCGTTGCTCTTGTCAATTTAAGTAATAAAATATGAAATACGATATACGCAATTTTAATTGAAGAAGGTAGTATGCTATTAGTCATACAACCCTTCGTCAAACAAAGTATTAGAAACAACCAGGAAAACTAACATTGATATACAAGTATTCAGATCATGTCTTGCCCCCCCCCCCCAACTTTTAACGCCGAATCGCCGCTACTGGCTACTATAATACAGATATGCCACTATAATCAATTAGTTTTTTTTTCTCAGCAGTAAATCAAAGAAATATTTGCTTATATACATCATAAAATAAATTATTATATTTATTAGTGATAAATCATTACATATTCTTTTCAAAATAATAATAATAATTCAATATTCAATATAGCATAGGACAAATGCATTCATATTTACATTTCATTTCCAATGAAGATTAGATTTTTATATACAGAGTGAATCAAAAGTCTGGACACGGTGGAATAAATCGAGAAGTTAACTTCGGATCGAAAAACCAAAAAATACGTGTTTAGTAATATTAAAAAAAACTATCTGATGAAACCAAACTTGACCCACTAGACCCACCCCCTGGGGGTTGGAGTGGGGTCAATTTTGAAATCTCTAATGGAAACACCAATTTTTGATTGCAGATTTCGATTCTACGGCCCAAACTATGTAAAGTTTCATCAACACTTTTCCGTCGATGCATAACAAGGCGCAGTAATCGGGGAAAATAAATGGCCCCTAAATACTCCCATTTCGTTCATGAGCTTGGTAGTATTTCCGACCTCTGTTCTCGTTCAGTGTCACTGGTTCACTTCTCTGTTCCTTCTCGTCACTGGATAGAAGCACACTACACACAGACAGAAGACACAGAGAAAGGCACACCTTCTTCATTCGGGCTTCGGGCAGTATCAGTGTTGCAAACCAGAAAATTCAAAAGCGGCGAGTAGAGGACAAAAAATAAAACAATTAAAAGTTAAAGGAAAATTGAAGAAAAGTATAGCTATTGAAGTATCTGCTTATTGCACTATGGTGTTTTTTGACTTCTGTGTCTAAGATGAAAATGTATTGATATAACTGTTTTCTAATCGCTAAAACATGACATTCATTAGGGTCGATTGTACCATTCTCTGATAAAGATAAATTATCGGAATGATCCAACCTTGTCGCGGTAGTAGATCTCATCTTACACAAAATAACACATGACCACTGCGACCGTATTATCTTATCTGACGATTAAAAGATATCAGGATAGTGTAGAATTGGCCCTATAACGTGCAAATGTTCGAATGGTGTGAAATTATCAAAAATAGCCTGTAACTGTCAAGATAATTTATGTTTGAAATAACGGGTGAACCAAAAGTTTGGCCACGGTAGAGTTACTGGAGAAATACACTTCTGATCAAAAAAGCGAAAAAAAAAAACGTATTTAATATGTTTCAAGAAGCTATCCGATTATATCAAACGCAACACTCCGCCCCCACCTTCTGGAAAGGAGTGGGGGGGGGGGGCATTGATTTTTCAAATGGGAACTCCAATGTTTTATTGAAGATTCGGAGACTGCATCCCAAATAATGTAAGGTATAATCAAAACTTTTTCGTCGATGTGTGATATCGTGCTGTAATCGGCGAAATTAGATGCTCCCCTCTTCGTTTATGAGCTTGATATTAGCTCCGACCGTCTGTACAAGGTGCAGTACTTTGAGAAATACGCGTCGGATCAACAAAGTTATTCAATGGTACCAAACACGATACCGCACCCTACCGCTAGGTGGGGTTAGCTGAAAGATTTGAAATGGAAGCTTTTATTTCTTATTGCAGAGTCGGATTCTGCGCACAAACCTGTATAAGATTTAGTCGAAACATCGTTGTCGCTGTGTGACGTGGCGCTGTAATGGCGAAATCAGGAGAACTGCCTATATGAACTTTAATTAGCTTCAATGCTGTGGACGTGATGAAAGAAGTATACATGTGATCAAAAAACAAAAGAAAATGTGTGACTATTGGGTTTGTTAGGGTGTTTATCGTTCCTTTTCCGCAGTGGGACGAGAGAGACGGGACCTACAGTTGAAAGTGGGATCCGAACCTCTATTACGTTTTGGAAAAGAGACGTTCCCCCATGAACAATTGCCGACGAAGTTTGTCCAACCGTCGTCGATTATTGGGTGTCAGCAGCGAAAAGGGTGTGCTAGTGCTGGTTCAAAGGCGGCTGCCTATTTGTCGGCTTGGCAGCGAACACCGTGACGGCCCCGCCGCTGTTCAGGAACGGCAGCTAAGAGACAGACGGTTGTCTTGGCCCAGCAGTGGCGCGACGTCGTCCCCCGAAGCGACGGGATCATGATTTTCGCCATCATTTCGCCTGACTTGTGCGAATAGTCGGACTGCCACTCACGAGACTGCTCGCAGTCTCGCATAGTTTTAGATGGGTGAAATTATTATTGAATTCTTTCTTTACTTCTTCTTCTTTCTCTTCTTCTTCTCCTTATTATTATTATTATTATTATTATTATTATTATTATTATTATTATTATTATTATTATAGTATATTATATTATTATCTGCTAGTAGTTGTAGTAGTAGTAGTAGTAGCAGTAGTAGTAATAGGAATTGTAGCATTAGTTGTAGTAGTAGTAGTAGTACTAGTAGTGATAGTAGTAGTAGTCTGTAAAGGGTAGTAGTCTGTAGTAGTATGTTTTATTTTTATTTTTAATCCTTTCATCCTTTAATTTTTAAATGTCTATAATGTGCAGTGGCGTATTTAGGGGGGTGGCTTCCGGGCTTAAGCCCCCCCCCGAAATCTTACTTAGTATAGTAAAGTAAATTAAATATCTTGCAGAATTTTCACATTTCCAGGCAAAGCCCCCCCGAAAATTAGCAAAGCCGCTCCCGAAACAAAATCGTAAATACGCCACTGATAATGTGTCATCAATAAATTGATAACATCGGGCCCTAGACAAGATTAGATTGTGTCATTCCAATATAATTTCAAAACTAAAGGAGTTACCACTAAAGAGCATTGTGTGAACAGAATGCACATTTCAATACATATGTATGGTACCACCTTAATTTCGTGGCATGGATGGGGCCACGGTGGCTCAGTGGTAGAACGTTCACCTCTGGTGCTTGCGGTCCTGGGTTCAAAACCTGCTCCCGCCAAATGAACTTTGTGGTGGACAAACACCGTGTGCGTGGGTTTTCTCGGGGATCTCCCGTTTCCCCCCACTTTCTTAATTCCACCATTTCATTCATCTCTCTCATAATCACCGTCTCCTTTAGCCTAACCGGCAAAATCGTGGGACCTAAAACTCAAAAATTTCATTTCATTTTCGTGGCATGGAGTCCTCTTAAGTGCGTTGATCGAACTTTTGTTCGGGATAGACATGACGAAGGTTATAGGCGTAACCTATAATTTGGGCATTATAGTGGAGCATTTGTACAAGAAGTGATACCTGTGTGTGAGTGTTATTCGTTTCATTATTGTTTTCTCTTCTCACATGCAACGTATGGATGTGTGAATTATAACACGTTTAGTAGCACGTGACATGGGATTGCAACATTGGGATGGCATTGCTCGTTCGTTCATTCACATGTTAAAGCGACGTTCACCTGAACGATTTGTTTATAAGTGGCAGATCGTTAACGGTGACGGATCTGTTGGTAACGATTCTCGGTCTAACAGCAAAATGTCTTTCTTTTTCACCCCAAACAGTTAATTTACTTTCGCCGATTATGGCGCCATATTATGCATCGACGGAAAAGTGTTGATGAAACCTTACATAGTTTGGGCCGTAGAATCCAAATCTGCAATCAAAGATTGGGGTTTCCATTTGAAATTTCAAAGTTGACCCCACCCCAGCCCCAAGGGGGTGAGTCTAGAGGGTCACGTTTGGTTTCATCAGATAGTTTTTTTAATATTACTAAACACGTGTTTTTTAGTTTTTCGATTCGAAGTTAAGTTCTCGATTTATTCCAGCGTGTCCAGACTTTTGATTCACTCTGTATATTAATATTTATGATCACTGAATTGTTAGAGCTTTTTCGTGGCTAAACGGCTAGAGTACGCGCTTTTGGCGTGGGAGACCCGGGTTCGATTCCCGGCGGAAGCTACTGCTTCAGATTCCACGTTCAGCAGTAGGTCCTGTCTCATACAGCCTCGCTGGTGAAAGGGACGTTAAACTCAAAACTCAACTCCACTCAATTATTACAATTCACACACTAATATTATTAATATGGACTCAAAATTAATACATTACATGAGCACATTAGTTATAAATAAATAACTACCTACTAATATCCTTAACCTAGTCTATTCTAAATTACTTACCTAACCTAATCTAATCATGTTACTCATCTCATAAAATTATTAAGGTACGGAAAGTATAAGGTCGTTGGCTTTCCGCGAAAAGTTGTAGTGACGTTTATGGAGAATGGCCAGCTTGGTTACTTGTGGCTCGCTGAGCGCAGTAGATGGTTGGTACTGATTGGCTATCCTCTTACCACTCCCCCAGTAACAAGCAGGTCCAAGCCAACGACGTTATACCTTCTGGACTATAATACTACTGCTTATATTGTGGAAATACATTCTTCTCAGTTGTTTTTGTTATACTTATTATCACAATGAACGGAGACTTATTAATTTGATATTATCTTTCTGAATTAATGCATACAAGTTATCCAGACTGGATATCTTTCTTTTAAAGTAACAAATGAGATGTTCCCTATGCTATTCTCATATTCTGCATAATTGATTTACAGTCAATTTATCACCAATTATAGCTTTCTTGAATGACTTCTAAACTATTTCAATGTCCCGATTAGAGTTTCAGTAGTTAACGCAGATAATCTGTGGAATGATTAATACGTGGAAATTCTTTTTATGCTTACTACAATATTCAGTGCGCATTAGTCTCATTTTCCTGCAATAATCAGTCATTTGCTTAATTAAATTAGGTTCCAATGCAACAGTGATCAAGTTTAATAAGGTACCATAGTATAGGATTTGTAATTTGGAAATAACATTAATAGGCCTAATACCGTTGTAGCAGAAAACAAGTTAGGTTCATTCGTTCATAGTTGGTTCAAATGTATGTAACGAACGCAAGTAGTTAATTAATCATTAAAGATCATGATTAACGCAGCTCTTTACAGAAACACATATATTTAAGATGAATAGTTTTCAACAGTTAGTTTCAGTTTCTTCAATAATAACTGGTCAGTGGAAAACAGGTTTGTAGTGCAAATGGCGTCTCTAACGACTTCCGACATTGAAGTTCATTATTTGTAATTTAAATAATATGACCTGCATGCTGTGGATTGTCTTTATAGTCCTAATTATTTATGGAAACGGATTTTATATAATTTAGAGACGGAGTGTCTAATTTTCCTCAATTTAAGACGAAGCGTGTCAGCACTCAGCTGTGAATTCAAACTCCCGCCATGTACACTCATGTCCAAAATTATTGTCGCATATCTATAACTGCTTTCTTGTAAGAATATAATTTGATAATGAGTTTGTAGGGTACTTTTAATACTGATACTATGTGTATAATCGGGAAATGTATACATGTGGTACACTTGATAGGAAAATAATTATAAATAAGAAAATTATAATGGGTAAAATAAAATGTTGCTAAATGGACGAGAAAATTTTATTTCCGCTTTATTGTTCTTATTTACTATTTTTTGACATAAATTTGTCACATACTTGTCTTTGTCGATTATACACATACTAACATTATAAGAAATACCGGGCGAATTCGTTATAAAATTACAATCCTTGAACAACATATTTATAGACATGCGACAATAATTTTGGATATCAGTGTACATCATCCTCGGAAAACTTCGTCCGTCTCGGGAGCCAACCAGCAGTCTCATTAATGAACCGAAATTTTAAGAAATTTACATTTCGTTACTTTTATACTTAAATTCTTTTTTCATTGAAAAGATGCTATTTTCACTTTTATTCTTAATTACATTGTTCTATTTTGTGAAATTTTAATATTTTTTTTTTCCTCTTCACGTATTCCACGATGGCGTCCTGCGCCACCTTCCTTTCCGCGATAACAATAGGTAAGTTGCTGGAATGTTTACATTCCAAGACATCATTAAGAACTAGAGCAAAATAACCTACTTGAAGTTAATGAGTGCAATATTATATATTATCCTATCAGAAGTTCCCGTTTTACTGCATAAAACTGGAAAAGTAATATATATGAATTAGAAATATAGGATTATTTGAATGGTTTGTTTCCATTGCATTTGGTGATCGCAATTCTCTTGTGTAGTGTTCCACATCGTTCTGCTTCCATTTTTATATGGAATAGGGTACTACATTCCCCTTTAATCATAATGTTTAGTGCTTATATCCAATATGCCAAGAAATTGCATACATATAGTACCTTACTGTTCCCGATCATTGCATAACTATACAATTCAAACAAATTCAAACTCATCACCCACTATTAAACGCAAATTGAATTAATTTACAAAGTGAAGAGAAGCGAAACTGCACTTTTACTACATATTTTGGTATACATGTACTGTACTATAGCTCCTAGCGGACAAAAATAAACAACAAAATTGAACAACAACAAGACACTTGTATATCAATACATAAGTAACCGCAATGCTATGACTTGCTGAAAAGCCGGTCATAACAACGTTATTAATTAAGGGTTCCTCATTTAGTATGAAACGTCCGAGATTGAAATCTTACATATCCTTCATAGAGCAGTTTGGACGTGCCTGATAAAGGTTATTTATGAAGTTAATTTACCTTTTACAATGATTTTACAATGAATACGCATTATTGTATACACGTACTTTCAAGGGATAACATTTAGGTAATTAGACGCAATTATGAGCTTAATAATTCACTGAAACAAATACAAACACTAGATAAAACTAAATGGTTTCTTTGTGTAGTGACTAACGAGGAAGGTCCATAAACCGTGACAGTTAAATTTTGATGAAAATTAGTGATAAGATTCATTTCGAGATGCTAAGTAACGTAGTAATAGTCACTCGATGCGCAAATGCTTCGTTGAGCTGTTACACGGACGCCATCTTGAAATCCAGCAGGCAATGTTCAAGAATATCCTTTTGGCACAAAAATGAAAAAGCTTTTGGTAGATCTGACTTCAACATTGTAAACCGGGATAGGGCCTCTATATGTGGGAGTACTTCCAGTGCATGATCGCCACCTTGAAATCGCCATATTGAATCACGGTCAAATATGATAAATGGCAAGGGTATCAAATAGCACTGGAATTTACTCCTGAATCCATTTTCGTAACCAAAGTTTACATATTTGTTTTCAGTTCAGAGTTAAGAGCTCTCTCACCCACAGGAACATATAAAAACTGTGAAGTTAAATTTGTGTTATGAAACATGGTCGTGCGAGCAAATGCAAGGTTTTAACTAATGCAGTAGTAGTCACTTGATCTACAATAGCCACAACACCTATCAGATCTTGAGCTAGTGAGAGAAATCTATAATTAAATTGAAATGCCTGTAGTGAAAAATGGAGTAGCAGCGCTGTAACAAATTATACCTATTTCAAAGTGCGCTATATATATATGAGTCTGTGTGTGTTGTGATTATGCATAGCATTTATATGCTGTAATATAAGTTAGGTGCAATGGCACATATGACTTTACAAGGCAATGTCTTGAAGTTATAAAAAAATTAACAGAAAAATAATAGAAAAATTATCAGAAAAATAATATAAACTGTTGCACATAGTCAAATATTAACCTACTAACCTTTTGCTCTTGAGTTGTGATGATGGAGATCCATAACGAAGTGATTAGTATACAGTATCATGGAGCAGTACAAACACTTAACAAATGCACTTTCGTCACAATCTTCATGAACATGGACACTATTTTCTTCTTGCAACATAGTCTCCAGAACATTTGGAAATGAACCAACTATTGCTCTTGTGACTTACCCACATTTCTGCCATGCACATACAAGTATGTCCTTTAGGACTGGCACACAACAGAATCGATGATACACAACAGAATGCATTTTCATTATAAAAATTCTGTCATATAACTTGTTCGGTGTACCACAAACAATAAATTTATTGTCGAAAATAATCCTGAAGTCTCCGAATTATCAGCTTATATTGCCGAAAAAAGTATACATCAAGAGGCTGAATAAAATTGGTGATATTTGTGGGGTATAACTTCAACACGAATGTTTCACCCATGTAACAATTCTCGCACGTCTTCACCCGTCTGTCCACTCCACGAGTCAAGCAATAGCATGGAATCCTCTTTCACATCAGGAATAAACACGTCTTTTAACCACCGTTTGACGTGTTTGCGAGTGAGTTTACCTGATTTGCTCGCATCAATAACAATGTTGAAAGGTGTCTGTCTAACTAACTATTGTTTCCTTTGGGTCCGAACACGCCTTTACGCTCCTGGAAACATGTGCCTAGCCGTACTGGAAAAATGTGAATTTGGATGGTATATACGTGGGACACCGAGGCCAAAGACTGAACGACTGCTGTAGTATGCTTCTTACCTATTTCTGACAGAGTTCTACCAGAGGTCATTTCGTACTCAAACCTAGACTGATCAGTATTAAAGATGCATTCACTATTGTATGGTTTCTCATGTATTATTTTATTAATTTTAATCACAAAATTTTGGGCATTATCAAGTAATTCACCTTCATGAGCGAATCCTGTGCTCTTTTTTAAATTTTTTAATGAAACCACGACAAGCATGGAATTGATAGTTTAATTTCCTCGCTATCAGTAACATCCACGCTTTTAAATGACAATCATATACCGTAAGTCCTTTAGTGCGATAAATGTTGAACGTCTTTAATACTTCGTATTTCAGTAGTGACATGACATGAGAGCGAGGAGGTTTGTTATGGAATTTCAAAGCCTTATACACAAACGCCGTATTGCATTTGAATTTCTTTGCTGCAGCTGCAACAGTGTTATGTTTCCCATTCTTTCTCAATAATGCAACGTGCTCCTCAATTTGTATTTGTTAACGACAGCTTCTGTTATACGTACAGATTTAGACCGGCTTGGAGATGGCATCTCATACTCGCTCATAGAAAGCTCACTGTCATTAATTGATGGACTAGTTATCTGTTCCAAATCCATTTCTTTTGTCGAATCTTCATGCTCGCTCTCTGTGTCAGTGTCTACATCTAATGTGTCACTAATTGTTAGAGAAACGTTACCATCATATTTGCTTGCTACCATTGCAAACAATGTACCTGCAAATGTCTTATCTTCTACCCCATTCTCACTCACGACATTATATTTTTCCACCACTGCTTAATTTAAAATGTTGACTACGTTTATTGGATTAATTGTTCGCATTTTATGCACGGAACGAATGTTTCACTGGTCCAAGAAATGCGTTCGTACCGAACCTCACACGCCTGCCCGCACCAAAATTGCTATACTACTACCGTTTGTCATTCGGAGACAGATACTATACACCTCACTGCACATCCATGTTGCAATTGCCTGTAGGAAAACAGTAAATTCTGCGTGCTATATCTTAAAACCCTAAACAATAGTCGTCAAGAGAATTAATAAGTCTACTTTGTTAGTTTTTAATAATACGGAGTACAATATTGAAAAAATTCACCACATTCCCACAAACACAAAGAGCCATATATATTATTGTGAGTGTTAAAGCACATGAATAAACAAGTCCCAAAATGAATTTCTTAAGTTGTCAAGTACGTGATTTAAATAATAAATAAATCTTCGAAACACCTGCTACAATTAGTTATGTATTTAAGACAGTTTTGATATGAAAACTAATCTTGCCCTTATGATAAGCAAGTGTTTTATCGTTAGAGGTGGAAAGATGCAGATATTTAATTATTAATATTGAAGGGAAAAACAAGAAAGAGGCTTGTTTTATGGATTGCAACTTGATATTGAATCTTATAATAATCTTTATTGTCATCTATTCTTAGCAGGTGTGTGTGTATTCTCTTATCACTTATAGCAGAACAGACATAAGAAAAAGTGAATTCTAAGTTCCCAAGTGTATATTCTACGAATAGGCTGTGAATTGATAATTTAAATCCCCTTCATTGTTCAATGCGTCAGCAATAAATCGATTGTATTTAGACAAACTGACAATAAATACATTAAAGTATTTTAACTTCGTAATATGTACGGTAAATTATAGGTTGTAAAGTGTGAGTATTGGAAAAGAACGCAATATTCTGCAACAATGAGGGTCTTTGCGTAATGTTTCAAGATTGAAGAAGAAAACTTAACACACTATAATGGATCATGTAAAATTTGGTAAAACTTTTTTTTTTTTTTTTTTGATTCAGTTTAACGTCCCAAACTTATGCCTGCTACGCTAAAGGAGACGTGGACCTACTGATTATAGTGGAACCTGAACGTTCAATTAATATGCACCAGTTTATGTCATAATTCTAATATATATATCCGAACAATCCCTTTGGTATTCTCGGCTCGCCAGTACTACTAAACGTGTGTTTCATCGACCACCTATTCCATCGCACTTTGAAATAAGTATAATTTGTAACAGTGCAGCTATTCCATATTTCACTACAGGCATTTCAATTTCATTAACGATTTCTCTCACTAGGCTTAAGATCTAATTGGTATAGTAGCTCTTGTAGATCAAGTGACTACTACTGCATTAGTTAAAACCTTGCATTTGCTCGCACGGCCATGTTTCATAACACAAAAATCTTAACTCCACACTTTTTATATTCCTGTGGGTGAGAGAGCTCTTAGCTCTGAAGTGAAAACAAATATGTAAACTTTGGTTACGGAAATGGATTCAGGAGTAAATTCCAGTGCTATTTGATACCCCAGATGACCCTCTTGACATTTATCATATTTGACCGCGATTCAATATGGCGATTTTCGAGATGGCGACCATGCACTGGAAGTACTCCCACATATAGATGCTCTACCTTGGTTTACAATATTGAAGTCAGATGTACCAAAAGCTTTTTCATTTTTGTGCCAAAAGGGTATTCTTGGACATTGCCTATTGGATTTCAAGATGGCATCGGTGTAGCAGCTCAACGAAGCATTTGCGCATCGAGTGACTATTACTACGTTACTTAGCATCTCGAACTGAATCTTGTCACTAATTTTCATCAAAATTCAACTCTCACGGTTTATGGACCTTCCTTGTAAGCAACAACAATGTCCTGGTTACTCATAATGAACCTAGACAACATAGAAAAAATTTAAAACACAACAAAATACAAATACTAATTGGATTACATATATAATTTTTCTAAAAATAATCCATCCATGTAACGTGGGTTCCTGTCACCACAGCATGGCGCGTCCTCAGGTTGCGGATCAAGGAGAAGGCCTCTAGATATAGAGGTTAGCTGCGAATATACTGAATAAGCAGTCCCGGACAGACGATTAGGAGTGGTCCTCCAGCTTGGGGGTTTGGGTAAGCCTAACAACCTCAAACTGTAAAAAAAGGCACTTGTTCAGAAATATTCACAAAAGCCTCGGACAAGGACTGGTAACTTGGCACGACCTCACCAAAGAAAATGATCATGAGATTTGGAATATGGAATATCAGAAGTCTTTATAGGGCAGGCGCGTTAAAATCCGTAACGAGTGAGTTAGAGAAATACAGGACGGGCCTAGTAGGAGCTCAGGAAGTTAGGTGGGAAGGAAATGGATCTGTGAATTCCGGAAATTTTACGTTCTTTTACGGGGAAGGAAATAAAAATTACCAGTTAGGAACAGGGTTTTTCGTTCATAAACCAATATTACCAACAATTAAGCGGGTTGAATTTGTTACTGACAGACTTTCTTTTATTACTCTTAAGGGACGGTGGTGTGATATTATTGTTTTAAATGTACATGCCCCAACAGAAGATAAGGATGACGATATAAAAGACAGATTTTATGAAGAAGTAGAAGGATATTTGACCAACTCCCGCGATACCATATGAAAATTCTATTAGGCGATTTCAATGCGAAGGTAGGACGAGAGGATATCTTCAAACCGATTATAGGGAACGAAAGTCTGCATAAGGAAAGTAATGACAACGGTGTTAGACTCGTGAACTTTGCAACATCCAAAAACTTAATCGTGAAGAGTACAAAATTCCTACATCGCGACGTTCATAAATACACTTGGACATCACCAGATGGAAAAACATATAATCAAATTGATCACATTTTAGTAGATAGAAGAAGGCAATCTAACATAATTGATGTCTGGTCGTTTAGAGGGGCTGATTGTGACACAGATCACTACCTGGTAGCAGCGATAATACGAGAGAGATTATCGTTGAATAAAGGTAATATTCAATGTCCGAAAACGGAGAGATTTAATTTAAAGAAATTAAAAGAAAAAAAATGAAATCTTTGAGTTTTACGTCCCACGATTATGCCGGTTAGGCTAAAGGAGACGGTGATGATGAGAGATGATGAAATGGTGGAATGAAGAAAGTGGGAGGAAACGGGAGAACCCCGAGAAAACCCACGCACACGGTGTTTGTCCACCACAAAGTTCACTTGGCGGGAGCAGGGTTTGAGCCCGGGACCCCAAGCACCAGAGGTGAACGCTCTACCACTGAGCCACCGCGGCCCCAAGAAATTAAAAGAGAGCCAGGTAAGAGAGGAATACCTGGATTGAAGTTTCGAATAGATTCTTGGCTTTAGAAGATTCGGAGTGCACTAGTGTTGAGGATACTTGGATTGACATTAGAGATAGCATTAAAATTTCAGCAAAAGAAAAATTGGGACACGCGGAAATACGTAGGAAAAAACCTTGGTTCGACCAGGAATGCATTAAACTAGCAGAGAAGAGAAAACAGGCAAAATTACGCTGGCTACAAAATCCGAATGAAATAACTACACAAAATTTCGCAGATATCAGGCGGGAAAATTCCAAAACTTTTAGTACAAAGAAACGCGATTTTTTTAAAGCTAAAATTAAGGAACTTGAAGATAATAATAAAAATAAAAACATTTGGGACATGTATAAGAGGATCAGCGAATTTAAGAAAGGCTATCAACCTCGTGCTTACATATTAAAGAAGGCTGACGGTACAGTTCTCACTGATACGGATAGCATCTTAAATAGATGGAAAGATATCTTTGACGATTTGCTGAACACGCAGCCAAAAACTAATGTGCGTGGAGAGAAAGAGATACACATCGCAGAACCGTATATTCCAGAACTAAACCGAATAGAAGTAGAAACCGCTATAAAGAAATTAAAGAAACACAAATCTACGGGTGTAGATGAAATTCCGGCTGAGTTAATTTTAGCTGGAGGCGAAAAATTGTGGAACAAGATACACAAACTCATTTTCCTTATCTGGAACAAGGAAGAATTGCCACAAGCGTGGAAAGAATCAATCATTGTTCCAATTCATAAGAAAAGCGACAAAACTGACTGTAATAATTATCGAGGCATTTCTCTTGTCAACATCCTATAAAATCCTTTCAAATATTCGAGTGACAAGATTGACCCCCTACGCAGATGAAATTATTGGAGATTATCAGTGCGGATTTAGACGAAATCGATCAACTATCGATCAAATATTTACCATTTGCCAAATACTCGGAAAAAAAAGTGGGAATACAATACCCCGGTACAACAACTATTTATTGATTTTAGAAAGGCGTACGAATCGGTTAGGAGAGAAGCATTATACATCGTTCTTACAGAACTTGGAATACCGAGAAAGCTAATTAGATTAATTAAGATATGTTTAAATGAATCCCAAAGTAAAGTCCTGGTAGGAAAATTTTGTCCACGAGCTTTCACGTCGAAAATGGCCTGAAACAAGGAGATGCGTTGTCGCCAGTATTATTTAACTTTGTGCTGGAATACGCCATAAGGAAAATCAAAGATAGCAACCAGGGCCTAGAGTTGAACGGTATTCACCAGGTTATAGCATATGCTGATGATGTAAATTTAATAAGGGATGAGAGGAGAACAATACAAAGAAGTGCAGAAATCTTACTAAATGATTGCAGGGACATGGGTTTAGAAGTAAATGCAGAGAAAACTTAATACATGGAAGTGCGTCGGGACCGTAATAGGGCAAATTGTGGATGTGTTAAAATATTAAATAATACTTTTGATAAAGTGGACACTTTCAAATATCTAGGATCAACATTAACAGACGAAAATCATATTCACGAAGAAATTAAATGTCGACTAAAAGCAGGGAATTGGTGTTACTATTCGGTTCAAAATCTCTTGTCGTCGCGAATTCTGTCGAGAAATTCGAAGCTTAAAATATACAAAACGATAATCATGCCTGTAGTTCTTTATGGTTACGAAACATGGTCACTTACTCTGAAGGAAGAACATAGACTGAAAGTATCTGAGAACAAGATCCTGAGACGAATATTCGGACCCAAGAGGAATGGAATGGGGAATGGCGGAAACTTCATAACGAGGAACTACATAATTTATACGGTTTACCCAACATTGTTAGGGTCGTCAAGTCTAGGATGCTTAGGTGGCCAGGTCATGTAGCTAGAATGGAAGAAAGTAGAAACGCTTTCAAAGTCTTGACTGGAAGACCAATCGGTAAACGACAATTAGGAAGACCTAGGGGCAGGTGGGAGGACAATATTAAGATGGATCTCGCAGAGATAGGAATACAAAGTAGAAACTGGATCCAATTGGCTAAGGATAGAAGTCAGTGGAGAGCTTTTGTGAACGCGGCATTGAACCTCCGGGTTCCATAGGCCGTATAGTTAGTTAGTTTAAAAATAATCCATAAAGTTCGTGACCTTTACCAGCGCGTGGTTTATGAATAATTTACTTAAACAAGAAGTTTACCGGTTGATACTCTACACATGTGGATTATGTTAGTAAACCTAAACCCTACAACGTAAGTTAGGATTTTGATGTCTCTGTCTTTTTTGTGGTGTTTGCCTGATTTACCTTTTTACCTACTTGGTATTACTACGCAGGTTACATGGAATGGATATAAGTAAGTGGTAGTTTTGAATAACCTTGCTACAGAGACACCGAACGCGCGTCGGGAAGTGACACACCTGGAGGTATGAACAAGTTTAACTGCAAACACATAATTTTCCATACGTACATTTCCATAAGGCGTCTACCCATTTTATATACAGAATTTATATTAACAATTGGTTTCAATGAGATTACATATTCGTAACTATGAAGGGTAATACTACCAACAATAACCAAAATATGACCGGTGATCAGCTTTACAGTCAAGTTTAATAATTCATATAAAAAACAAATGCTGGTAGCGCGTGGAGTAACACAAGATGCTTAAATAATTTTACAGTTGGTTGATATTTTCTATACGGTCAGAAAGAAAAAAAAAAAAACATATGTGTCTATAAGTAAAATAGAGAATCACAATACAACAAGATACGTGAGCTTATGATGATTTGTTGGCTTTTGACCCTTGGAAAGATTATTATTATTATTACACTTTATTTATGAATTTCTTTTACACATCTTAGGCTTGCATTTAAGCTATATAGAAGTATGCACATTGTATACTTGAACAACGTTGAACGAAGAAGCGTTACCTTAGTGTACTTAAAATGTAACATAATTTTTTTTTTGGTACCTAATGGTACAGTAGTTAGAACTGGGATGAACTCCATCGAGAGGGGACTCTAATAATGCAGCTACCTAAATTAGTAGCAAATTATACTAAATTAGTAATCATTATACTAATTAGTAATTACTAATTATACTAATTACTAATTAATTATAATTAGTAATTATTATTATTATTATTATTATTATTATTATTATTATTATTATTATTATTATTATTATTATTATTATTATTATTATTATATAATATATAAAGTATAATAATATTATAATTACAATTATAATTGTAATTACTAATTATACTAATTAGTAATTATTACTAAATTAGTAGTTAATAATTTGTAGTAATTATGTTATTAGTAGCTAATTGTTAGGGTTTTTACTGCGAACAACTATTTATTTCTTATTTCGTTTAGGTATTTGGTTGGCGGTTTTATATAAGTACGGTATCCGGGGTTGTTAGTAAAGATAGGATTAATTATTATTTCAGAAAACCCTCTTATGGGGTTGGACTCAATGAAGTACTTTACAAAGGAAAGGGAATTACAACCCATTCTCGTTTGTTTTTCTCGTTTTAAATAATGAAAAAAAGAAATACAGAACTCTCAAAAAAAAAAAAAAAAAAAAACGCATGACAGCCGATCAACGCGAGGGCCATAAGCTTTGTATTTACTGAACATGGACGGTTAACTAGTTTTATGATTACAAAATCCCTTTAGTGAATACATTTTAATTTTTCAAATTGAACGGTGAGGTGAAAGCACGTCTATGCCCCTAACTGCAGCCTTTATAGGTGCGGAGCAGAAAGACTGACCCTTGCGGGGCTATACCAAGAAAAATTAGACAATGCAATTATATACGATGACTGCAATTTAGAAATACAATGTTCGAAAGCTGACTTAAAAATAAAATTGATATTATATTATTACTTAAAAATAAAAATCATTATATTATTAAGTTCTTTATATATTACCTGATCGTTACTGGTAGCTGTTTCAGAATGTCTCGAATATGATTCAATTTTTGTACTACAACCTGACTGCATGAATTATGAACATTGCAAGATTCATCTTCAGGGTATCCAACAGCACAGATATCTAGAAACAAAAAATAGAACAGTAAGTTTTGAGAACTCGCTCACTGACAATTCTTCGAAGTACTTCACACTTTAAAATTAAGTAATTGTTTCCTCTAACTCTTCCGAACTTTTTAAAGAATATAACAATTTTTGTAAACAACTAAATGAGAAGTACTAACTTACCTAACAGATACTACAAAATTACGAGTACTTAGTTTGTAAAATACTACCTGCATCACATTACTATCAGGTACCAACCGTTATTCAAAACAATTAAATTTCAACGCATAATAATTTTCTCTAATAAGTATTTCTGATATGCTTTAGAATATTAATAAATATGATAATATTGTAAGTGCACAATAGCGATTAGGGTATACAACAAACAGTCAAACTTCGCAGATTCTTTTCAAAAACTTTTATTAGTATAACCGTGATTAAAAATCCGTCATTACCGACGTGACCCATTCATATTAGTTTTGCGAGAATTATCTTAAATGGGGAGAAACTGAAAAATTAGACAGATAAATTTAATAGAACACATTAAACAATCTGATATGCCCAGGTGTATATATTTAACTTACAGTCTAGGAGTTCCGTAATATTGACATATTTATGAAATATACATAAATCTCATGTACAAAGTAGATCCCTGCCGCCACTGATCCTGCATTTGAAGACTTGGACGTTGATGATCCTGCTAAAGAATAGTAACCTTTCTTTGTCAGACACCTATCTTCTAATGTGGGGTGGATTATTCCTACCTTATCTTATGCTTACTGGTCCCTACAATTGAAACAAACCTCTGGAGAAATAGCGTCATAATATATATTGTAATAGTAATGAGCCGCGCTGGCTGGAAGCGTACTGTGTAATAAAGTGAAAATTGCTGAAACTTAAAGTTAAAATATTACTTACTCTTATCTCAGGGTTTTGTGGCCTTGGGCTTCTGTTGAGCTTCCGTTTGCTGCTAGCTTTTTATTTAAAGCTACCTGTACCATTACTTTTTTAACTTTTTATTTGCTCAACAATAAATTTTGGATAATGAAAACTCCATTGTATATTTGGTTACTTTAATAATTGAAATGAAAGATAAAATAAAAGTTACAAATATAAATACAGTTATTACGTTGTTGAATGATAAATGTTACTTGTAGAATCAACTTTATATTAAATGTAGAATTGTGTCTAAGTCTTATTATCTTTACAGGTTGGTTGGAATTATTTTATACTTTACCTAACACAAAATATAAGTTGGCCTTTTTTTTAACACCAATAGTTACATCTATTTTGTAAAACAAGAGGGAGGAAATTTAATTTTACACAAATTATACATGACCTTAATTCGAGGGTGTGTCATTTGGAATTTAAACTTTATCGCGCACTGCACTTAAAATTCAGTTAATGAAATGTTTGCCACTTTACCTCCTTTTTGATGACTGTCCGTTGAACATTTTCCTTTTCTTTTAGTAAGGTAACTCCGCTGTCTTCCCGTGGAAGATTTCCGTGTTGCTTGATTGTTTTGCTCCCCAGAAAGTGTTAGATGGTTCACACTCTTGAAAAGTTTGCAAAGTTCCAAACGTTTACTTCATTTACTGCGTTTTATCACTACAGGCGACGCCACACTTTTATAAAACGTTGATTAAATTATTATACTTATTATACGGTCTTCTGGTACAAGAAAGAATTGCAATACTGTTCTTTTGTCACAGCCAAAATTAGCGTACTCTTGTGGCCTCTCGCATTTTTACCATTACTTGCCCCACTGAAACTGTCTTTCACCGCTCAGAGCGCGAAGATGTGTTATTATACGGGTTGTTACCCCTGAATTCGGTCTGGACTTCGCGATTCGATGATCTCGACAACTTGACCCTCTCAACCTAACTAAAAACTTTTTCGTCCTCTTTCTGTCCTCTTCCTTTTTTTTTCAAAGTCACCCTCTTTAGCCAGAGACCCCTCCTGAGGTTACCGCGCGACCAATTTTGAATGATCCTCCAGTGCCAAATGTGAATGCCTTACGAAATTATCTTATTTTCAAATATAGATTTTACTATTTATTAAACCCGATTTATTAAATATTATACTCTTTTATGACAATTTTCTTAGATTTTTTCAGATGTTTCTTACTGGAATACGAATATTTATATTTCTATGACAATCTTGTCTTGCTATAAGAGTGGTGGTATTAATAATGCTGAATAAAACGATATTTCTATCACTGATATTGTTAATAATTATAATATTTGTTGGTTACATAAGACTAATGATAATTGTGGTATCCCTATAAAATTTCTATATCTACTTGAATATGTTATACACAACTAAATGATCCTCCTTTTTAATAATTCTTTATGCAAAATACTAGTTACCAGTAATCGTGATAATAATAATAATAATAATAATAATAATAATAATAATAATAATAATAATAATAATAATAATAATAATAATAATAATAAGATTTTATTCTAAATATTTTCGCAGATTATGTACAGCTTTTAACTAGTTCAGGAATGACCTTTTGCCTAGCACTTAATTGATGTTGTTAATACTTATATGATTATATGTAATATATAGATCTCATATACATAGAGATAGAGAGAGACAGCCAGACAGACAGACAGACATAGGAAAATCCTTTCAAAGAAATAGTGCTCCATTTATTTGTTTACATTTGCGTATAAAATATACTCAATTTTGATTATTCTTACGTATTATAGTAATTTTAGTTAGTAAAATTCCCCCACTCTCTTTTTCTTCCTGTGTATTTTACCCCCTATTCTTTCTACGTTCCTTGTTTTGTGGTGTTTTTTTTTCTTAGGGTTGCTTTTCAAAGACCTTTTCTTTTCTTTTCCTCTCCCTTTTTCGGCTGGAGACTGACCGCTCTTAAGGACTATGTCTCCTCGTGGTACATGTTTCGTGTCTTAATAAATATCGCAAGACGCCAAAGAGTCTTGAGAAAATTTCTTAAAATGACCACAAAACTTAGCCATGTTACTTTTCTGTCACCATGCGTTTCGTGTTTTCGCTTATGTGTAGAATAATTAAAATATTTTTCTAGCGTCATGGCCAGCCATTCTGGACCCCTTACGTAGCCGATTTTGGGTGGTTTTCTCTTCTTTTCCAAAGCGAAGTGTCAGATTCACAGCGTTGGGGTAATTTCTTTCAAACATGTGTTTAACTGTTGCCACATCTCTACGCGTCTAATTCTAATAATCCATTATATAGCTCATTATTCTCGCTCGTCGCATTACTAAATAATACTATCCCTCTCGCGGCAATGTTATCTATTTTATTATACACTCTTAGTAGCAAAGCTTTATTTATACATTAAAATTTTGCGTGCTTATTGATCTTATAAATGTGACAACATATTGGGCATTTTGTTTCTGTTAGTATGTCTCCAGATAGTCTGGCCTGTGTGTATGTTAGTTAGATTTGAAAAATGGTTCACCCATGGTTTAAAACCGCAGTTCGTCTGTTATGTCTATGGTCATTTTCTTAAAAATGCTTTGGTGACAAGCTACAAGTAACAATCTTAAAATAAATAAATGGTCTGTTTCAAATCAGTCAATAAACTGTCTATGTTAAAATTCCTCTCCAGGGTGGTAAAGACGCTACAGTCTAAAATTTCATGAAAGAAACCACAAACTTACAAGCTTGTTGCCTATTTTTTTTTTCTCGTGTGTGGCCGTAAAATAATGAGGACTACCTTCTATCTTGTTTCTTTCTTTCTTTTCTTTTTTTTTTAAAGGAGAAAAGAATTGGATGTCTGCAGCCGTCTTGTTTCTTTATACTTTGTTAACCTTAATGAATATAGTTAAATAATATATAATTAAGCAATGAATGTAGTTAATTAATATATGTATAATTATGCGTATTACAATATATATCTCTAAATATATATATATATATATATATATATATATATATATATATATATATATATATATATATATATCCGACCACCGGTCCAAGGCTTGAATTACCAAATTGTATATGAAGAACTGATGGTGGTACTTCCATATCCACTGCCGTGGCGTGAATGCTACTACGGGGAGTCAACTCCAAAATTTCAAAAGGAAAATGGTATAAATTTCGATTTCTTTGGATTTGAAAAAGAAAGAACTTTTACAGGAAGCACTTTTCGTTAAATTTTACGGTTTGGCATCTACGTCTGTTATTTGTTGTAGAATTGCTATTATCAGACCACCCGTCCCACGCATTTTTCTCAACTCGTAATGCACGTAGACATTTCTAACAAAAAATTGAATTACGAAATCGTGTGTGAAGAATAAAAGGGTGATACTTCCATATCTAGTGGCATAGCGGGAATACTACTACGGGGAGTCAACTCCAAAATTTGAGTTTCGATTTCTTTAGAAGCACTATATTATATATATTATTATTCTTAAGTATTCTGCCTTTCGGCAGCTCCTGGGACTAATGAGGATTTTTTTTTTCAATTTTAGATTTTGGCTCGGAAATGTTTCTTTTACTTTTGTCGATCTTCAGCTTCCTCTTTTAACTCACAATATTTTCTCCTATTTTTCAAATCATCGATCAGCTGTGTTCTTCCTATTCCTCGCTTCCCTTCAATCTTTCTTTCTATGGCAGCGTGAAGAAGACAATTTCTTTGCAAGATGTGTCCAATCCAATTGGCCTTTCTACGAAAGATGGTGGATAGAAGTGTCCTTTTTTCTTCTATCCGTTTTAAAACATCTTCATTTGTTGGACTCTCTGTCCATTTTATCTTCTCCATCTTCCTCCAACCCACATTTCGAAGATCTCCAAATATTTCCTTTCTAACTTCCGTAATGTTTAAGTCTCTGAAACATACAGTCCAATGCTCCATATATAGCACTTGACCAATTTCTTCTTAAGTCCAATATTGAGCCTGCTAGTTAAGAGTAATCTTTTCTGTTGAATGCTTCTTTAGCTATGGCAATTCTTGACCTGCTCTCTTTGGTGCAGTAAGTGTCTCTCGTCAAAATACTTCCCAGATACTTGAAATTATCGACTTCTTCAAGTTCTCTTTGTTTTACTCTGATCCGTAAGGGCGTGTTTCCACGGGATATTCACATGACTTTCGAATTTTCGATGTTAATTTCCATTTTATACAGTTTTCCAGTGTCAACTATTTTGTCAGTATCTCCTGTAGTCCTCCTTTGGTTTTAGCTATTATAACCGTATCATCTGCATACCTGATCTTGTTAGTGATGTACCCTCCAATCTTGAAATCCCCAATTCCTATTAATGCTTCCTTCATTAAACATTCACTGTAAATGTTGAATAATTGGGGCGACAAACTACATCCTTATCTGACTCCTCTTCCAATCTCCACACTATTGGTTTCTCCTACATTCAAGCGCAGCTTCACTTCTTGTCCTGTGTACAGGTTTTGAATGAGTCGTCGATTTCTCCAGTTGACTCCGATTTCTTCAAGTATTTTCAGAAGTTTCGTCCAATTGACTCGGTCGAAAGCTTTTCGCCAGTCGATAAAGCACAAAGACAACTCTTCCTTTACATCAAGAATTCTTTCTGATATAATTCTCATCAATCCAATAACATCTCTCGTGCCTTTTCTTTTCCGGAATTAAAATTGATCTTCTTCTAACCTCTCATCTATCTTACTTTCCAGCCGCCTATTCACTATGCGTGCAATGATCTTTCCAGTATGGGAAATCAGGCTAATGGTTCTGTGATCGCTGCACTTCTTTGCTTGGTTTTTCTTCGGCAATGTAATCATTGTAACATCAAGAAAATCCTTTGGCCATTCTCCACTCAGGTAGATCTTGTTAATAAGTGAAGTCAGTACTTTCATTGCGTTGTTTGCATTTCAATCCCTTGAGCAAATCTACTGGTATGTCGTCTTCTCCTGTGGCCTTTCTCCTTCGCATGTCTTTGATTGCTTGTACTACTTCACTTTTCAATATACTGGGTTCTTTTTCATGATCATCCACCTCTTTCTCTTCTTCGATCGCAATATCTTTGGGGTGGTTCTTCTAATCATACAGATCTTTTATGTATTCCTCCCAAATTTTAAGGATTCTTTGATGGTCAGTGGTTACATTACCTTCTTTATCTTCGATGCCGAACGTTCATATACTTTTGTTAGCTTTCCCTCCTAATTCTTGTGCTTTCTGGTAAATCAAATCATATCTGCCGCGCCGTTGAAGTTCCATTATTTCTTCACATATCTGTTCCATATACTTTTATTTGGCTTTGTCTGTCTCTTTTCTCAATTCATTCCTTGATGTCCGAGCCTTCTGTATTCCTTGATGTCCGTGTTTTTCACCCTTCTGCGTTCTCCCATCTTCTTAAGCATTGTTTCAGTTATCCATGGTTTTTTTCGGTGCTCCTTCCATCCTGCCAGTGTTATTGTGGAGTGTGTCAAGTAGAATCTGTTTAACTTTTCCACAACTATTCTCTACATTATCAACCACATCGCCCATTGCACAGAATTTTCTTCAATTTCTTCTTTCACATCATCGTCGATACTTCTTAGTCGCTCCACGTTCCATTTTCGATTTCTCTTCCCATTTTTCTTGATCGACTTTAACCAGGTTTGCACTTCCGCCACCAGTAGATTGTGATCCGAATCAATGTCCGCTCCTGGCAGTGTCTTCACGTCTCGGACGCTATTTCTGAAACGTTGCTTCACAAGAATATAATCGATTTGGTAGCGTTTCGTATCTCCTGGACCTTTCCACGTGTACAGCTTGGTTTTTCTTTTCTTAAACCACGTGTTCACGACCACCAGATCATGTTGCCTACAGACATCGATAAGCAGTTGACCTCGTTAGTTTCTTCTACCCAGTACAAAAGTTCCCGCTACCTTATTCTTAGCTCCTTCTCCTACTACGCTGTTGAAATCTCCCATTACTACAGCGTTGACCTTACCTCTTACTTCCTGATGCAATATGTCACTAATCTGATCATACATTACTTCTTCTTCATTATCATCATGGCCGGGTGTTGGCATATACACTTGTGTTATTACAATATTGTAAGGTTCCGCATGTCTACACGTCATGCAATAACCACGTGCGAACTACATGTGTTAATAGTAAATAAAAACAAGCAGACGACGTCCCGAAGAGGAGTCGCTCACCATCACCAACAGTCGGAAGGACGAGAATCAACGAAGGAAGCCGACAATACAGGATAAAAGGGAACTGCACGCCTCAACCAACATCAATCTTCCCAGATTGATCGAAACACCTAAAACCCTTCTCACGACGCTTGGTGACCGAGAGGTACCCATCCTTAAACCCACGACGCTTGGTCACCGGGTTCCTTTCCTCTCTCTCTCACGACGCACGGTCACCGAGAAAGAGACACCTAATGTAAACTCCTCTCACGACGCACGGTCACCGAGAGTACCTCACCTCAAAACCCACGACGCTTGGTCACCGGGTTCCTATCTTAAACTTACCTAAGTAGATATTAGAGGAATTACTTATTATAATTGTATATAAGAAGACTTTTTATAATAAAAAGGTGAAGAGAAAGTCCAAATCCCGAGTACACTTTATTGCTCTACCCAAGAAATTTTACATGGTAGATGCGTCGGCGTCTATTTACAGACAATAAAAGGACTTTCCAACGGGACGCTCTTTTTATTAACAAACGGACTTAGAAAAGTACAGTGTATTAGTGTAAGTCTTACTAAGAGCAGGATAAAAATAATAATAATAATATCCGTATTGTTATATGCACTCTCATTACAGTAGATTGATTCGTTTTAGGCTGGCAGGTATTTATGCCGACAACTAGATCTGGAAAACTACATATAAACAAGGTGATAACAATATGGCAGAATCAGGCTCCTTTATACCTCTTAATATTCCTCATTTAACTAGATATTCTGGTCACAGTACAGACGACCCGGATCGATTTTTTATGCTGTTTAATCATTTGGCTATACTCCAGGCATGGACCCCCGAAAAGAAGAAAGAAATTCTTCCAATGTATCTCCAGGACGTAGCTCTCGATTTTATTTTACAATTGCAAAATCAGAAACAATTCGACACACTAAGTTACGATCAACTTAAAACCAAATTAATTTCTCTGTCTCGCCCAAATTTACCAGCTTATAAGGTGGAATTAGAAATCTTTCAAATACAACAAAATGAAAATGAATCAATCGATTCATATTTCTTAAGGAAATTAAGGGCTATCAGACAGCTAATTCTTGAGGCTTCAGAGGAACAGAAAATTCATTTTCTTTCATTGGGATTACAAAGAAATTTACTGCAAAAGATAGCATTGGAATCATTTCAAACAATCCAGCGGCTGCAGGATTGACTTCATGAATTGGAAAAAGCTCAGGACCTCATGCAGAAGAGGAATTATGTGGAATTGTCACAGGCAATTCATTGTTTAATCGGCCAACCTAAACGCCCCTCAACATTTCCTGTGCACGACTTTCATAGCCAAACGAATCCTAATTCATACTTGCCAACCTATATACAACAGCCAACTTCTAATGTGCATCACACCCAACCTGCTCCTTGTTATTCGCAATCGTTACATTCTGCACCTCCATTGCACAATATTTCCTTTCCACAATCAACTTCCTCTGCATCTGAAGTTTCAAGTCCGCACCCTACCGAAGTCAAAACCCGCCCTCACAACCTCCTCACAAAACTAGCTAATCAAATGGCCGAGCTATCATTAATGGTGTCACAGAATGCCATGAAGACGAATTATAAGCGTAACAACGGAGAAAAAAATCGTAAAGGAAACGGACAAAAAGCGGATACGAAAAATACCAATAAAGGAGATAACGGTGGTAGAAAACAGAACAATTTTGTAAAAGGCGATAAAATTTCAGTATGCTCAATTTGTTATAAGAAGAACCACGGAGCATCAAGGTGTTGGAATAATCCTAAAAATTCCAACCAGGGACATAAATGGGCTCGCAGGCAAAAGTCAAGCCTCGCGGGCCATTTCGCAAAAGTCGGCGCGGGCCACACAGACACCACCAAAATTAAAACGTAATGACATTCGGGAAGAGCAGGGAACAGCGGGAACTTTTAAGGATACGGACGGAAACTTTTTCACCCAGACGACCTATAATGAACAGCGAGAACATGTTAAGCTGGAAATAGAAAACAATAAACTATTGCTCAATATTAATGTAAATGCAAACAGTCTCCCACCTATAATAGACACTGGGTCTAGTCTTAGTCTATGGTCAAGGCGGAACGTATCCCCAAATTGCAAATTGATACCATTTCAAACTCGTATCAAGGGCATTGCTAACAAAGTTCTAACTTTAAAAGAAATAGCTTTAATTAAATTTAAATTTGGCACCACCACCTATTCACATTACTTCCGCATCATAGATGCTGACTTTAATCCGATTTTTGGGAATGACATTCTCACAAGACTTTTCTCTCAAATAGACTTGAAGAATAAATCCATATCATTAAACAGAAAAACTAGGAAACCTACGTTTCCAGTGGAAAAACAAGAATCGGAAGAAATGTCACGAGACACTACTCACTCTTTGCATTTGCAAAGGAATACAAACGTCATCACAGCAAGTAAACTTACAATTCCGATGAAATCACATTTCTACTTCTCTGTATCGATTCAAAGAGAAACAATTCATGACGCTGCATTTTACATTACTCCACTACAATCATTATTAGACCGATACGGCCTACAGGCAATGGCCATGAGAGTACCGAGTACCGACCTTACGTTGCTAATTTCCAATCCAACGGCACGAATAATAACGCTAAATAAAGGGATACCAGTGGCGTATACAGAGAAGGGTGTGGAAGAATTTTCATTTAGAATAGAAGAAGATGAAAAGAAAGAGTACCAATCTCGTACTCAAGAAGAAATAGAGGAAAGATTAAGACAAACCGCTAAAACCTTTAACATTGACCTTTTTGATATAAATCCGGATTTACCGGAATACCTGCGAATAGCTGTAACCAACTTATTGTAAAATATAGGGACGATTTTTTCATATAGCCCAGAGGATATAGGTTATTTTAGGGGATACCAGCACAAAATTCGTATAGATAGAAGTGCCTCATTCCATCACAGTTCCCCACCAATTCCATTAGGGATAAGAGATCAAATTCATAAGCAGTTACAACTGTTAGATGCTAAAATTATAATTGAGACACAGACGCGTAATTTCTCTTCGCCTCTAATTGCGATCAGAAAGCCAAACAGTTCAGGTTTCAGACTTGTGTTGAATCTACAGGTATGTAATAGCTATACCAAATATTTGAGCATCACGTTCCAGTCTACAGAGGATGTTTTGCAGATTTTGAAAGGGAAAGCCCTAATTACAACCTTGGACATTTCTCAATCCTATTTTCAGATAAAATTGCATCCAAAAAGCACTAAATACATGACTTTCGAGATAAATCATACACGCAAAAGTAATAAATTCCTTAGATGCGTAATGGGCCATTGTTCCTCTTCCCAATCTTTAACCATATTAATTAAAATTCTATTAGATGGCTTACCAGAACGCATTACCAATTTCGCTAGCGACATCGTCATTGGTTCTTACACGTGGGAACAACAACTCTCAGATTTGGAGCTTTTATTCCAAAAATTAAGGAAGCACAACTTCCGAGCCAACCCCAAGAAGACGCACCTATTATATAATGAACCCCCAGTATTAGGATTCCTTGTATCCGGAGAGAAGATTAGCATCTCACCGAAAATAGCAGAGATCAAGAATATTAAAAAGCTGACTACTAAACGCATACTTAAGACTTTTATTGGCCTATGCTCCTATCTACGAAGTCATATTAAAGACTTCGCGACCAAGATAGAATCTTTCCACCAGCTTCTTACTAAAAATGCAGAATTTAAATGGACAGAAAAAAACATGATTAATTATTTGAGAAGTTGAAAGAAAACATTTTGAATGCCCCCTCTCTCTATCATTTTGACGAAATGCTAGAGATAAGGCTTTACACAGATGCATCCTCACACCAGATCGGAGGGTTATTACCCTGTTACGACACCAAAACCAACGAAGAAAGGATCGTTTCCTATTGTAGCAGACGTCTCACAAAAACTGAGACCAAGAGCTCAGTCTGGCAAAAAGAACTATACTCTATTATTTATGCTCTGCGTAAATTTAGATATTTTTTACTTGATCGTTAATTTAAATTGTTTACAGACGCAAAATGTCTAACTTCTTTGCGTACACACCCGGACAGAGTGGGAAAATACTCTCGCTATAGACTTTTCTTAGCTGACTATAATTTCGATATCTGCCACATCGAAGGGAAGATACATCCGGTTGATATCATCAGCCGCATAGAGCAGAATAGCAGTGATACTTTAGAACCCATGGACCCACATCAGGCAACCGAAGATCTAAATGCATACGGATCCAATTCTCTAGAGGAACCTATTCTCCAAATAGAATACTCACGATATTTGAAGAAATTATGAGAAAAGCAGCGTAAGGATGACGCATACGCTGACATAATAACAGTTTTATAAGGGGGAGAACCGGCAAAAAGTTCTACCATGAGAGCAGCTAAGTATTTTCGATTAAAAGACAACGTATCGTATACAAAAACATCCAGAACTTCGGCTACTTCATCTTTTGTGCATCCCGAAAAGCTTGGCAAGACCTTGGTTCGAGTCTATTCATCAAGACCCGTCAGGGTCCCATTTTGGGTTTTTAAAGACACATAAAACTGTCCTTAACAAATACTACATGCTGAACATGAAATCATACTTCGCATTCAGAATCAAGAACTGTAGATAGTGCCAACTCTTGAAAAAACTCCCACGAAAGCCACAAGGAGAATTTCTGCACCACCCGATAGGCCATATAGGAGAACAATGATGTTCGACAGTTTAGGACCTTATCCGCATGAAGAAGTGAAACCAAAATATGTTTTAGTCGCCATCGAAACAAGTACACGTTATATAGTGACGAAGGCTGTTAATGGGATCACTGCAGACACAATTCAATAGTTCTTATTGGAAGAAATAATTTTGAAATTCGGGGCCTTTCGTTTCCTTCCTCTGGACAGACATCCTGTGCACAGAGCAAAGAAACTTCAAAAACTAGCGGAAATATATAATTTCGAATTTAAGTTCTGCCCTGCTTTCAACCATCAAGACATAGGATTAGTCGAGATCATGAACAAAACAGTACTGAATTCCTTAAAATTTCTCGTCCAGCAAAATCACGAAACTTGGCCAAAATTATTACCTCATATTACTTTTTGTTTAAACAGTTTCGCTTAATTAGGAACGAAGAAATCAAGCTTCTCTCTCATGCTCTGGTACGAACCCAGGACAATCAGCGATTGCAAACTACAGATTAGCCCTCGGCTAGAGCTTGAACGAGCCCGACTCATAAAATTTCGAGAAAAGACACGGCAAAACTTACTGAAGGCTCACGAACAAGAAAAGAAGTATTTTGATAAAAGACATTAACAACAAACTTTCCACAATGGAGATAAAGTACTCATTTACTTCCCCTTTCGAAGAATTGGAGTCATCACAATGGACCGATAGATACTGCGGACCGGCTACAATAATCTCAAAACTAAACAATAATCTCTATCGATTTCGCATGCCCCATAATTTCAGGGACAGAGAACAGAATATCTCCATCGACAGAATCAAACTTTACCATGATGGCGAAGAACACTTACCATACAAGGATACTGACGACCCCACCAGCGAGGACGAAGAAAAGAGAAGATAAGAAGAAGAGGAAAACAAAAACATGATTCCACCAGCAAATGACAGGCGGCACGCGAAGTGAACTTTTCATGTTTCGGCGGCAAAAAAAAAAAAATAAAAATAAAAAATAAAAAATAAAAAAATAAAGTGTGGAATAGAAGAAAACAAGATACACCATATGATACAGCTAACTGTTTGAAGTGACCAAATCTAGTACATATCTTAGTATTCGAATCGCAAGCGATCCTTTGTCTTTTTTTAACCCTTATAATTCCTCACTTGCATTGTCATGAACAAAATTGCAAGCCAGCATTTTTTTCGCCTCCGGCGAACGAACTTCACAAGGCCAGCTACACCATTTTTTATCCGCTTCTCCGCCGCGAATCATATAATTGTTACTAATATATTGACCTACATATACAGAGTGTTCAGAAAATAAGAACTTTTGACTGGCAAACTTTTTTCCGGTGTGACTGCTTTTATCAAAGTACTGACTTTAACCGTTCCCTAAGTGTGTTCTGTCATCTATCTACTACTAGTGTGAACTTTACCGATATTAGAAACTTTTCTATAATAGCACTCTTTGACGTGCGAACTTCATAAAATATACTACGGACATTACTATCAGTAACGTAGCTATAACTATTATTTATAACCACCACAGCTTCGACTGCCTCTAATTTGAGGGAAATGACGCGCCATACGGATCCTGCTTAAGCCCGAGGACAAACTGTCAGTGCTTAAACATCAACTTTTCAACTTTACTTGTGTGATAGCGTCTCCTATAGTGCAACATCAGTGACCAGTGCTTTTTACTTTGCATTTGTGTTTCAGTGTTTTAGTGCATCGTCATTAAATGTTTTAGTGCAATATATACTATGACCAATTCACAGCTTTCATACTGGCATCCACAAACCAAAAAATAACCCTGTGGGTCATTTTTTTCTACGCCCCGGGGGTGTAAGGTTCCGCATGTCTACACGTCATGCAATAACCACGTGTGAACTACATGTGTTAATAGTAAATAAAAACAAACAGCCGACGGTCCCGAAGAGGAGTCGCTCACCATCGCTAACAGTCGGAAGGACGAGAATCAACGAAGGAAGCCGACAATACAGGATAAAAGGGAACTGCACGCCTCAACCAACATCAATCTTCCCAGATTGATCGAAAGACCTAAAACCCCTCTCACGACGCTTGGTCACCGAGAGGTACCCATCCCTAAATCCACGACGCTTGGTCACCGGGTTCCTATCTTAATCTTACCTAAGTAGATATTAGAGGAATTACTTATTATAATTGGATATAAGAAGACTTTATAATAAAAAGGTGAAGGGAAAGTCCCAATCCCGAGTACACTTTACTGCTCTACCCAAGAAATTTTACAATATCCACTGATTTTGCGTGTAGTTTTACAAACATCAAGCGGTCACTGCAGTATTCCACTTTGGTTACACTTCTTGCTACTTCGTTCTTCATTGCTATCGCGACAGCATTTTCGCCCTTATCGCCACCCGAATAGTATATTCTGTAATTTTCCGATATTATCTCATCTTTCCCTGGCCATCTCACTTCACTCAAGCCCTCTATGTCCACTTTACATATGTCCATTTCCACTTTTAACTTTTCAAGTTTTCCCTCACGTCGTAGAGTCCGTATGTTCCAGGTTCCTATGCGGAAGTTATTATTATTTTCTCCTCTGATGATTCTTCCCGGAGCAGTCCCCACCCGGAGATTCGAACGGGGGACTATTTTACCTCCGGCATTTTTTACCTCAGGAAGAACCATCATATTTATTTATTCTCTTCCTTCGTCCCTTGTGGGAAAAAGATAATGTGGTAGTATTCCCATTTCCTTTCCACATCTCCATGCCATTGACCATCTAATGGTTCACCCGCCTTTTAGGACAGTTTCCCCTCCTAAGGACAAGAAGTTGCCCTGACTTCCACCCGCTCATCCGCCCTCCGAGAAGGCCGTTGGCACTTGGTAGAAGCTGAGTCCTTCCCGGGAGTCGGTCGGTCCCCACCTACGTTAGCCGCCAAAGACGTTGCCCGGTTTCTTCCACGAGGAGGTGTAAGTTGGGATTTTCTCTTCGTTTAGGATGAGACCCGAAGGTTTTTTCAAACCTCTCCACTACTTTTAGAAAGCTATATATATAATTATTTAGTTAGTGTATCAGAGGTCTTCACATCTGCTGATTTGGAGTCTTAGAACCAAAGAAGTATATGGTGTACAATAGTTATCACGTAGGAAATTTATGTTCTGGGAATTGAATACTCTATGAAGAGGGTATTTACTATTTTGGAGAAACAAAACCCTCTGAAATTTCCAGGTTTTCCAGACAAACAAAACATTATCCAGACTATATTTTAGTGCAAATAAATAAACGCTGTGCCAAAAAAAATATTGCAGCTATTTTTCAGGCCTAAAAGAGCAAAATTTTGGTTTGCTTCTGGAAAACTAATAATACTATTTTTAGCTTCTTATTATTATTGTTTTGCTTCTTCTCCATAAATTATTCCAGGTAGTTTATATTATACTTAACGAAGAACTACTGCCTCTAACGAAACGTAACACCTTTGTGCATAAGCATTTAAATTTAAGCCCTTGTACACAGAATCTATCTACATAAGACTGATTTTCTTTGAAATTTCACTTAATTTCTTTAAGATTTCCTGACAAAAATATTTATTTACTATTCGTGACTAAAAAACATAATTATTTTATTAACAGCTACATCTCGCTTCCTCTTTTGCACCAAGTAGAGAAAAAAAAGCAAATGAAATCCAAACTGGAAAGCTGCATCAAAACGTTGTTTTTCACCAAATGTTCCACCTAATGAAAATTTTTTCTAAAACACTAGTTACAGGATATAAATAATATAATTTACTTACAAATCAGTTTAGTACCATTAGGCAGTAGTACCATTTTAGCACCATTTAATGGCAATAGGGAAGACTGGGGTGTTCACGAACAATTCGATTTGATTATGAATACCTTTTGTTTTTAGAGATAAAATTAAGATTTCTTGTGTATAGAAAGCTTGGAGTTTTTCCTGTTGATTGAAGTACAGAGGAAAGTCAAAAGTTACACTTTTCAACAAATTAGTGAGATGTTTTCAAAATATATCTATGTTCGGGATTGCCCCAGTGGTCGAGGTAATCCTGAATATACTGTTTACTTTAAACTTTCCTTACGAAAGAAGCTAAATGCATTAAAATACATTAAAAATATACCGTAATTTAGTATTTAAATCTTTAATAAGAATTATAATTACAAACGTAACTCAAGTTAATGAGAAACAAGATGACACCTCATTATCTTTGAAACTATTAGAAATGAAAGCTAATAGGTAATAGGCTAAACAAAATGTAGTCTTATGAAACAAATTCAGAAATAACGGTGCATTAACTAAAATATTCATTAAAATGAAGACATTATTTGGAATTGTAGAAACCACAGATATATGCATTAATGTTTTACTTCCAAGGACTGTATTCTTTATGTTCAATGTTCAAATGCGGTTAATAAGCTGAACAATATTGGCTAACTGCTAATGGACGCTACTAGGCTAAATAAATTTGTAAAACACTCTGTGAATCGCACGAAAACAATGCAGCTTATGATGAAGTATCAGATATCTAAAATAGGGATACTGACTATAGAATAATGAAGTAGGTTGCTAATGGTAAAATAATAGGTCTATATATAGCAAACTATTCTAGTTAATAAAACTAATAGCGCTTGATACCAAGACATGATCTATTTCCCAAACCAATTTAATTAACTTATAACTTACTTTTCAATAAAAGAGAAGTATTAAAAAAATTGATAATTTATTTCACACCATGGGGAGCTCCCGAACACTCCGGGATAATTGCCAACATTCTATCTGGCATTTCCCCATAAGACGCCATTTTATTTTTAAAGATGAAACTAATTGTTGACTGCACACAGGCTAGTAAGATTACGAAGAATTAATGCTCAAATATAGGGGAATATATAGCCTTATCTGTAACAATATAGATAAGATAAAGAGGCAACTCACCTTGCCCAAACTGTTGAAAAAATGAAATGAAATCTTTGAGTTTTACGTCCCACGGTTATGGCGGTTAGGCTAAAGGAGACGATGAGAAGGAGAAATGAATGAAATCGTGGAATGAAGAAAGTGGGAGGAAACGGGAGAACACTTAGAAAACCCATGTGCACGGTGTTTGTCCAGCACAAAGTCCACACGGCGCGAGCTGGGATCGAACCGCAGGTGAACGCTCTACCACTGAGCCCCCGCCCAGACCGTTGAATCTACGTTATAAATGAATCCACAAAAAAAACGTCTTCTTCCTCAACACCCACTCAACTGACTGGCACCAAATTTATGCTACACTTTTACAGGTCTCTCCGTTAGCATGCAGCAAAATCGTCTGTTTTGTAACGAACTTCCTCGGGCGTAAACTTGAGTGTTCCGCATAACCCCAGTGTTCGCGAATACCCCAGTTTCCCTTATTTATATTACCTTCTTAAAAAGTTTGTCTTCAATCTGTCAAATATAAATCTCAGTGAATTTTGTAATCTGCTGTCACAAAAAGTATACCATACTATTTTTCAATCGGTATGATGAAACAGTATTTCTCCATATTATTTTACCATCAATTATTAATTATATATGTAAACTTTGTATTTTTAAATGACTGAAGCGAGGTAAACTTACTATGTTTTAAAAGCCGGATATTTGGGGACCAAGAAATCATTTGGGGATGCCTGGCCCCGTTGACCCCTCCTGAGGTTACACTCCTGCCATTACCTCTAAAGCTACAGTATAATAAAGGGGCTTCATCAGAGTGGAAAAATTTTGGCCGTGGGAACGTTTCCAGGGGCTTAAACCGGTGTAAACTAGTATGTTGGTATATGGTCATGCTCTTGGATGCCTACCAGCTGTAGAAACAAGATGAAACATGCCTTCTTCGTCTTCTCCTCGTGTATTGGCTAGTTATTTGAACCGCAGCCCCGCCCCTCTTGCGAAGAGCATAAGCGGAAAGTATCTGTTTGTGTAGATCATTCCGTTAGCAGCTGTTGCAAAGGAAGAGACCTCAAATTAAAGATAGCAACGTCAATGAATTTATTAGATAAGCTTAATATGCCCTTTACAAAAATGCGCGATTTACAGATTGGTGTACCATTTCGAATTATAAACTGTGAGATAGTTACAACGATATATGGTAGGAACGCATGTGTAACATTTGAAGGAGGCGAAAAAGTGATTTTACCAGGACGCTGTACTGAAAAATTGGAAGCGGATAATGGTGCATTATTAACGTATTTACAAAGTGGAAATGTATGTTTAACATGTATTGGAATGAAGATTAATGTATCTGGACGTAACATGCACGATCTTGAATTTACTAAGTTGGTATATTCTTCGTAAGTGTATGGTGGCATGTAGAAACAAGATGACACATGAATTTTCCTCTTCGCGCTCCCCTTCATGCATGCGCAGTCATCTGTATGCATAGTGCCGTTATTCTGTTGCTGAGCAGCTACTGGAATAACATGTCTTTGAGTGCTTGTGCATCACCTATGGATACCAAGAAAGAATACTTGTTAAATGTAGAATATAGACTTATTTCAATGAAGACCAAATTAGTTTCCATTGGGCTAGATAGTGATACATTTGAGCCAGTGATTCGTGTTGGTAAAGGACTTGTGTTTGGAGTGGAGTTAAATTTGGCAGAGTGGGAGAAACTTGTACATTTGACCCCGTTTGTCTATTTAAATTCTCAAGTGGAAATTATATTTATAAATTCTCTTGGCCGAAAAAACTAACCTGTGGTGCGAAAACTAATGGGTGAAAAATTAGTGATGTTAGAGAAGAAAGGAACACTTCGTGTTCCTCGAAACACTGTGTACTTAACTTCAAGTGATTGGCTTTATTTCTTGGAAATATTACCGTGTATTGAACATGCTGTGAAAAACAGTAAAGTTTGCAGTGTTGTGCTACGTGAATATTTTGACTTGTGCACAAATACTATTCGCAGTCATGTACAATCGCAGTGTCTTACATGCAGAGGACTTGCCGGAATCCATACATCTGTAGATGAACAGACTATTATTAACGGTATGAACATAAGCTTTCCAAGTGTATCTCTTGATAAGAACAGTCATGCGAACATTGACGGTGGAAAATTAAAATTGGAAATGAAAATATTTTGCAAACAAAAGCATAGATTCAGTTATGGCTGATTTATTTGATAGTGTACAGACACAGCCATGGTGGGAAAAAACCGATACTCAACCTTCGGAGGGTATCAACGAAGTGGACGTCTGATCATAAAGAAGAAAATTGAATTATACTGAACAGTGTAGTTATAAATTCAAAAATAAAAAATATAGTAAAAGTGAAATGTTTTATTTGTGTTTTGTGCTCGTTTTTATAAACTTCAATATGATAGGATTTTTTATTAGTGTACTAATGTTTTTATGATAAGAAAATCCTAACATATTTTTCCCTGTATACTATAAGGGTTACGTAAAATAATAATAATAATAATAATAATAATAATAATAATAATAATAATAATAATAATAATAATAATGAATTCAAATACTTGAAATGTTTGTTAAATAAAAGCTAGTCTTTGAAATTATTATTATTATTATTATTATTATTATTATTATTATTATTATTATTATACAACTCTCTTAAGCATAATAGGATTTTTTATTTTGAAAAAAGAAACTTAATTCAATATTATTATTATTATTATTATTATTATTATATGACTTTTTTAAAATTTAATATTAATTATTTTAAAGTTTCCTTTTTCAATATAAAAAACCCTATTATACTTAAGAGAGTTGTATAATAATAATAATAATAATAATAATATTGAATTCACATACTTGGTTTAACTTACGAAAAAATAACTGATTGAGTATTTGAATTCAATATTGTTTATTTATATGATTACATCATCGAATTAAAAAATCAGTTCTGCATTCTTTTTTTAACATAGTATGAAATTCTTTAATTCAATGAGTTTAAAAATATGTTTTATGATATATTTATTTAACTACATAAATGATCATAAAATATTTACTTATTAGGAAATGGAAGAAAATAAGAAATAAAACATTTGTTTTCAAAGAGGAAAAAGAATAGAAACTATTTATTGACGATGAGAATATTTACACAAGAAAAACGAAGATAAGTATAGTACACCTTTTTTTTAAAAAAAGTGATTTCTTCAGTTCTTTTTTTTCTTCGTCTTCATATTCACAGTGCAAATGATTTGAAAAAGTCACGTTTTACACAGACACACACACACACAGTTCTTTAATAGTCTTTTCTTTATATGGCCACTTGATGAGGATTCCACAGATGACATATGACGATGATACTGCTGCTGATGATGGAACGTAGATAGAAGTCATACTGTACAATGATGCCCATACACACGCTGACGATGTAATAATCTTATTTGTGCATTATTTTTGGTATATCCAATTCAGACAATTTAATTTCCTGTATCTTAAAAAGGCTGCTACATTTGAACAAATAACATATATAAGCGTTATGCATTCTCGCACGGATAGCGACTTATAGCAGACGAAGCAGCCCGTAGCCTTGGCAACCAACCGCAGCCAATCACCGCACTACCTGTGATTACGTCAGGTTGATGGGTGGAGCTCGCGCAAGCCGCGAGAACAAGAGAAAAACCGCGTGAAGCAGCCATCATTCGGCGCCAACAGATTATCAACGAGAGACTCATATCAACATCGCTACTGATATAATTTATCAAAAATGTAGTATTACCACATCCATTTGTTTCTGTCATCTGAATACATCGACATTTATATTGTTATTAATATTTATTACCTTGTATTTTCGAAGGAATGCAAGTATAGCATTTAGATTAAACAAACTCCGATTTCTGTGAATCATTTACGTTCTTTGGGCCTGAGAAGTGCTGCCTCATGTTCTTCGCCTTAAGCGTGGTGCAATATATTGATATAAGTGAATTTTTAGAATGTTTAAATTAATTTTCATGTTAAATGATGCTGAAGTTCTGCCCTATCAGTAAGTTTAAGGTTGTTATTTGAATTTTCGGCTATGTGTATTTAGCAGTGGAAGAAGCTCTTGATTTGTGATAACTTGTTTCTTCGTTAACGTTCGGGAGAAAAATTCAATTAATGACTATCTACTGTAATGTTTTCTCTGCTTGGATTACCATCCTGTGGAGTGAACATCACAGCGATCTTTTATTCTCTGAAATGAAAAAAATGAAAAAACATATCTTAAAATTGATTTTATCTATAATCATGAACAAATGAAAAATGATAATATCTATACAAAATACGTTATAAAAAGGAGAAATGACTACCTGCAGTAATAGATAGAATTTAAGGTTTATTTTATGCATAACAAGAAGTATCCAAAACAAACGAAGAAGAAATAACACTTATAATAACAATGATGAAGACATGAGAATATGTATACAGCAAAAATGATTACTTGTATTAATAAATACATCAATCGACTTTTTGTTTTGAGTTGATGAGAAGGTTTAATCAAAATTGTTTGTGGACTTTCCGCTAGCTTTAAAGCAAAGAAATGGGTATGAGTAATGCCCACATAGGGACGATTTCACACCTTAAATTTGTTTATTATTAAAATGTATAAGAATGCGCATTTATACGTAGGAATTGAATATGTTGCATTACATATGGAGGAAATCCAAATGTATCGAAGTAGTGGGCACGTCTATCAGTATTAATATATACGAATACAGAATGGGTTCCATTTTATTAGCGGCGTCTATATTTATGATGATAGCTGCAGCTAGTGGGACATGCGTTGGTAACTCATTCGCTGTATATACGTCAATGAAATGATTTTGAAAAAGAATTTGTTTGAAGTGCATTCAATAAATCTAGTGTAGAATTGATCATGTATAAAAATGCAGACATGCACATATATGTTGCGGTATTTAAATAATAATAATAATAATAATAATAATAATAATAACGTACCTTTAAAAATCCATGATGATGTTCCTCTGATGATCCACTTCTAAGAGACTGGAACTCGCCATATGTGATGCATGAGATAGGTGGTGGTAGAGGGTTCTTAAAATGAACTTCCAGGCGAACACAGCCGTGCCGTATAAGCTTCCAATGCTGCACAGCGCTGGCTTCTCCATCTTGCGTAATATCGAAAACAAATATAGTGTATCCTTGAAGAAAGTCAAGTCGAGGAATGTTGTTGCCATGATTGGAAAAGTGAATACCTGATCCACAGAATAAGGTATGATATGAAGGTGCAGGTTTCCCCATCAAAGTATAATGAGAAGAAATAGATGTTAAAATTTTTGAAATGAAATGGATTTGAAGTAATCGTTCCTGTATAGGTATCATTTTGAGTAAACATCACAATCACTCGAGCTGGTAATACTCCCATAAAAAATATCGATTGCTTTTGATTGAAGATCCTTTGGAATGACGAATTATTTCATTTTCACTTTTGAGAGGATATTTGGCGGTTGTTGATTGTAGAAGCTTGTTATGTGCTAGTTTTATTGTAGGACTAACATCAATCTTTTTAATATGTAAAGCAGCGTCTAAAATATTCACTTTAGCCTGAACAGACGAATCACTAATTTGGCATGAGACGAAAGTTTGGCTTTGCAGCAACTAGCTTGATGCGTAATTCTACTCCTTGGATTAAAAATTTAACCTGATTAAAAATATCACAATGAAGATGTCTAAGCATGTCAAATTTTGCACTGTTTTTTGTTAATTCATAACGTTGTTGAAATCCTCTATTACCATCAGATGTTGCATCCATATGTCCAGAAGTATCTTGAAACCAGAATGCACATTGAAGATGAGTATTTTTAGCAGAATCATCATAATTTAACAGTTTTTCTATTTATGATCGGTATGGATGATTATGAGATGGAAATGAAATCAGTTTATTTAAATACACTTCACTAAACACAGAATTTAAAAAGTCATTAATAGGAGCCACAGCTTTATCACTTTCACCAAATGCTGATCCATCAGGCTTAACGAATTGAGCTTCAATGTAAAGAAGAGTGTGTGGTAGATCTGTGTCCAGGGATGACAAATTCTATAGGTGCATTATCAGCTAGTGAACTGATTGGTTTGTATATAACAACATGATTATCCAATATACTGGTTTGCGTTGGTTTTGTAGAAAAAAATATCTAGTTCACTTTTAACACACTCGCAGGATTGATGATGTAAGAAAGCCATGATGATGATTTCATCAAAGATATCGTGTGATAATTTCCTCTTCTTATAAGACTGAGTTTTCTGTGTACGTTTCATCTTGCCCTTCTTCTTGCGCTTGGTGATGTGTAATGATGAAGGGTTAAATATGGAACGACGTATAATTCTGCTTTTCTTACGTTGATATCCAGATCCTAGCATATATTTCAGTTTATTTTTAGCTTTTTCTTGCAAGATGGACCTCGTTTCACCCATTCGTTGATAAAAGAAAGTTGTTAGGTTGTTTATCGATGATGACATCATTAATAGCGTTTGCTTCAGATTTTAATAATTTCTTTCCTATTGTTTTAGCTACTTGTTTTACTAATGGTATGACAGAACGAAATAATCCTCCAAGAAAACTTCCAATACCATGTCCAACTAGATAAGGTGTTCCAACGTAAACGTTTAACAAACAAATACAGATTGAATTATATCACAATATACATACATTGTAGATGGAAGTCGCAAACGTAAATTTGGAATTCTTTGGCCTTGTTGCATATCCTTTATATCAGCGTTTGATTCAAATCCCACTTGGTGTTAATGCAACGTCTACATCTATATCTATATGAAGACATCGTATAAAACAGGTATTACTCTCACGAGTGTAGGAAATATGTAAGTTTGTGAATCTGTTGTCTTATCAATTCTGAAATGTCAGTGTAATAACGTACAGGAATAGTTACAAATTTCCATTCATCACTTTTTGGAGGTTTGTAAAAAATTATTTTCTTCAATAATATTCAATATTGAATGAGGATAATGAATCTCAACAATAGCCACTTCCCACTTTTCACGGAATTCCATTCTTTGAATTTAGTAGTGTATGATCCTAAGGTGTAGTCAGGAAAATATTCCATAGAACTATTATTGGGAAGCGTAACGTAAAAATCTCAATCAGGTTCCATTGTATTTTTCGAACTTCTTTACGGGTGATGCAGGTATCCAGGAATTGAAAGAAGGATATCCTTTTCAATGAATAAGATATTCTTTTCTGCTACCTTTTCTTCTTGTACGTATGATTTTATCTGTGTAAAACCTCTTTGATTGCGTCAAAGGTTGCAATTCCTCTTTGTAAAATAACCCATTCATTGGTTCCTTGTTTAAATCTTCTATTTCATTAACAGGTGGATCTTTTGGTATTATCTTCTTAACTTTAAATATTTCCATTTACATTCTTCAATTTAAAATATTCTTAAATTTAAATATTAAGTCCAATTTTGCATATATCCTTTATCAAATCTACGTTTAGTTTTACTAATTCGTACTGTATCACCAATCTTAAGATGTTTTGAGAAATCTGGATTCTCCTTAAATTTACTATAATGCCGATTATGCTATACTTGTAATAGGTTATTTTGAGAACCATTGGCAGGTAACATCTTAATGCTTGAATGATAACCTTCATTGTATGATTTCATAAGAGGTAATACATTTAAATAGTTATACGTTTGATACTTTGTGAAATACTTCCTCATTTTTTCTTTTAGTTCTGTTAAAACGCTGTACAATACTAGTCTTTAGATTAGGATTTTAGTTGTAATATGTTTTGTTTTCCTCTAAATACTGGTGTATTGTTTTATTAGTAAACTCACTTCCTTTATCTGTTCGGTATGCAATTGGTTTTCTGTATTTGAAAACAATCTTTAATGCTTTAAAGATATCATTTGTACTTTTAGATTTTAATGGCACAGCTCAGGCATATCGACTGAACACATGTATCACTGTAAGAATATAACGATATCCATCATTAAATTTATGAAGAGATTGAAGATCATTAAAATCACCTTCCCATCTCATCATCAATGTTATTCACTACATAGGAATCTCTTTTAAAACGACGACGTACTTGTTTGTGTGACGTATATGTTGTTTGCTTCAATAACCACTTTCTTATACAGTGTATAGGAATTTTCTTTTTTGTAGCTATAAACAATTTTTTAGCAGTTGAAAACGAAGCAGGATATGAAGGGTTGTAGTAGATGTTGCTTAACTGTTGTTTATGATTTCCATCTTGACCATACTGGACGTTAACATGCACGTTTCCTTTTCCTTATACGAGAGACAACTTTTTTCCTTTCATTTTCTTCTGCTTCTTCTTCGTCTTGTGCAAACGATTTCAGACGTATTTTTTTCCCTTGATGATGATGCTACTGGTGATGCTTTAGTTCGTCGTTAAATACATGACAAACGTTTTGGATTTCCAATGTTCCTAAGGTGTGTTATTGGAAGATAAATAATTACAAAATTGTTCCCATCCAGGTGGATTTGTGTGTTTCGTAGTCGCGACACATCACAAATTAAATCTACAATGTAGGATCCTCCTAGTTTATTACCTTTGATGTAAATAGTTCCTTTATTATCCCACGTGATATTATCATCATATGTTATTCTATGTAGTAGTAATTCAGCTCTTTTACGAAACATTTTGGGTATAGATAATATTTCTTATTCTACTTCACGCTTCTCTGATTTAGTTGACGTAATCGAAAGTGTCACAGGTTCTTCTTGTTTTCGGATTAAATATAATATTTCTTAAGAATATTATTATATTGATTGCACTTTTCTACATCACTAAGCGATGATAAATGTAAAATCTGTTGCATTTCTTCATCCAAACTAGATTCACCATTCTCTAGGGCTGATGATGATGATGCTGGTGTTTGTACACGACTAAGAACTTCAGGTGGAACTAAAATCATTTTGTTTGCGTGTTCCATTGCACTAACAGAATACACTTGATAATGCACCACTTAAAATAGGAGCTAATAATGACGGTAGGAATCCACTCTGCTGCACTAATAAATGGTTCTTCTTTTGGATGGAGTTTTCTTTGTCCTCTTGTAATATATATATCGATCGAAGCGTCCTCTTGTACCGCTTTGATTTTGCTTTCTGTGTCTTTGTAAGAGGTACACTCATGCGCATAATTATTGTCGCATGTCTATAAATATGTAGTTGTAGGAATATAATTTGATAACGAATTCGCCCGGTATTTCTTATAATGTTAGTATGTGTATAATCGGGAAAGACATGCATGTGGCAAATTTTGTCAAAACACCAGTGAATAAGAACAATAAAACGAAAATAAAATTTTCTTCTCTATTTTGCAACATTTTGTTTTACTCACTCTAATTTTCGTATTTGTAATTATTTTCCTATGAAATTTACCACGAATATACATTTCCCGATTATACACATAGTATCAGTATTGAAAGTACCCTGCAAAATTATTATCATACATTCTTACAAGAAGACAGTTATAGATATGCGACAATCATTTTGGACATGAGTGTACATTTCCTTTTAATACATTATAACAACATTCGCAAATACTACGAATCACTGAAGAGATTGCATTGACCACTATAGCTTTATGTATTGCTACATAGGATTTGCTTTGCTCAGCATACGAAGATCTCCGTGTTTTACTCTTGGAGACATATTGTCAGAATGAACAATCATCGTTTCAAACTAACATTATATACACATCTTCTATTTCGTTGGAACAAGAACCTAATGATAAATATCATCAGAAAAGATGTTTGTTGAAAAGGAAGTTCATGTGGCGTATCGTGTTTTAAATCAATAAATAAATACACATATGGTAACCTTGTTGCATCGTTGAAACTTTCTTGAAGAAATTTTGGATTCTCAGGAGTTAGTTGATAACTCACATGTTTAATTTGTGATTTATCTCTCTGATTTTTAAATAATACGAGATAAGAACAATTTAAGCTCATATCTCTGCTTCCTTTTCCCTGATGAAATATGTTTTGTGTAATAAATAGTACACTAAGATTTATATGATGAGAACCCCTTCTAAGGAAATCAAGTATGTTGCGGTTCACTTCACACATATGATCATCAATAATAATATGAGGTCGTTTCAGGTAAAAAGTCTTTTGTTCGAGAAAATCTTTTAATTAATTGTACTTTCTCTGTATGCATTTTGCCATTGTGCATAGTGCCAACAAATATGATGAAACGATGTATTAACCATACGTGATAAATTAGACAGGAATCGTATTACAAAGGAAGTTTTTTCACATCTACTTAGTCCTGCAAAAATTCATGAAAAGGGATGTTTCCACGTCGTATGCATGTTAAGAAGGATGATAATTCTCTCTCCATGGGTATATTTATAAACGGGCGTATTACATTGCTCTTTTGTTGGATGGAATGTATCCATATGGAAGTATCATATGAATTTGGAATTTACGTCGTTTTATATAATTTATCTTATAAACATTTGTTTCGGGATGCTGATGATAGTATGATGTTTCCTGTGGCAAATTCTTTTCTCATTGGTAATTTTTACTTCGGTGGGACGAGAGTCTTCTTTTTCTGCCTCCTCTTCATTATCTACTATCATTTTCTTCATTACATCAAAATTTACGTGTTTAGAACATTAATAGTTTAATGAAAAGCTCTGTATCTTGCATGCTTGAAACTCCTTCGTACTGGGATCAAAAATACGTAAACCGTAGTTCTTGGGTCCAACTGATACATATTTTGAAATATAGGCCTCTTTACCATATTCGACTACATCATTTGTTAAATCACCTAAAAAGTCACCAGTTGGAATTGCACTTTCACAAGGTTTTTGCGTATAAATAACTGAATCAGCATCAAAATAGAATACTCTTTCTGGTAATTGTTCTAAATGCTTGTACAATTGCAATCTTTTTTGTGCTGTCGTATATGCGGCTATGATAACGTTTACTCTTGGTAGTGAAACGAACTTCATCTGTGTATTGCAAATATACATATAACATATCATCACTTAATGGAAATATTTTATATACGTCTATATCATGAAATGTTAATTTCTCATATAATTCCTTGGGGTCATTAATAACGCTTACATGGCCCATGTTCTCACGTTGACCAAATTTTCCCCAAAATGAATTTAGCATTAATTTAGCTAAAGTCCTAAGTGCTGGATTATGATAACTTTGGTTTACATCTCGACGTATTGCTTTCTTTTCATAAAATTGATGTATGTACTTCTCCTTCAGCTAATCTGTTTCACGCCATGATGGCCAGCCACTAGCTTCCGTTCTTACTTTCGGTAAGGTGTTTATGTACTCTAAGCCGCCACTTTTTACTTTCTTCATCATATTGAATATCATATGCTCATATTTTCTATCATTTTCCCAATGCTTTAATTACTTTATCTGCTACCCATTTACCATGTAGAATTTGGTCTTCATCGCTGTGATTACAAGGTGTCGGTTTAATTCATCACAACATGAACGATAAAGTGGAAACATCAACCTTCATTTGATTTGTAAGGGAAAACTGCTTGGAAGAGTTTTTGGAGGTGGAATACTTAGCTTAACTAATCGTTCTACTTCTTCAATGCTGGGAATATTTGAATCTCCAGGCAGATAAATAGTGGGGTGATGAATTTCTTAGTTTTACATATATAAGGATAAAGACTAATAACATCTTTCTAAGAGGTTGTTCCTTCTTCAGACTCTTGTGCTTTATGATACAAACGTATGACATTCATAAGTCCTCCATAAAAAGCGTCACGAGGATTCAACGGTGTTTTCTTTGTGTATGGATGATTACTAACATACATAACTTCATTTCCTGTCAATTGTTTTTTTAAATTCACTGCCCCATATTTCGTGCACTTCACAGCCAAAATTCTTTAACACACAGCCGTGATCTTATAATCCTTTAAATTTTCTTAAAATTTACGAATTTCAGAAATTCCACCACCATGACAGATTTACATCAGCTGCTTCACATAGGTCTTTTTCTAATATATTTATATTGGTTTACATATCTTAAATTCGGTTTGATTTCTCCCCTCGTGCTTTTTAATCCTATGGCAACGACGATTGCATACGCTGAACATCATGTACATGTGTTCTTAATTGTAACAATACCCGTTTGCCTTTACATATTCCTCGGTATTCATATGTTGTTTCAATCCACCTTGTCCTCTTGGCATACGTAAATGATGAAAATTCACGATGCAATCTTCATTTATAAGAAAAGCCGCATTACTTTCCAGTACTTTCTCATAACTCGTCCATAATACTTCTGCTGAGAGATTTCTTCTCTGAATGACAACCAAAAGGGCGATGTCCTCTCTCATTTGTGATTCTTATTCCTACGTAGGCATGTTGGTCCACATTACGTAGCAAATAATCTATTATAGCCCGTAGATTTGTTTCAATTGCCGTAAAAGGATCTTAATTTGCATGCACTGGGGCTACACGGATTCTTAGCATTGTACTCTCCATACCTTATCTTATGTATTGTCTTCTAAGTTCTTCTATTATATGAAATCTATTGTTTCCATGATTACGCCTGTTATTTCGACATCCCACTTGTACATTTGGTTCCTTCTGCTGGAAAATCAGATAGCAATTCATTCATTCTTTTTTCTATTTTGTCTAAATCAACTTCTATTTCTTCATGTTCAGTGTTAGCCTCTGCTAATATTTCCATAAATGATGGATATATTTCTTCTTCCTGTTTTTTTCTAGGATTAGGAAACAAATTGTTAAGCCGGTTTTGAACGTCATTTTCGTAAAACTCTTATTCTGTATTCTTCTTCTCTTCCGCATTGTAACCCTCTTTTATTATCTGCGAAAACGTAAGATCTAGCAACTCTTCTTCTTCCTCTTTTCCAGATTGGGAAATAAATTGTTAAGCCAATTTTGTAGCTCATTTTCGTAAAACTTTTTCTTCTTCTGTCTTTTCTTCCTCATTGTAATCTTCTCCTAATATCTTCCAAAACGTAAGATTTAGCAACTCTCCTTCATTTGTCTTTTCTTCGACATCTTATTCGTCTTCTTGTAACTATTTCTTAATTTTTTCAATACAGACGGAGGCTTCCCCTTCCTCTTCTTATGTTATCATTTTATTACTTCCATTTTCTAATATTTCTAATAGTTCTTTATATTTCTCATTCTTCTGCAATTTGAATTTCATTAACTGCACCTCTTTCTTCTTCTTTAGCACTGATCATCTGTTCTTCTGCTATTTCAATTTCATTAACTACACCTCTTTTTCATCTTCTGCTATTTCAATTTCATTAACTACATCTCTTTTTCTTGAGCAATTGCATCTTTTCGTAATCTTACTTCTTCCTTGTGTGCTCCTTTTTTCTTCTTCCTTTCATCATCTTCTTCCTTATAAACTCCTTCCTTCCTCTTATGATGATCATCTTTTCCTTTTATCCCGACTACGTCATGTATTTTCCTTAGAACTTGTCTCTTTATTTGGTATGTCCTCTTGTTCTTCTATGTCGTTAACAAAGACCGTAATCTCTTAATAATTCTAGTGTACTCATGTTTTAAATTTTATTCCTCCTATATGTATAATAACTAATTCAAAAAGGATATGTTCCTATATGTATGTATATGTAACTATTTATGCACGATATATAAATATTATGTAAAACGGAATATATACATATAAATATTTAAAAAAGATATGTTCTTAAGAAGAATATATAGGTATGTAAAAGAAAGGATATGCATAGTATTTAAAGAGGAATAACAATATCAATAAGGAAAAGGATAACGAATACACACGTATCATTGTTTATTTGTATTCAAGCAAAAATAAAACAGAAAAGCGTCGTTACTTATAACCATATTTCAAATAAATATAGACTGTTTGTATATATATTCAATTCGTTATACGGAAAGACAAATTTCAAGGAAACAAAAAGCATACCTTTTAGGTAGTTAAAATGATTGTTTAAAACTTTTTTCGTATTCCACGGAAGTGGAAACAAATGTATGTTCACAGTTTGCTTCAAGTGTGTTGTCTAATGTACAAAAGTTCTGTACGTGAATTTTACACTTATCATTTCAGAGTTTCAGTGACCACGAAAAACGTATTTGACACTAATATCGTCCGTTTTATACCGTAAGGAGCATATTTTTGAAACGTTAAACTGAAAGATTTCATCTCTCTGTCTCTCTCTCTTACTAGGGTACGATGTCTGAATCATTGCGAAAACTATCACTTAACTCAATATGATGTTCTTATTCCGGAGAAAATACAAAAACTCAATTTAGAGGTCCGTTCAAACTTCAACCCCTCTTAGATGTTGCGTTAATGAATTCGAAGTTTCATTACCGAACACAACGGCCTCGAAGACTATGTGTTTGACAGTAATATCGATCATTTAAAATTATTTTTACTTGTTTCGATAACTTACCCCTGGGGATCACTACTTCAACCCACTTAGATGATGTGTTAATGAGTTCGGAGTTTCATCACTGAACAACGGCCCCAAAAACTGGATTTGACAATAATATCGATGATTTTAAATTATTTTTACATGTCTCGTTATCACCCCGGGGACCTTCTACTTCAATCCCATTAGATGATGTGTTAGTGAGTTCGAAGTATCATTGAACACAGCGGCCCCGAAAACTATGGATTTGACACTAATATCGAGGGTTTAAAATTATTTTTACATGTTTCAATAACCCACCCTTATTTAGTGGGGTGTTCCTTACCTCATGATGGTTGAGAACTTTGAAAGTAACGTAAACTCGAGTTTATCACCCCCAAAACACATCGTCTTAGTGTTAGACCATGATCAATTTTTGATAACTTTTCGGCTCGATTGTCTGACCACCCAGATCAGACACACAGATATACACTTATTTAAAGCTATCATATAATATCAATGGCTAAAACACACACACATATATATATCTTCACTTCGTCTTGGTCTCAGACCATGACCCAATTTTTTATCACTTCTCGACTCACTTCTCTGATCCCCAGACCAGACAGACACACAGAGAGACAGACAAATAGACAGATATATAATTTTATTTATATATCATAATTTATATATCATACGTATAGGGACGAATGTTCATTGTTAAAACATTCATCGGGTGCCAAAACAATCATTGCATGAGGGTTGTGGTTTGAACTCACTCTCGTTTTAGAGGACAAAAAAGCATAAGGCTGCCCCTTAAAAAGGGGCTGAATTCTTAAAAACAGTCAAATTCTGATACTGGCAATGTAGCATTTAATAAAAACGATTCCCAGAATAATAAGTATGAGATTCCACTCCGACAAACCCAATCGTAAAATTCAACGGGCCGGCTAGAAAACATCACGTTGGAGAATGAAGTTAACGAGTCAATTTTGACTATTGGTAGTAAAACAGGACCACACATAGCTATAGCTGAGACTGGCAGTACTGTCTCACTTTAGCCTTCGGACTCTATACCTCCTGAAACAGAATTAATTCTACTTCCAACTCTTTTGAAAGGAATATCGGGAAAACAATTTAAAACACACACACACACACACACACACACACACACATACACATACACATAGCTTTAATTACTTTAAAGATTGCCAAAACAACATTCAAGCATTACTTCCAGATCATCCATAAAAATACAATGTCCGTGACTTTTGGTGTGGATTTAATCTAGCGCACGTATGCCACTATTGATTTTCATAAAAACAAAATTTTTCTTTACAAGAAACCCAGGAAGAAGACAATCCCGAAAGAGAGACAGGAAAACTCTATTATAGAACTCGTATTATACAACAACCTTAGCGGAATTGTTTTCTCTTGGCTTAAAAAAACAATTTCTGCATGTTCCCTCCATTGCCTTGCTGTAGTGATAAAGAAAAAATTGACAGCACGAAATCTTGTGTTATATCAATACTTCCTGGATTGCTTGAGAAGTATAGGTTACAAGCCATTGACCAGAAAATTGATACCAAAAACTTAGTTATATTAATATCTAAACCTAACAGCTACAATGTAATTTTACAAAAGAGTATTCGAGTGGTGACTTTTGAGGCAGGTCAGGAAATTTCTTTACATACAGTAGAAACACCACTCCCGATAGAAAATTCGCAAGAAGTATCGTACAAATAAGGAAATTCAAGAATATTTGAAATACAGAAAGAAGTTTTTCAAAAAAGAACTCTGGCGTAAATCCCGACTTAAACAACAAAACAAGCAATTTATGACTTGCTATATAAATACAGAGACGGTTTTCCATATGATCCTGATGACAGGATATTTGAAGGGATACGTCCATAAGATCAGAATTTCGAAGTCAGTCGCATATCACGATAGATTACCACCTATTCATATAACGGATCAAGTTGACAAGCAAATTCAAGAAATAATTAATTCTAAAATTATAAGAACTACTGACAATAGTAAATCTAGTTCGCAACTTTTGGTTCTACGTAAGCCAAATACACAAGAATTCAGATTAGTTCTTAATTTACAAAAACGTAATAGTTATACCAAATATTTATCTGTCCCTTTTCAAAGTACAGAAGACGTTTTGAAAACTCTAAAGGAAAAAAGCTTCATAAGAAGTATCGATCTTTCGGCCTCCTATTACCAAATTTTGCTTCATCCTAAGAGCCGAAAATAAATGATGTTTGAACTCAATCACACCAGAAAATAATAGAAATCTTTAAGGTGCGTCATGGGGCATTCAACCTCATCAAAGTCGCTCAGTATTTGCACGTGAATGATTCGAGACGGACTACCGAATAGAATAACATAATTTGCAACGATAGTTTGGTGTTTCGACTTTCACAGCAGCTAGAAGACTTAAGACATGCTATTTTAGAAACTCAGAAAACACTCCTTTAGAGAATCACCACGCAAGGCGCACTTGGGATACCAAGAATTAAGTATCTTAGGATTCCTCGTTAGCGGAAAATCCATTAAAATATCTCCTAAAATAGCAAAGAAAATAAGACAATTCAAGAAGCCCACCACAAAAAGAATCCTAAAAAGGTTCATAGGCTTTTGTTGGTACTTAAGAGCGCATATTAAGAACTTTATAAACAAGCTAGAACCTTTTAAAAATTTTGTGGCTCCCAATTCATAATTCAAATGGACCTAGGAACATGACATCCTTTTTGAGCAATTAAAGATAGGAATACTACAGGCCCCCTCTCTATCTCATTTTGACAATTCACTGGAGATACGGGTGTGACTCAGAATGCAGCCAGATACAGGCCGCAGGAATTTTAACCTGCTTCGACGCAAAAACAGGCATTGAGAAGGTGGTAGCATTTTGCAGTAGAAGATTTACGAAAAGCGAGCAGAAGGCGAGCATAGGCAAAAAGAACTATACGCTCTTATATACACATTAAGAGAATTCAGGTATTATCTTAATAGAAAATTTAACCATTATGTTGACGCCAAATGCCTAGTCAATTTAAATACACAAGATAAAGTAGGAAAATATACCAGTTATAAATTATTTCTGGCAGATTATAATTTTCACATTCAATATCTACCCGGTTCCAAGCACCTAGCCGATATTATCAGCAGGTTAGAGCAAACACAGAATATTAGAAAAGAAATAAAGACCGAAGAAAACGAAGAAGAAAAGGGCGAAGACTATTACGCAGTCCGTACCGATAGTCTCGATATTAATGTTGTACAAAATGTGGAGTGCGACCACTTACCGAAGATAGGAAGGGAATAACGCAAGGATGACAATTATAAGGATATCATTTCAGTTTTAGAAGGAAGAGAACCGGAAAAACTTTCAACAGTTAGGTCAGCCCGACTCTTCCGTCTTAAAAACGGCATACTCTACACCAGCATTTCCAAACCTTTTGCAACTTGTGGCACACTACGAGTGCAACTTGAATTCTCGCGGCACACTTATATTGTTATTTGTAAATATAAAATACCGTGGTATTTTTTTTCTGTGATTACTAATCTTCTCAGAGAGAAGAAAATTCGATCACTAATTTTCCCCCGTGGTAAATCATTATGCTTATTTTTCATTCTAATTTATAATTTAAAAAAATTGCAATGAAATATAGGACTCAAGTTATTAAAGAAATTCATTTTCTTTTTCGAAAACTCTATCCAACCTTTCACTGAGAAGGAAGATCACTAAATAACGAACCAACACACAAATCCCTTTTACTTTTAAAACACAAATGTGGGTAATTTTATTCATGTTTGCTTTGTCGAAAGGGTTAAATGAAATTTTAAAATTTCCAGTTACGAAATAGTCTGCAACAATAAAGAAGTAATAATGGTCAAAAAATCATAACAAATACTTCTTTCAACATTAAAAATGTACAGAAAAGTAACACAGCATGAAACATAATTTATTAACATGGTTAATGTATGTTACAGTTTTTAAATATTATATGTAGATTAGAATTGCGCAGTAATATTAGTAATGTAACAATTTTTCAAAAATATCTATTGAGGGTTACAATTATTTAATAATAATGTATGAAGGTTATTATTTTTCAAAAATAAGTAAAACAAGTTGGTAAACGATTCAAAATTAATGTGCAACTTGAGCTTGATGTTCTTTCATAATTTTCTTCAATTGTGGACGATAGTTGATAAACAAACCCTCATATCGTGTTAATGAGTTGACAGTTGTGACCACTTATACTTGATTGTGTTCATTGCAGAAAATCCTGCTTCACTTAAGTAGGATGTAGAAACAGAATGAAAACTTTTAGAGCCTTTGTAGAAATAGCTGGATATTCTCTCCGGAGTGAAATCCAGAATGATGTCATATTAAATACAAATATACTTTTTGCTATGTCTCGCAATTTGGTTGCAATAGAACTAATCATTTTGTTTTGATTTCCTCGCGGCTCACCGGTTGGGAAGCGCTGCTCTATAGGAAACAAAATCATCCCGAATATGGTCTCCTATATCACTTGTGCATACCTAAATCATTAGCTAATTTGTGGTTTACAACCTCTCACAGGCAGGCAACAGGAGTCCATTTCGGATTCACAAAATCATACAAAACCGCAATAAGAAAGTACTATAAGCCACATCTTAAAAACTATTTGGCCTACAAGATATGCACGTGCCCTGACTGTCAAAGACTGAAAAAACTAGCAGAAAAGAAACAAGCTGAGCTGTTCAACCATCCTGTCGAAGAAACAGCATCAACGTGGGCATATGACGCGCTTGGCAAATTTCCAAGCAAAAATGGACAAAACAAATACATATTAGTAGCTATAGAGCTAGCCACACGCTATGTTGTTGTAAACGTAATTGACTCAATCACTGCTGAAAATATAGAAACCTTCTTAGAACAAGAAGTTATTCTTAAATTTGGAGCATTTAATATATTATACCTGGACCAACATCGCGTCCATCCAGCAACAAGGCTCCAGCATTTCGCACAAAAATACAATTTTCTGCAGCATACAACCGCGCTTCAATTGGATTGGTTGAACAAATGAACAAAACTATACAGAGTTGTCTAAACTTCTTCGTTCAAGAACATCACACCGATTGAGAGAAATGGTTGTCATAAGTCATTTTCGCAATTAACAATTTTGTTCAGCAAGGAGCAAAGTATTCATCTAGTTTTCTTTTGTACGGCTACGAAACTCGTACACCAGCAGAATGCACATTTGAGTCAAAGCATACTATAGAAGTCGATAAACTAACAGAAATTAGAAATAAGTTTAAACATAATCTGGAGCAAGCGTATATAAAGCAAAAGTATTATGATAAACGGCATAGACAAACGACTTATCAACCAGGAGACTTAAAATTAGTTTACTTTGCTACAAGGAAGCAAAGACAGCCGAAAGTTTTCACCAGCTCATACGAGGGACCCGTAAAAATATTAGAGAAATTAAATCCAAATTTGTACCGTGTGGAACTACCTTGGAAATTTCGTAGAAGAATACAGGATATCTCGGTCGACCGTTTGAAGCCATTTTACAAAGACCAAGGAGAATGAAAAACTTAGAAGACATAGGTACAAATAAAAGAGGAATAAACAAAATTACAAATACTCACCAGCACAGAAGGAAGGAAGTAAAAAAAAAAAGAATAACAACAGAAGAATTGTAACAGTACGGATAAAATCGCACGTCCTTATTCCACTTAAACAATTTATCTCACCCTGTTATTTAACTTCGCTGCATTAGTATTGCCGTTCAGTTGCCAATCTACAAACTCCGCAGTTTCTTTATAGTTCTGAAAGTCATTAATCCATGCCAGGTCGGATTCAATACAATACTTTCTCCCATGTAACATCGCTTCTTCAATCAGAATTACATGATTGCTTATTGCGTCATTTTTTCCTCATAAAGGATGTTCATAAAATCAGGCATCTGGCTATCTTATACAGGGTGACCAAAAATTCACGTTCTCTATTTTATGGAAAGAAATTTTCAAGATTCTAATTCCGATTATTATTCTTTCCCTAATTTTCGTAATTATAATTACCTATTTGTGTGCCTTATCATTAATAAGTCCCGTTAGAAGAGCCAACAACCACCAATACGTCCGGCCATTTCACTACCACTGGAGTGCATTACATCGTCGGCGCCTATTATTGCAGCGGACGTACAACCATCGGACAAACACCACCGGACTCGACACAATAATACCTGCCGAATTTGATGAACAACAAACTCGAACTGTTCCCTCAATTAGTGACTTAGTATATATTTATTAAATACACTCATGACACTTTCTGACTCCTTAGTGGGAAATGATACCAAAGTGTTGATCCTGCTTAGTCGGAAAGGATAATACAGTGTTATTGCCATTTTATTGTGTTTATATCTTTCAATACACCTGTGTTTAGTGCTTTATGGTGTTTCTACGTGTCTCCAAACTACAACAGTGTCCACTTTATTTTTGTGTGTATCAGTGTTTCTTCTGTTACCGCATTCTAGTGCATTTATAGTGTTATTTTCAAAAATAATCTTGTAAGATTATTTTTTTTCCAGTGTGGGGGTGTAAGGATTCCCACCTTCAGCGCAACCACATGTTCCCACAACACGTGCTACTATTTACAAACAATACAAGCAGACAAGAAACTACAAGGAAGACACGAAACCACGACGACGGAGCCCGAAGAGGAACGAGCCACCGGAAGACCATCTATAAAAGCGCAGGCTGAGGAGGAACCAGCTATCAGCTTCACCGCTGATCAAATAATCAAAACAACCGCTCCTGAGGTCACCTTAGACTAGGAAGTTCACCTTTACCTAAAGCGTTTGGGGTAGGGAATCCTAACTACAACCAAACGTCGCAAAGCCCCCTTTGGGCTGGGGAGGTTCTCCGTCAGACTCACCTAAAACCCTGCAGGTGCTCTGGAGGCTGCTTTGAGTAAAAGGGGTACCGTGCAAAACACCTTTCTCCTCCATGTTGGTCGCTTAGATGGACAGACTTAATTAAATCGTTCTTTGTAAATTCAAAGATATTTGTATTTAAATTTTGTAATAAAATCGGTGAAGGGGAAACAGCGGGACCGTTATTGACTCTCCCTGTATTTTGTAATTTTATTCTCATTTTTTAGACTATATAACTTATTTTCATGTATTTTTTTATATTTGACATTTTTTACAGATACACAGTACATACAGTACAATACAGAAAGATAAACAGTAAATACAGAAAAAAGAATATGTATAGTGTGTTTCAGATAAAACGTCCAGTGCTTATAAATCAGAAACGGCTGAGAATAAAAAGATGAAACAAAAACTGAGATAGGAAAATGTCACAGGGCACATCACATGGTGTTGTTATGGTGACCCCCATGGCTCTCCTTCAAGGGGACCATCTTCAAATTTTCAAATAGGAACATGTATTACATCATACCTCATTCGGTAGTCCTTGAAAAACGAAACAACTTTTGTAGGAAACAATTGTCGATGTGGGCCACCGTGTTCAAAATGGCTGCAAAAATGTGGGTTGTGGATCAGATAAAACGTCCAGTGCTTATAAATCAGAAACGGCTGAGAATAAAAAGATAAAGCAAAATCTGAGATAGGAAAATGTCAGAAGGGGCAGTGGATATAGCATGGTTTTAGCTCTATAGGGCCAGCTATCATGGGACACTTGAGGCACTTACAACGTGACATTTGACGTTTTGTCGTTTGATATAACATTAAGAACATCATGACAAGCAAATTTGGTAGGAAAAATGCGTCTCTGTTACAGTTTAAATACAGGTTCTGTTCATGTAGGCAAATAAAACGTCTAGTGCTTAAAAATCAGAAATAACTGAGGTGAATGGTTAAATTAAGACAGCTAAGAAAATGTCATAGGGCACATTTAATGCAGTGTCCTTTTGTTTTCATAGGGCCCTTAACATGCAGCGCTGAGGACACTAGTATTTTGAACGAGAACGTATGCGATATGATACATCACTGTAGACATATGAAACACATGCACGTTTTGTAGGTTTGTTTTACTGTGGGGCACATATTGTCTACTACGTGCAATGCTGCTAACATTGATGAATTGGCCATCATTCAAATATGGGAGCTTAAACATTTTATGCTAGTATGACATTCGAAAAAAGTGCAAACTGAAACAGATATTATAAGAAAAGTATGACAAACAAATCGCTATTCAGTCGCAACGTTTATTTTGCTAAGTGGAAGAAAATTCGAGGAGTGTGTCTGAAGCGTCATAAGTGAGCATACTGTAGGAAAATATTAGTGGAAAACAAAATGTCCGTCAAGTTGGCCGCGGCAATTTTAGATGGCACATATTTAAAGATATTAATCGTTTGTGCTGAAATGTGCTCTAGTTTTAAGGTTTGTGCAATAAAATTAATGACGTTATTCACATTTTTAAAAATCCCGGCCAACTTGACGTCGAACCCGAAAAAAACGTTATAATTTCTAAACAAATGTACATAAGAAAATGAAATTCACAATACACGTTCCTTGTTTCATGCTAAACACGAGAAAGGGTTGAACAGAAGCGCACACGTGAAAACACAGACGATAGGTGGCGCCAGGGGAAGTGCTGCTAGGCGTGGTGCGCGTGCGTTAGTGTGACTCGAGTCGCTGCATCGCGAGGATGGTTCTATACACCGTACAGGAACGCGTGTTCATTTAAAAAAATATTGAATATCGGAATCGTATCAGACCGTTCAACGTGAATTTTGTGAATTTGGATACCGTAAAGGACCATCGAAATCATCAATACATCATTTGGTGAACAAGTTCGAAACAACAGGAACGTTTCTTACGGGACATGGAGGCGCGCGTCCACGGATGTCCGAGGAGACAGTACAGAATGTGCGACAACGTCTTTTGCAGTCTCTTAAGAAGAGCCTGCGTCGATTATCACAAGAGGTAGGATTGTCAAAGTCAACTGTGCAAAGAGCCGCCAAAAGAACCAAGCTGTTTCCATATCGTGTTACAGTCGTCCAGGAGTTAAAGACTACAGATTGGGAAAAGCGCGTGATGTATTGTCGTTGGTTGCAAGCTTTGTTGCATGAGAATCCAGGAATCCTAGACTATACTTGGTTCACAGATGAAGCTTGGTTTCATCTCTCCGGTTATGTGAACTCGCAGAATACTCGTGTGTGGGCCGCCGAAAATCCGCATGTGTACCATGAGATTCCACTTCATTCCTTGAAGGTGGGAGTTTGGTGTGCAATTTCCCGACAGCGTATCATTGGACCCATCTTCTTTGAAGATACAGTAAACACACAAGTTTACTTACACATTTTCAGTGAATTTATGAATCAGCTGGACGATCAAGAACTGCGTCGCGGTTATTTCCAACAAGACGGAGCAACATGCCATACTTCCAACGTGACCATGGTAGAAATTGAGTCCTTTTTTGGTGACAGGATAATCTTCAAAGAATTGTGGCCGCCAAGATCCCCGGATGTGGAACCACCTGATTTCTTCTTATGGGGTTTTCTTAGAGGTTGCGTCTACAGAAACAACGCATGATCACTGAAAGAGTTGCGAAACAACATTGAGAATGCGATTCATGAAATCTCACCGGAGACTCTACATCGGACTTTTCACAATATGGAACGCCGTGTACAAACATGTCTTGACGTCCAGGGAGGATATTTCAGCACCTGCTGTGACGGTCATGTATTCAGCATGAAACAAGGTACGTGTATTGTGTATTTCATTTTCCTATATATATTTGTTCGGAAATTATAACGATTTTTTCGGGTTCGAAAGCTAGTATGACGCACTGTACTTGAGTTTTATCGTCTGTGCAGGGAAACTAACGGCGTTATTTGATACATAACGAGAAACAAACTTGTACCATTCATAATATGAGGTGCATGAACTTGGCCCAACAACATGGAGAACCAACGATGGGATTAGTGTCATTGGTTAGTGTATCGTTTGTGCTCATTTGTGCACGAAACCCTATCGTTTGTGCTTCAACAGTTCTTGAGTTATAAGGCGGGAACTGAAAACAGAGTTGGAAATCGGGTACAATTTTTTGCTATTACTTTTGAAATATATATATATATATATATATATATATATATATATATATATATATATATATATATATATATGCATGTATATATTTTCATTTTTCCCACATATGAAGCACAAACGATGGGATTAGTGCCATTTCGTAGTGGATTGTTTGTGCTCGTTGGTGCTCGAAGCACCCTCGTTTGTGCTTGTATTATTTCTGGGATATGAGCGAAAAACTATTGGGGTGCCAGCATCAACTTAACCTCAACTTCAAGTATAAAAGAAGAAAATAGTGTCATTCGTTAGTGCATTGTTTGTGGTCGTTTGTGCATGAAACCAATTCATTTGTGCTTCAATGGTTCCTGAGTTGTAAGCAAAAACCTGAAAACAAAGTTGGAAACTGGATATACATTATTGGTATTTATTTTGAAATAGAAAGCTTTTGCTTCTCCTATACGTGAAACACAAACTATGCGTTTAATGTCATTGGTTAGTGCATTGTTTGTGATCATTTGTGCACGAAACCCCATCGTTTGTGCTTTTTTAGTTCGAGATATAAGCGAAAAAAAAGATAGGGGCTAAGTTCACGCCTACCTCCCCGACTTAAAGCACAAACGATCGAAGTAGTGCCGTTCGTTAGTGATCATTTCTCCTCATTTGTACACGAAACCCTCATTTGTACTTCAACAGTTCCTGTGTTATGACCCTAAAACTGAAAATAGAGTTCGAAAGTGGTTACAAATACTTGCAATTTCTTTTGAAATAAAATGCTTGCATTTCCCCACATGTGAAGCACAAGCGATGGGATTAGAGCCATTGACTACCGCATCGTTTTCGCACATTTGTGCGTTAAACCCCATTGTTCGTGCTTTAATTGTTTGTGCTTTGGCCCCCTACTAGATTTTCGCTTATATCTCCGAAAATAAGAAAACACATACGATGGGATTTAGTGCACAAACGATTCACTAACAAGTGATACTGTTTTTATCATTTGTGCTTCACGTGGGTACTAATATAAGAATTTTGTTTATAAAGAAAAAGCAAAACTTTGTATCCAGTTTTCAATTCTGTCTTCTGTTTCTGACTTACAATTCATGTACCATTGAAGCACAAACGATGGGAGTTCGTGCACAAACGATGCACTAACGATTCACATTATTTTTTTCTTTTACAGTTGAAGTCGAGGGCCAAGTTCACGCTGGGCCCCTATCAGTTTTTCGCTCACATAACCGAAACTAGTAAAGCACAAACGATGGGGTTTCGTGCACAAATGACCACAAACGATGCAGTAACTAATGGTACTAATCCTATTGTTTGTGCTTTACATGTGCGAGAAATGAAAGCATTTCATTTCAAAAGAAATAGCAAGAAAAAAAAACATCCAGTTTTCAACTCTGTTTTCAGTTTTAACTTAGGAATTATTAAATCACAAATGATGGTTTCTCGTGCACAGACGAGAACAAATGATACACTAACCAATGACACTATTTTCATTATTTGTGCTTCACATGGGGTATTAATAAAGCATTTTATTTATAAAGAATTAACAAAAATTTGTATCCGGTTTGCAATTATATTTTTAGTTCTTGGCTAATAGCTCAGGAACTATTAAAGCACAGACAACGGGGTTTAGTGCACAAAGGAACACAAATGATGCACTAATCAATGACACTAGTAACATCATTTGTGCTTGAAGTCGGGAGGCCAGCGTGAATTAGGCCCCCCACAAGTATTTCAATAATATCTCCGGAAACAATAAAGCACAAACGATGGAGTTTCCTGCGCAAACGAGCACAAATGATGAACTAACCCATGACACCATTTTTTATCATTTGTACGTGGGCTAGTTATATATATAAAGAAATAGCAAAAAAATATATCCAGTTTTCAATTCTGTCTTCAGTTTTTGACTTATAACTGAGTAATCATTGAAGCACGAACGATCCATTAACCAATGACAATATTTTCATGTTTTATATTTGAAGTCGGGGGGGCCAAGTTCACGCTGGCCCTCTACCAGGTTTTTTTGCTGATATCACGAAACTAGTAAAGCACAAATGATGAGATTTAGTGCACAAATGACCACAAACGATGCAGTAACCAATGGCGCTTATTCCATCGTTTGTGCTTCACATGGGGGAAGATGCAAGCATTTTATTTCAAAAGAAATTGCAAATATTTGTATCCACTTTTGAATTCTGTTTTCAGTTTTTGGGTTAGAACTTAGGAACTATTAAAGCACCAACGATTAGGTTTCGAACACAAACGATAAACTAACCAACGACACTATTTTCATCTTTTATACTTGAAGGTGGGGAGCCATGTTCACGCTGGCCCCTACAAGTGTTTCGCTCACATCTCGTAGACTGTTAAAGCACAAACGATTGGTTTTCATGAGCAAACGAGCACAAACGATGCACTAACCAATGCTACTAATCCCATCGTTTGCTTCACAAGTGGGAGAAATGAAAACATTTTATTTCAAAAGAAATAACAAAAATCTGTATTTGGTTTCAAATTCTATTTCTAGCTTTGGGATTATAACTCAGGAACTATTGAAGCACAAACGATGGGGTTTCTTGCACAAACGAGCACAAACCATGCAGTAGCGAACAGCACTACTTTGATCGTTTGGGCTTCAAGTCACGTTGCCAGCGTGAATTCGGCCCCCTACCGTCTCTCGCTTAAACCTTTAGAACTAATAAAGCACAAACGATGGGCTTTGTGCACAAACGAGTGAAGACGATGCACTAACCAATGACACTAATCCCATTGTTGGCTCTCCATGTCGTGGGGCCAAGTTCACGCACCTCACATTATGAATGTTATGAATGCAATTTTATTTCTCGTTATGTATCAAATAACGCCGTTAGTTTCCCTGCACAAACAATAAAATTCAAGTACTTTTGAGCACATAAGTTGAAGAATCGATTGACATATTGAAAGTATTGTTTTAGGAAAATGTTCCGGCCAACAAGACGCCAAGTTACCCGGAATATTCCAAAGTTTAGTAACACTATTTAATTTATTCCTATAGCAATTAAATGAGCACTTTCTTGCGCAAACGTAGCTCAAACGATCACGATATTAAATTTTACTTATTAGAAAAATGTGAATAATGTCGTTAATTTCATTGTAAAATCATTAAAACTAGAGCACATTTTAGGACAAACGAAGCCCAAACGAATAATATCTTTAAGGATGTGCCACCTTAAAATTTAGAAATATGTCCCGACTAACTTGACGTCAAGTTGGCCGATATTTTTGAAATGAGAATAATGTCGTTAATTTCATTGCAAAAACATTAAAACTAGAGCACATTTCAACACAAACGAAGCACAAACGATTAAAATGTAACGGGCAACTCGGCGAACATGAAAAGAAACAATTTTACTGGCATACATGAAACAAGATGTCACCAGTAACATTTCGTCACATGTAATATGATATGGGCTCAACTTTCTCGCATAAATTTTAAAAAATATCTATGAGCGGCAATGCAACGTGCAATTCTGGTATAATATGTTCAGTGAACAGCTTCTAATTCCGCTCTAGTAATGCTGCGAAAAGGATTCACTATACGGCACTTCATATGTGCTACACTTGTTGGCATATCCTTGTACACAATGTCCTTGATCCGTCCCCAGAAATAAAAGTCCATACAGGTGAGATCTGGGGATCGTGAAGGAAACGGTATAGGAGAGCCTCCTCCTATCCATCGCCGCGGAAACATTGTTAATCTGTTCTCTGGAGATGCGTGCATGGTGAGCAAAGCTACCATCCAACTGAAACCATATGTTTTGGCGAAAACCAATGACCAACAACATAATGCTTTATTATGCCGCCCCCTCAAACATTAATGCTCCATCGATGTTGATGGATACTCTGTCTTAACCAGTGTGGATTTTCTACTGACCAATAATGAACATCGTGCAGATTAACTTGTCCTTCATTTGTGAAAGTCGCCTCGCCTGTCCACAGCACATACCGCAAAAGTTAGGATCTGGCGTTTCTTTGTTTCTTGCCCACTCACAAAAAACAAGTAGTTGTTCGTAGTCACGATCTGAGAGTTCTTGATGTACAGAAAGATGATAAGGATGAAACTTATACTTATGAAGAATACGCACAACACTAGATGGACTTACACCTCTCTCACGTGCAATCTGGTAAAAGGAGAAGTGTGGATTTATCTCGATGGCTGCAAGAACATCAACAACGGTGTCTTTGTTGCTCACAACTCGAGAATTCCTAGTCACACGCTGGGATTGATGTATTTTGCTAGTTCGTCGTAGCCGCTCAGACAGACGTCGAAATGCGTGCCGTGTAAATGAACGTCGGTTCGGATATCGTTCTGATATAGCTGGGCTGCGCTGTAATTCTGCCGGCATTCTCCAAGCCCCATAATCATGTCAAATGCCTCAGCGTTGCTATACAACATTGGTTGAACCACACCAAAAATTACACTACACTTGCCGCTTTCATTGTACGGCTCTTCTATAAAATGTAATTTTCGTATAATTATTCACAAAGTATATTCTTGGGTTTTGACCTGTATCGGAGTAATTTGATAACTGCTACTGGAATTGTTCGTTGCACCTCCAGGAAGACTAATGACTATAAAGTGAGAACGCCACCTACTGTCCTCAGTTGATACGATACTGGTGCTAGTGAGGAATGAGATAAAGCTAGTGAGGCGCTGTTGAAGTCTGCAGATGGCAGGGGGAGTGTCGTCATTACAATTGTAAAACATGGGAACAAATGTCTAATAGAAAGTCATAATTTTAGCTATGGCATTTTCTCTAAATTAAATCTCTTAGTCCTTTGTCCTTTGTTTATTCTAATTAACGAAACAAATCAGGAAGCTTGAGAGCAGCATTCTGACTTTAACACACAAACCACAAAAGTAAGGAATACTGCCGAAAGAAATGTGTTCACTTTCTCCGTTAGAAAACATCTTGCAATCTAAAGCACTGAATCGTTCTGATCTCAATAAACCCTGCCTGACAGGCAAAAATTCTGCAAGAAACGTTTGTTGTTGTTCAGTTTTTTTTATCATGAAATAAACTACATACATTCCCTTTACAATGTTCTAGTCTCTACCCTCCCCTCTCACCAAACGTGAAACATGTTATGGGCCTTTTGTGGGAATAAAGCACGCTGTATTCAATGCACACAATGACATTTCCCGATCGCACTATTTCAAAACAGTGGCCCAAATCGAACACTGTTTCCAACAAACGTTGTTTCTTTTCAGTTGACCATTTAATAAAGTATGACCCACCCAATGAACCTATTTGAAAATTTGAGGTTGGCCCCTGTGCCCCCTTCACGGAGGACCGTGAGGGTTACCACAACACCACTTGATATCCTTTATCATAGTTTCCTACCTCAGCTTTTGTTTCATCTTTGCATTCTCAGCAGTTTTTCATTTAAAAGCATTGAACGCTCTATGTAATACAGGACCCACTTTTCGCGGCCATTTTGAAAACGATGGCCCAAATCGAAAATTGTTTCCTACAAAAGTTGTTTCGTTTTTCAAGGACTATCGAATGAGGTATGATTGAATACATGTTTCCATTTGAAAATTTGAAGTCGGCCCCTGGGCTCCGTTCAAGGAGACTCTTGCTTTCAGATGTTCCAGAAGCTCAACAAATGCAATCGCGAGTACGATAAAGTAGAAGAAAATTATGCGAACTGGCTTGATATTGATATTAATCTGAGTAATAGTAAACCACAGCCATCCAGCTCGGCGAAAGTCGGACGCTCAAAGGCAGACTTTGCAGAAAGTAGTGAAAGATCAAAGAGGAGAAAGACTGAGGTAATTCAGTCAGCCGAGAGTGGAACCACTCTTGCTTATGCAGCTGCAATGAAGTACGGAGAGAAAAGAGAACTTGACAAGTCAAAAAGTACTACAAGAAATCGAGGCAAGTCCAACTAGAACGACCAAGATTAGGAAATCCTGAACACAATCCGGAAGACACACTGTAACGTCGTACGATTTAGATAAGGTTCTGGCATTGTTTTTGGAAACGAATCTAGCTAAACATCAGTACCAGCTTCTTAGGCGTGAAGCGAAGAAACTGATCCATGATATTTATCTTATTTATAATCACGTACGGGAAACAAAGAAGAAATACTACCCAAAGAAGAAATACTACAAGTGAGTGAGTTGTTGTCGGAAGTGCCTCTTTACAGACTACTAGATTACACTGTGAAAAGGTTTTTGCAGGTTCAAGAGCCAGTCTTGGACAACATGCCACATAAATACCGTATGTGTCTAACGTTGATCAGGAAGTGGAGCCGTGATGGGTCTAGTGGCCAGGCCCAATACAAGCACTCAGCTAGCGAGGTTGGGTTTCAGGATTCAGACATTTTCTTCCTTTCATGTGTGCCATTGCAGCTGTTCTTCGAGAAGAAAGGTGCAAAAGTTGTGGTGTGGCACAATCCCCACTCATCATCACCAAGATTCTGTAGCCCAATTCGGCTCCAATTTAAGAAAGAAACCGAGAACCTGGCATGAGAAAAGGTGCAGTGAGTACAAGAACAAATATTAGCTTTAACACCAAGTAAGGTGTTTGTTGAAGAGATGGCATTTCAATCTTAACATAGCCTCCATTTGACGATGGTAAATGGCGAAGTCTGCAACACTATCACGAATACAAAGTATGCATAAACCTGTTATGTATGCGGCACAAAACCTAAAGATATGAACACTTACAAGAAGACCTCCATCAGCAACCCTGAAAATCCGGAGTCCTTCAGATTTAGTATTTCTACATTACGTGCATAGATTAGGTTCAGCGAGTAACTGCTTCATTTAGCCTACAAACTAGACAAAGAAATGGCAAGTCCAGAAAGAATATCAGTCAGCTGTGAAGAAAAGCAAGGAAGACATCAAAAAGAAATTGAAAGCCGAGTTAGGACCAATTGTTGATGATCCAACGCCGGCCGGCAGCGGAACATCAAATGAAGGCAAAACGGCTAGAACATTTATTTTTTTTTTTCAGAATGCGGAAACGGTAGCCACGATAACGGGTCTCTACACAAAACTCATCGAGAAGTAGTCTGTGTTATTATAGGCATTATCCTCTGAGCTGGACATCGACGCAAACAGATTTGAAGAGTGGGCAAATAATATCCAAGAACTGTATATTGCAAATTATCCGTGGTTCTACATGCCAGCATCAGTTCATAAGATTCTTGCTCATGGTCAGTGCATCATCGCTTATGGCCACTGCGATAGTTTGCGATCTTTCGAGACGTATAATGTATGACAAATACGATTTCATTTCTTGCTGTTTTCACATCTGATTGTTCTGTTATATCTATACCCATACTACAAATATATACATATTTTTGCAATTTGTATCCGCCATATTGGATAAGCCATTTTAAATTTTCCCCTTTTGTTATCAAATTCGTACTGAGCGACCTTCTAAACCTCTGTGAACCAAGTTTCATAAAAACCAAACCACGACTTCCTATTTTGGCCAGGTTTTCGGGGTTCTGGCCCACTGTGAGTGGTATGGTAGAACTCATTTTCCCCTCGCCCCAAGAAATTCAAGAGAGAAGTAGGTGAGAAAGTATTTGTAACAGTCTTCTAGGATAAGGGTGTAGTCGTACTCATAGACTATCTCCCCAAGAGTCAAACATTTAATGCAGAATCTCTGCGTTTCTCACAAAACTGAAAGAAAAATTGAAAGTGCAACGCCGCGGAAAATGAAAAGAAAGAAAATTTGTTCCTTCAGAAGAATGCACCTGTTCAGCTAACACAACTGACATTGCATTCTATAGGATTTCAATGTCTAGATCATCCTTCATATTCCCAAGATTTAGCTTCATCTATTACATATTCCCCAAAATCAAATAACACTTGAAAGGACGCCATTTTACATCTGATAAGGGTAATGCTATAATTGTGGTGCGAGGAAGACTCCAGATATTCTTAACTGATCTACAAAAGCTGCGCCACTGTACAAGGAAGTATATTGAACCTTGGGGTGAGTATGTAAAGTAACTAAAATTTCATCATTCCACATGAACTCCTTCTCGGTTTGACTACAAATTTTTCAGCAGGTCTTTGTACATTTTTACTCAATATGATAGACGTCACGTCAGTGCTTTGAAGCAAAATAACCAAGGGAGCACTAGTACATACCAATTATTAAAATTTAGTAATCTGACAATACGTCTTATTGGGAACTAATCAATTTAATTCCATACATTTATTATTATTATCATTTGAAGTAAGTGAAAACACAACCTTTTATATCTCCTCCAAAAATTAAGCTCTGGTACTTGCAAATTATGCTGTTATAAGTCCATCATATGAATACTGAATGCCGAGAATAATGTTTCAGAAAAAAACGAAAGTATAGAACCTTTATATAAAACAAAATGTGTAACTGAAAACTTCACACCTGGATAAATACACACGAGGTATTTAATGTATATTGCAAGGATCCCCACATTACAAATCAAGGATCAGCTCAACACGTGCTAATGATTATAAACAACCTAGCAGACAACAAGCCGATACAAAAGATACCGAGGAACACCGAAAGAAGACGGACCCCACAGAAGGACCCGAAGAGGACAAATAAAAGGAGGACCAACGTCCAACTGATCGAATCACCTACACCGCCCTGAGGTCGCACTGGGTACACCTATCCTTTCCGAGGTCACACTGGACTGGGGGTCCTTTCTACAACCAAGCCTCGCAAAGCTGCCTGGAGCTGAGGGGGCTATCCTTCCAGACTCAACGAACCGCAGGTGCCTTGGAGACTGCCTTGAGAGAAGGGGCACCGTGCAAAACACCTATTCTCCTCTACTTGGACATTAACGAGAAAACAGTATTGTACTTTTTATAATCAAAGACGTTTTTGTATTTATTAAATTTTATAATAAATTGGTGAAGGGGATAAATCTCGGTCCATTATTGACTCTACCAAAATCATTACATAGTGATAGGCACCGGAGTTTTGTACGGGAGGCTCTTTTTATTAACTTTCTAACAGGCACAAGGTAAGTATCAGAATATATTTTATCTAAGTTTTACTATCAAAATTCAGCTAAAATACATATAAATTCCTTCCCTCTTCTTTTTTTCTCTTACTTTCCTTAAGTGCGATTTATGCCGGACACTAGATTGGGTAAACAGACATAGAGATCAGGAGAGAATAACGCGAATATGACAGAGGGTGCATCCAATTTATCCTTTAATATGGCACATTTAACGGAGTATGCGGGACACGTGCACGAGGACCCGGACAGGTTCTTCATGCTATTCACCCATATGGCAGCAATGCAGGCATGGTCACCGGCTAAGAAAAATGAAATTCTACCAATATATTTACAACACACGGCACTAGATCTCGTATTACAGCTTAAAAATCAAAATCAATGATACAATGACCTATGACAATCTAAAATCTTAGTTAGTAGCTTTATGTAGGCCAAAGGTCCCGTCGTATAAACAGTGGTGCCCCCCTTATGTCTATGACGCACCCCCCAATTGTCTATCCGTAGGTGTTCTTCCATGAACAAAATCTTCTTTCCGATTAATTTTTACATCTCCTCAAACATATTTATATGGATTTTTAACCCCCCCCCCCCAAATATTTCAGTGACGCAGTTTGCGTCACAGTCCCCCTTTGATGGCACCCCTGGTATAAAGCAGAACAGGAATTGTTCGAGGTACAACAGGGAATGGACGAGCTAATAGACTCATACTTTCTACGTAAGCTTTGAGCAATAAGTAGTTATTACCGGAAGCGACTGAAGAACAAAAGATCCACCATTTATCTTCGGGGTTGCAGAGGGATTTCCTTAATAAGATAGCATTAGAAAGGTTTGCAACGGTAGAAGCGGTACAGAATAAATTAAACACACTGGAAGCCGCTAATGACCTATTACGGAAAAGAGAACACGTAGAGCTATCACCAAAATTACATATGTTAAACGGCTAGAATAATATACCTAACCCGCAGAATATATCCTTTGGCTTATCAACCGAGCCAAAGTCAATATATCCTGGACAACAGTTATACCATCATACCTATCCTATACAAATGCAACCTGTTATACCACCAATAAAGTTATATACCTACATATTAAGAACAAATTAATCCTCCCACAGCAGTTTCTCAACCCAACCCCCAAAAATTTTAAACCTCAAGTCAAGAACCCAAGACCGTTCCCCACCAAGAGCCAAATCCTTCACAAAGTGACCTCTCTACCCTGGCCAATATAATAGCAGAATTGTCGCTGGTGACAGCCCAGACGAATTATAAAAGCCATCCGAGGAATAGGAACCAGGGAAACAGAAGGAGAAATAACAAGAGTGACAGGAAGAATAATCAACAAGCTGCTCCCACGGAAGACCAAATTTTGGTGTACGCAATACGCCAGAAGCGGGGGCACGGGGCAACCATTTGCTACAAGCGTAAAAAAAACGCATAAGGCAACCCCTTGACAAGGGGGCCGACAGTTACCATCACACGGAACAAGGAGACTAAGAGAAACTGACAAAAACTACAAAATTCCTGTAATAAACGAACAATCAGGACAGTTGACAGAAAGACGGGAAATCATTGCATTAGAGGACGAAAATAACAGGTCACATTTAACAATTAAAACTAAATTAGGCCTTGAAAATACGATAATTGACACAGGAAGTACTGTTTCCCTCTGGCCAGCTCAGACCGTTCCCCCTGTGACAAGTTTAATTCCATTTTAGACAATAATAAACGAAATTTCAGGCAATAACATTCATTTGAACCAAATAGCATTAATAAAATTTAAAGTAGTTCAGACAACATTCACCCATTACTTTAGAGTAATTGACAAGACAATGCCAATAATTATAGGAATCGACTTTCTCCAACGTTCGCATTCCACCATCGATTTAAACAAAAATACAAGCTCATTTTTTAAACGACCGAGGAAACCGCAGTTACCAGTTCAAAGCACAGAGAATACATTGTCAGCTTTAACGACTCAGATAGTATCGCAGACGGACCACAATTGTTTATACCTGACTTAGCAAATAACTTTGCCTCCAAGATCGCATACATATGTACAAGTAGCAGGAAAGAAAAAATAGCTGAAAGAGAATATCTATATGTATCACTGCTTCCTGGATTACGCGAGAAGTATAGGTTAAATGCCCTCGATCAAAAGATAGAAACAAGCAAAATGATAATTTTAATTTCAAATCGAAATGGCAAAAGCGTAACTATAAACAGGAACACGCCAGTAGCGGCTCTTGAGGAAGGGCACGAAATTTCTTTTAACGCCCTAGAAAAACCAGATTTTTTTGAAAATGCATATCAATTTAAGGCAAAAGAGGAAACGGAAGAACGTTGAAGTGCACAAAAACACTTTTCAATAAAGAGCTCTTTGACGTTAAACCCGACCTGGACAGAAAACAAAAGCAAGCAGTTTATGACTTATTATTTAAATATAGAGACGTTTTTACATATGCCCCTGATGATATCGGATATTTTAGGGAATACGTTCATAAAATCAGAATTTCTAAGTCTGCCGTATTCCACGACCGTTCCCCACCGGCCCCATTAAATATTAGGAGTCAAGTAGATAAACAGATTCAATACCTTATCAAGGCAAACATAATCAGGCCCACAGACAATAACGAATTCGCCTCTCCACTTCTGGTGCTCAAGAAGTCTAATACGAAGAAATTTCGAATAGTTCTCAATCTGCAGAAATGTAAGTTATACCAAGTACTTGTCAGTGCCATTTCAATCAACAGAGGACGTTCTAAACTCTATAAAGGGGAAAACTTTCATAACAACCGTCGATTTTTCGAATTCCTACTTCCAAATTTTGTTGAATAATAAGAGCCGTAAGTATAAGACTTTCGAGCTCAATCATAATAGAAAATCATACGAATTTTTGAGATGCACAATGGACCATTGCACATCGAGTCAGAACTTGTCTGTCTTTAACCACGAGAACGATTTTGGAGGGACTACTAGATAGAATTACAAGTGTTGCCGACGATCTTGTTACTAGTTCGTATAATTTTCCACACCACTTGCAGGATTTAGAATTATTATTCCAGAAGCTTAGGAAGCACGATTTTCGAGGATCACCCAAGAAGACATATATTGGCTACCAGGAGTTTAATGTATTAGAACACCTTGTTAGTGGGGAATCCATTAAAATATCCCCAAAGATAACTAAGAAGATACGAAATTTTAAGAGACCGACTACAAAGCGGATTCTCAAAAGCTTTATCGGCCTATGTTCATACCTTAGAGCCCACATCAAAGACTTTACGATTAAAATTGAGCCTTTCCAGCAATTAGTAACATCCAAATCTAAATTTAAATGGACAGAGAATCACGGTGTTTTATTTGAACAATTAAAAGAAGACATATCAAACGCCCCATCACTCGCTCATTTTGACGATTCACTAGAAATTCGCGTCTACAGCGATAGTAGTAGAATGCAAGTAGGGGGCATATTGGCCTGTTATGACCCAAAAACTAACACTGAGAAGGTTGTGGCTTATTGTTCCCGGAGGTTAACGAAAAGTGAAGAGAAGGTTAGCATATGGCAAGAAGAGTTGTACGATCTCATATACACATTGCGCAAATTTCGCTACTTTTTACTAAATAGAAAATTTAATTTATACGCAGACGCAAAGTGTATCGCGACGATGAACACCCAGCCGAACAAAGTTGGGAAGTATACAAGATATAAGCTATTTTTAGCTGATTATGATTTTGATATGCAATATTTGCCTGGATCTAGACACCCAGCAGATATAATCAGTAGGCTAGAACAGACCCAAGATATTAAGAAGGAAGGTGAAAAAGGAGAAACTGATGAAGAAAAGGGGGAGGACTATTATGCTTTTAAATCAAACAGCCTTCAAGTTAATACTGTAGAAGCAGGAGATAACAAGCCTTTACCCAATATCGCAAGGGAACAGCGTAAGGATGAGAATTACAAAGCATCATTTCCGTTTTAGAGGGAAGGGAGGCGAAAAAGATCTCCACAGTCAGATCAGCAAGATTTTTTTGTCCTAGAAACGGCATCTTATATCGAAAACAAAACCACACCGATTATGGATTACTACATCTTTTATGCATACCGAAGTCCTTAGCTAATTTGTGGTTTACAACCTTCCACCGCCAGGCTACCAATCCGCATTTTGGATTTTCAAAATCATACAAAACCGCTATCAAGAAATTTTATATGCCATATCTGAAAAACTATCTTGCTCATAAGATACGGACGTGTGCAGATTGCCAACGTCTAAAGAAACTACCACAAAAGAAACAAGCCGAACTATTACATCACCCGGTGGGAGAGATAGCAACATGGATATATGACGAGCTATGGCCCTTCCCAAGCAGAGAAGTACATACTAGTAGCCACGTAACTAACCACACGATATGTCATTGCAAAGACACTAGACGTCATAAACGCAGAAAACATAGAGAATTTTTGGAACACGATATTATACTCAAATTTGGAGCTTTTACAACATTATATTGGGACCGACACCCAGTACATGGAGCAACTCGTTTACAAAATTTGGTACAGAAGTACGATTTCGTATATAAATACTCACCCGCATATAATCATGATTCTCTAGCGTTAGTAGAACAAACTAATAAAATCATACAGAATTGTCTAAAGTTTTTCGTACAAGAACACTATACGGATTGGGAAAGATGGTAACCGCATGTTATTTTTGGCATCAATACGTACGTACAAGGAGGAACCAAATATTCAGCAAGCTTCTTATTGTTTGGTTACGAACCCAGGACCCCGCCAGAATGTACGCTAGAATCAAGACAACATTAGCAAATTGACAGAGAAAAACAAGCGGCCATCAGGAAGATAGTACGAAACAACCTGGAACAGGCGTATAACAGACAAAAGCAGTTTTACGATAAGCGCCATAGACAGACAATTTATAATCCAGGGACCTTGTTTTGGTATATTATACCACAAGGAAAATAGGTTTACCAGAGCACTTCATTGTTCACTACGACGGCCCGGCATGCGTCCTGGAGAAGATTAATTCAAATTTATATCGAGTAGTATTACCGTCTAAATTCAAGGACAGAATTCAAGAAATTGCGATCGACCGCTCACCCAATGTAATATCAAGGATTCGAGCTAGGGCAAAGGAGCAAATGCAGGCAGCATCATGTCCTACTATATTGTAAGTTAAACCCTGTTTATATTTTATAGCTTATATATATTATGTTATATTACAATATAAATATATTAGGCATTGCTATGGTAAACAAGAACTAATTTACGCACTGACTTATTTCTCATGATTTTTAAAAAGCCGGAACCTGTCCTGTTTTCAGCCGAAAATTTTATGGTCATCCTAAAACCATGAAAGAAAATTTTGCAAGACTAAACATTGTGACAAAAGGAATTGATGACTTACGGCAAGCCTATCTTGTGGAAATCGACAGTGGAGCATTAAGAGAAATTTCGAAAACAAATACAAGTTATACGTATTTACTAACATATGAAATTTCGAAAACAAATAAAAGTTACATGCATTTATTAACGATAATCGATATATTTTCTAATCTTGCGTTTGGTATACAAGTTAAAGATAAGACTAAAGCGTTTGAATCAGCATTAACAGATAAATATCTAAACAACTTACAAACAGATCAGGATAAAAAAATTAACAAATCGGGATAAAGAAGTTTCAACAAAGATTTTCAAGAATCGATAAAAAGAGATAACATTAATCATTAATCAACTTATACTGGTTAAAAACTTCTGTTCTAGAACGTTTTAACCAAACTCTTAAACCAAACATATGGAATAAATTTACTACACAAGGAAATTTTAAAAGGATTGAAATATTAGAAGAATTGGTTATTGAATATAATAATAACGTTCACAGAACATCTGGTACGAAACCTATAGAAGTTAACAAAAAGAATGAGCAAGTAATATTGGAAACAGTGTATAAAGAGAATATAAGCGCGTTAAAGTGAAGTATAAAATTAGTAATGGTTTTTGTATAAGCAGATCCAAAGATGTTTAAGAAAGGATATACCTAGAAGTGATCAACGGAAATATTTGTTATTAATGAGCTTATAGCTTCGAATCAACCGTTATACAAAATAATAGACTTAAGCTACGAAGTTAAAGGAAGATTTTATCAACAAGAATTATTGAAAACTGAATACAGAGATGAATATCTTATAGAAAGAATATTAAGAAATAAAGGTGACAAAGTGGATATTAAATTGTTAGGATTTGATGATTTACGTAATACTTGGATAGAAAAAGGTAATGTAGTGTTGAAAATTAATGTCTTAAAAGATAGATCTTTCCAATGATAAGGACCTCGTGTAATGCTGAAAAAAATCTTAATATATGAAAAAAATTAAATCAAATCAAACTATAAGAATGAAAACAAGAAGAAGATGAAAAATGTAAACTTCTCCAAACCATATTTGGGTGCGTGAATTTTTCTGTCCCTTAAAATTGTGAGTTTCGCAACAACACATTGGGAGTTACAGGAGGGGAAGTAGTGAAGAAAAAAGCAAGACTTACGAACACAGCTCACAATTCGCCGTTTGAAATTCTTAATTTCTCTTTTGTTACTTCATATAATGATACTTTTAGAACAAAACAGTACCTTAGCAAATGTAGAAAACTTTATTAAAGAAAACACACACGCTTCTCGACCGTGATCGTGAGAAAAAAAAAAAAGATCGTGAAAAAAAATGGGTTGTTTAGGAGTTCATCACCTATCAATACAACTAGAGTAGCGTTCTGCAGTTGTCACGATAGCAATGCGTGTTAAGTAATATTTTTTTTTCTTTCTTTGTGGAGATGCAATGTTTTTGAACCTGGTTCGAATACCACTAGCTGATTCTATTTCTTTTTAAACTTTCCTGCTATTCTTGTCGTAAGTTTTGTTATATGTCTTATGTTTAACACGGGAGTGATTGACAACTTTCTAGCTTAGCCACGTCGTTACAACGTTATGCCTTTTCTGTATTTCCCAACGTAAAAAACAGCGTTCCATAAGACTTTTCTAAAGCTGAAAAAAATTTTGGGGTTCTAGTGTTCAGGGAAATTACTATTACCCATAATGTCTACATTAATACTAGAACGTAGTTCATTATTGTCGAAATATAATTTCTTCACTTTTATTCCTCGACTCAAACTTAACAGGTAAATTTTTTTCTTCCTACACTGGTCAACATGAAGAAACACGATAACAAACTGCTAGAGGTAGCCCCTTTATTTGGATTCGGAATGGTAGGAATAAATTATATTTACACCCTTACATTAATGGAAAAAGTGAAAGCTGTAGAAATCTATATAATTACAAATTTAAATTCTGATCTTCTTGGATCAAAAATTGCAGTATTCTGTAACATATTTCTAACAAATCGACTAATTATTACCACTACCACTACTACTGTTTCTATACTCACTCTGTACTGTCTATTTGACTCAAGAGGATTTAACCTAAAAAGAAAGGAACTTTTGCCGTAGTTGTTGTCGTTTACTTTTTAATAAATCCTACACCAATTCATATACGAATACCAATTCGTATATAAATTTCTTTATTATTTCATTTGGAATAAAAATTAATCTTCCTATTCAAGTGTTGCTTTTTTGTGGATGCTTTTAGGTATTATTATTATTATTATTATTTAGGGAACAAAAAAGGTTTCAGGGTACTAAAATTGGGGAAATATTTTATTTCTTCGTAGTTCGTTGTTACACCTATGAACTTTATATTTCTTGGTGCATCAGAACAATTTTAAACTGGTTTTCGTGTCGATCTCACATTTTCTTTCACTTAAAAACCTTAATAGTTCTTAATAGTATACTCCCGTCACGTATCATCTTTTGCTAGAAAGCCTACCATAAGAGTGCCCTCAGAGTTCTACGTATAAAGCCTTGGACATCATCTTACCATCAACAATTACATTTTGGGAGCGGGGACTAAGTATGTTTTCTACTGCCTTCAAACCTGTTTTGTTTCAAGGCTCAAAGTGGTGAAAGTACGTAATATCTTCAATTAAAAATTTTACTAAAACCTGCTTGTATCCTCTTTGTGAAGATAAATTACGTGATCACAAGCGAGCACTCGCTAACATTTTCGTAATTAAAAGTTTGTCTGGTTAGAAATCAAAGTGAGTTGGGCCACGCTTTGACACTATTTGATATACCTTAGCTCCTTCTCAGGGCAATGTTTCAACTCTGAGGGGGAAAGAAATATATCTGAAAACTACTCTGAACTCACTGCAGATTATGTTTAGGATTCAGATTTTGGAACCTGTCTCATCAATATTTATCTCATGCTCTGCTCAATTTGTATCTTCAACACTTCAGCACTTCAACGTGTTGTAATCTCTCATGCGAAATGCCTATAATTTCTATAACGCACCAAAGGTTTGATTCTGCAATACTATGTTGTGGATGGAATCAGTGTTTTTTGGGTCAGTATTGTTGAAGATGCAATGTTCGTCATCAATGAACGTATGATACTTTTGGAAATTTGCAACTCAATTCATCACAGTAGCATTAGAAGTTCTTCAACGATTGACATACGTATACCAAGATGGTTTTTTGGTGTTAATCCTTCTAGTACAGGTACTCAGTAACAGCTCAGTTTTCCGTCCGCTGTTCCTTAGGCATATCTATTCACAGGGCCATTTTGTTGATTTACAGGGCTTGGAGCAAACGTGAATTGTAGGACCAATGATGTAAGTAAGAATTCTGTATCCATCATGAATATTTTTCTGTGCTAGCTTGAACTACCTATATCAATTACGGTGCATTTCGCTAAATATTTAACTCAAACGAACAGTAATAATAATAATAACGTCCACTTAATATTATTACAATATAATACTTGATATTTATGTTAAAGAGAATTTGCTACCTTTTACATGGTAGGATGCCTTTTACATGGCATCAGATCAATTTCGAATTATAACAAAATTGATATAGGGACTCAGTATCGTAGGAATAGGTTGTATTTCCGTCTTATCTTTATAGAAAAACTGGAAGTTTCATAAAGCTCTATAACTTCCGATTTCACTTTTGTTCTTCTTGGATAACAAACTGTAATAGATCGAGAAAATTCTTCCATATGGATTCGGCGTGTGAAGAACAGATTCAATCTTCGACCTTATATCCCTATTGCAAACACTACCATTTCCGTTTCCAATATTAAAACCCCTAGTTTTCACCTATGTATTGTGACGTGTAACTATGTGAAGAAGTGGTTTGTGTGTCTTGGTATTTTTTCAATTAATATTGAAACCAAAAGTGATAGTAGATTTCTACCACTCCGGTTGTAGTAGAGAGATTAAACTGAAGAAGGAACATATTATTGGAACGCTTCACTGATTGCAGAAAATAACGTCTTGCTATCTATGACCGCTTTCACTGTGTAGCAATGACTGTTAAAACCGGAAGTGGACAATTTTCTGCCACAGGAAACCGCTTTGAGCTATCTATTAAGGATATTAATTCTATAGTGAACAACATTAAATCCGAAAGTGGTTTATATCTAAAACTTCCTATTTCAATAGGGTTAAGACAGAAGATATTATTCTTAAGTCGCTAGCTCGATTTTTAAATAAAACGCCTATCGCTTTCTCTTATCATTTTTAGTCTGTGTAGATCAATACTGAAACTGGAAGTTGTAGTGGACTTTTACTGCTTCCGGTTTTAGTAGAGAACAGAGAATACAGATAAAATATACTCTTGGGATGTTTAATCGATAGCAGCAAACCGCTTTTCCATATGCATATGTTACCGTTGGTTTATAGTGACCAACGTAAAAACCGGCAATTATTAATTTCTATTACCAGTTTGATTATTGCCTGAGTAATCAAACCGGTAATTATTCATTTCTATTACCGGTTTGATTATTGCCTAAGTAATCAAACTCGATTCCTAACTTTTGACTTACTACTTACTAAGCAAATTTGGTGGTAATGTATCAAGTAATCCTTAAGATGTTTTCATCTTCTGGACGGGCGGAGACACGAACTATGTAAATATGTAACAAAATTTTGATAAACCAATATCCTTAACAAGATTGTTCTTAATTGTAATACTTTCGCTTACAAAGTAAAAGTTGTTCCCCATTTCTCTCCTCTTGAAGATTCAAAAGCATTCTAGAAGGTGGAGAGTTAACCGTGCCAGGGATGAAAAGTTTCTTCTTCCAGTGAGCACACATTTTTGTCAGGGTGAAATCCCTAGCATTTCCCAGTCAATACGCATACTTGTAAGAATAAACTTTAGTAATAATTTAGTAGCATCTATGAAACTTTGAAAAAAAAATTGCTCAGATTATTCATTTTCTTGGTGTTTAGGAAATTCACGGATCAAACGGTAATCAGTTAGCGACTTTCTAAAGTATGACTTCTTCTGAAGAAATTAGAAGGAAATTAATCCTAAAATCAGAAACTAAACTAAGAAGAGCAGAATTTTTTTTACACACACAAAAAAAAAAAAAGCGCCCAGTGGAATTCGAACCAGGTTCAAAAGTTTTGAGTTTCAATACAAAGAAAGACCAAAACACGCACGACTACCGAAACACACACTAACTGTGTATGCCGAACAACTGTGTATGCCGAAGGCATAGAAAAACTTGTACCACGGTAGGACAAGTGTTTAAATTTACACGGCGACTATGTCGAAAAGTAACTTAAGTATCACATAGTATGTAACACGAATTTCGCCTTTGTATATCAATTATTAAAGTGTTTATACAAAAACGTTCTTTACTTTCCGAATGACCCTCGTATTTTGGAGAAGTGTACACAATCATAATAAAACTGAACTGAAAGAAGTTATTCTTGTGAAAGTTTTGGTAAAAACATGCAATAAAAGTGCATATAAAAGCATGCGTAACATGGATCGCATGAAAGGGACATGTTTTTACACAGAAATACATAGTTTTACGTCAAGAATTGTTTGTTCTTTTTTTGATGAGCAGACAGAGTATAGAAATGGGCTGTACACTGTCTGTTCATCGCCTGTTATGTGCAAGTACGTAATATTGAACATATAATGCGTGATTTTATAAACATGGGATGAACTAAATATGTTGTAGATATGTACATGTGAGACACAAATGAGATTTCATAATATATAATTTCTTCTCGCTATGCATTGTACACCGTGAGCACAAAGTCCTGGAACCATTAGAATGAAACATAGCTCGTAAACTATAGCAGATAAAGACATGCGGTTTTTTGAAACGTGTTCTACAACTCTCCAAGTTTTATTAAGATATGATAGTTGAGTAGTATTATTATTCTGATCATTGTAATGAAATCAATGGTTGACATGTTTTTTTGTATACTTGTAGATTATGTTGTGAGCGACAATGACGACCGCACAGGGGAAGGCCTAACATGTATTGTGGTATGCTGAGTTTGGTAAATCACCAGTACCTGTGCAGCGGCAATACCGCCAGAAGTATGGACGAGATTTGCCATCAAAGCAATCCATAATTAGGTGGGCTGCAAAGATTTTAGAGACAGGTAGCGTAATGTACTTACCGCGGAGTGGACGACTAGGTGTGTCTCAATAAGTGATAGACAATGTGCAAGAGGCATTTCAGCAAAGCCCTCAGAAATCGGTCCGTCGTGCTTCACGCGCATTGTATGTCCGGAGATCAAAAAATTAATAAGGTCCTCTAGAAGCGGATAAACCTGCATCCCTTCGAAGTGCAAATTACATAAGCTCTGGAGCCAAATGACCTTCCTCAGCAGGCTTACTTTGCTGTTCGCATTCTGGCCTTAATCAACGAAAACAATCAGTATCTGCAACTGGTTATGTTCTCAGACAAAGCCACGTTTCACGTCTCTGGATATGTTAACCGGCATAACATTCGGATATGGGGTTCTGAACCTACTCATGCAATTCGTGAACATGTTTGATCTAGCCCAAAACTAAACGTTTGGTGTGCTCTAATGCATGATATGGTAATTCGTCCATTTTTCTTTGCTGAGGACACGGTTACAGGGCCTAGAATACCTACTCCCTCAGGTGTTTGAACTGCAATCACAAATAATCTTTCAGCACGAAGGAGCGCCTCCTCATTGATCTCTATAGACGTGAGGGACCTTTTTGATAGACATCTCCCTGGAAGATGGATTGGTCGCGATGGACCAATCTTCTGACCACCGCGCTCAAGTGATATCACCTACTTGGATTTTTTCCTTTGGAGTACGTTAACGATCGTGTTTACGAAACCCCTGCTCCAGATATCGCCACATTTCGTATTCGAATTACCAACGTTATTCAACAGATTGATGCTAATACGCTGCAGGGTGTGTGGGTGGAGATTGAATATCGTCTCGACGTTATGAGGGAAATGAGGGAACTAACGGGCGCGAGTGGAAATGTGATTGTGAATAAAACTTGCAGATTTGTAGAACACGTTGCAGAAGACTGCATGTCTTTATCTCTACAGTTTACAAGCTATATTTCATTCTAACGGTTCCAGGATTTTGTGGATACCCTGTATATTGCCTGTGTTTACATGTAAAGGCATGATCCCGCGAAATGTCTACAATGGTTAATCTTGACATTTACGGGTTCGGTATATAGCATGTTCTCAAAAATGGAGAGGACTTTTCAACCTACGTTGGAGAGGTACAAAGGATGAAGGAAGGCATTTACACGAGCTGTACACAGCACGTTCCTAAAGAGCGAAAGATCATTTCCGATTAGATCTTTCTTCTATAGACAGGAGCTGCGAATATGTACTGTACATTGCCTGAATTTATAACTTGGAAGTACACTACTGTGCGGGGAGACTACTTGTATGCAAGAAACAAGGAACATCTGTAATATTCTTGATACGAATGAAATTTGAAGGTATTTGCCAGGAAATGTCATTGTACTATTTAGAGTACAACAGCCTTGTCTCCAAACAGCCTTGAAGTATGAAGCCAATGTTTTGTGTTTCACAAATTACAACGTTTTTCTATGCTCTGGGGCGGGCACATTATTTTCTTCGATTTTTGAACTTCCTGACTAAATTCTCTGATGTGCTGCTTATTTTATTATTTATTTATTTTAATTTGTGATTGTCCTATCCAGTGGCGAAGCGTGCTGTAAAAAACTGGGTAGATAGACAAACAGACAGACAGACAGACACACAGACACATTATATTATATATTCTTATATATTTGTAAGTTATTTGCTTTTTACTTCTATTTTTAGTTCTGATATTTCGTACTGTATAAAGGATGCTGATATACACTAATCACTCCAAGTAAGATGACCACTGATAATTCATAAATATAGTATTAATGTTTGAGTTTTCAACTTCTTTGCAATAAATGTTTACTCTGTTCCTTTAAGTATAAAATTTTATAATAATGAAATTTGGTGTATAGTATTTCTTTTTCCGAAGTATAGATTTCTGAATGGTACCACATTTGCTAGAAATGGGGCATTAGTTCCCCATACCCTCTTCAGGGATAGTCATTTCTAAATACCTTAGAAATAAGCTGTAAAATAAAAATAATAATAAAAAAAACAATAGAAGTAAAACACCTTACAACACCTAACCTAATACCAAATAGGGCCTGCCTTTCCTAATACCTTGCAGTCTTCTAAATGAGCTCCATACCCTGTTGTTTGTTTCGGCGAAAATATTAATAGCTCTTTCTTTGGATTCAGGTATCCTACAAAGCTTACATACCAAGTTCTTTATTGTAAGTGTCCGTAATTCAGAAAGTGTCCATAATTCAGGAAGTGTCATGCTGTTCGATAAGTAAGTTTTCATTCTTTTCGGGGCACTCAATGAATGTTTTCAAACAACTGAAGTTGCTGGAATGCTCAATACCATACTTAGCAGCTTTGTTGTCTCCATGATATACGCCTTAAAGTTCGTTACTGAGAATATATTTCAAGTATTCGGGAAGAGAAATGTGTTGGTTACTATCGGAACATAAGTTGATAAGTTCATTCTTAAGCTGATCTGAGGGAAAAGTATTAGGAAAGGTGAATATCAAGTCATTCAGTTTGCCGTATGGAAGAATTTGTTGATATATACTAATTTTTTTATAATTTATTAGTTCTAGTTTGTTTGTGTGTTTATCTGCCTTTGTGTATCTGTGCGGCCTGGAGATCAGACGAGTGGACCGAGTTACCAAAATTTGGTCCCGGGTACCTCGGTCTAGGTCAAAGACAAAGACGGCGTTTTTTTTTTTTTTTTTAATTCGAACCAGGGGGTCTCTTGGGGGCGTTTACCGGGCTATGTAAAAGTACTTGTCACTCTCGCGAAAAACATAAAAGTGATAGAGTTGCCAATACATCTCAACTTTTCGTAAGGGGGGGTCTTTTTTATTCTGATGTTGGAGACACATAGGGACAATAATACTAATGTTCTTCAAGGGTACGTTATAACAATTTAACGATTTATAGAAGGAGCTCGAAAGATGGTTTAAAATAAAAACAAATAAGAAGAAATAGCGGCCTGTTTCTTTTACTTACAAATTCAGCTTAAAATAAACAAGATAGGCAGCCCTCTAAACGTAGGCAAAGCAGCAAATGTCTTTTCGCAGGTACTACTACACAGCGCGAGTCTTTGGACTTTAACTTCTCACGTGGTTTTTCTCCTACGCTTCTATAGGTTGATGCAAGTTAAATGGATGCAGCAGAGGAATAATGTTCAAGGTTTCGCGAGACACTTTGCTTTCTGTCTTTCATATGGAAACAATAATAATAATAATAATAATAATAATAATAATAATAATAATAATAATAATAATAATAATAATAATAATAATAATAATAAATAAAATAAAAAAAATAAAATAAAAAAATAAAATTAAAAAAAAAACAGAATAAATGATAGGAACTTTAAAGTTCAGAATCTTTAAATTACAAAATTTTAAGCTAGTAACTTAGGCTTAATGGCTTAATACATATAAAATTCTAAAGCGTAGACGCTGTCTACCCTGTCTCTCCTCAAGCCTCGCCACTGGTTTTATCTTCTATTCCTAATGATTACAATTTTCGATTGTTCCTTTTCTCTTCTTATTTATTTTGATAGGTTATTCTGTTTTATTTTTATCTATTTCAATTTGCGATAGTTTTTGTTATTGTTTTTCTTATTTATTTCAATTTCATATTGTTTATATTATTATTTTCTCTTCTCTTCTATAACTTTTGTTAGCTTATCTTTTGTTCTGTCTTGTACTTAGTTATTTTAATTTCCGATTATTTTGATTATTATTTTTGTGAAAATGAAACATTTCCTAAGCTCTCCTAAGTTCTTTAATAATAATTGCAACTGTTCATATTTATTTTAACTTGTATTTGCTAACATTCTGTTCTGACTTAGTTGACACTTGTTCTGTGTCATTCCTCCCCCTATAGTGAAAGCGTTATCTGGATGAATCAAATGATTGACAGGAAGACCGTGTGAAAGTGCAAGATACCTGCAGAATGATTAATCTGATAAACAGGAACGTGTGAAACTGCTCGATAATGAGCATGTGAGTTTGCACCTTGAGAAAGTAAACGTCAAGAAAAATTATCTTTAAGAAATCCCTCCCTGGACAGAATTCCTTGTCTCGAAAGATTAGGCAGAACGGGAAATTCTGTTGTGTCTAAAGATAAAATCATTTAAAATATTTTCTACAAAGTGCTGGAGGACGTTAGGCAGAAAAAGAAGACACCAATAAAAATCTTCCTATTTTGGTTTTGTTTTCTAAGTGCTAATAGAATAAAACAACTTACTTTGGACAATATAAATTTTCAAGCAAAGCACGCAATGCAAGATTGAATGGAAATTAACCTTTACACGGCTTTCATCGTCACAACAACGTTTGATCAATCGGTTGCCAACGGTTTCATCTCGACGTTACACCAAGCATGGGAATGTCGACGCTAATTCGCTTTGGCTAAGGAAGGAAATCCTATGCACTCATTCGTTGCATCAACGAATTTTAAAAAATGTAAAATAAATAAAATAAAATAAAATAAAAATAAAAAATAAATAATGCTAGATTGCACCCCCACATTTTTTGAACACCCCCTAAGTTCAAAATTCTGGATATATCTGCTCAAAATCCAACAAAAGAATTAGTATTAAAGAGTTTATCAATACTTGAGTAAATAAGAAATTCTGATCATAAAATATTTAGCCGATTGTATAATTAATATTATTTAGATTAAGGAAATAAATTAGACAAATCTATCTGTTTATCATAAACTATTGGGAAACTTTATTAGACCATTTTAAAACAAAGTGGATTGGAGAGAAATCTCAATAAACCAAACGTTATAAGAAAACTTTACAAGGGAATTCAAAGAAAAAGAGGAAAGAAAAGAAATTTCATGAAATCAAAGGTTTTACAAAATTTTAGAAGGGAACTTAAAGACAAAAAAAAAAAAAAAAAAAAAAAAATTGAGGGAAATTTCGTAGGTCAAAAGCTGAGAAAATGTTATAAGGGAATTGACAGACAAAGGGAAATGGAGAGAAATTTCATTAGGTCAAAAACTTCGAGAAAATTTCATAAGTGAATTCAAAGATGAAGTGTTTTGGTTTTGTACCTCTTTCAAGACAAAAACTTTCAGAGGGATTTATTTTTAAGTTTCACGATAAAGTATATTTGGGAATCAAGATTTCTCTTTAGAGTCTGAACATAAACTAAGAAGAGGACTTTATGAAGAACTACAAAATAACTGAATCTTCTATGTGTTTTAAATAAAATGAGCAATAACTAGAAACCATATATAATCATATATTTAGTAAGCGATGTTTGGTTACGTGATAAGAAAAATGATAATTGCCTGTTATATGAAAGAGTAAGAAAAATTCATATCAAACTGTCTGGTGAAGAAGGTAATAACGAAAATAATAATGAACTTGAAATGAGCTGTAATCTGTTAGACGACTGCGCGTTTGCGAGAGCGTCACGTATCATTCTACATATGAGAAGAAGAGAAATATGGAAGTTTTTTTTTTTTTTTTGCGGGGGGGGGGATAGGTAGTTTTATAGATTATTCGATAAAACTGAAATTTTCAAATAAGATTTTCTATATAATAAATATGGAAAGACATTCTGATTTAATACATGATTGACTTAAATGAATACAGAAGGATCTTAAACTACTATCAACATTAACAGAGAGACAAATACTGTTACAAGAAAAAGAAACTGCTATCGAAAGAACAAGAAATGATAGTAAAAGAAATATATAAACAAGAATCAAATTAGGGCAGTAAAAGTGAAAATGAATCCGTCGTGGCAGTAACTGGTATGGATGAGGTAGATTTTAAGTGCATATATGTTTAAAAATAAATAATATTTGTATTGAATTATTATTGAGTGTGATAGGACGTTCCCATGAAAGTTTTATTGCTAATATAAGGTGTTAATAAAAGTAACAATTTGGAGAGTCATAAGAATATTAACTGTCACATTAGAAAATGAAATGTATAATAACTTGCACGAAAGTTTTCTGTATAAAAAACCGGAGATAGATTTTAATATTAATATTAGAAAAGAGATGAGAAGAATGAAATCAAATCAAACAATCAAAATAAAATAAAAACAAAGGATAGAAAATTTTAATAATTCTACTGTAATTTAATGGAAAACAAATGTAAAGGAAAGGGGACAAAAGGTTATTCCCGAATAAGAAACGTTGAACTGATTGACTGTATTAAAAATATGAAGGCGAACAAAACAGATTAACGAAAACAGATTAAATGTCAAACAATCACATTTAAAGATGTATTCTCCACACGTAAAATGCCACAACAATGACCAAAATTAACGACGAAACACATACGAAAGTTATTTCCATTTAAAGGATTTTCTTTCAAGAACCTAAACCAACACATATACCTATTAAAATTCAATTAATGAAACACTATTTGAGAACAGATTACAAACATTTAAAATGTAAAACGTTAGAGAATATAAAGATTTAAAAAATGTTTAAATGAAAATGATAAAGTTGTTAAAAATAAAATTAAAGATAAATTCAAACTTTTAATGTGCTTAAAGTAAATAAGTTATTTAATTGTAAATTTAAAAAAAAATAAATAAAATACAAGAATAAAACTTTAGAACAACAAAGGAAATAATACTTAAATTTAAAGACAAATAGATTTTACACATACCCTGTGAATAAACTCAAAATACAAATGGATTGAAGGATCGGGATCGGATCTGGATGGATGTTGCATGGAATAGATTTTCAACTATTACAAATTAAGAAATATCCTCCAATGAACTGTTCTTCTTACACAGAACTTCTAAATGTAATTAAGGAAGAAGAGAATGCGTTAATATTAAGAATAAATATCAAAAGTGATTCTTATGATCAATATTATCCGCGTTATAGTCTGTTAATAAAGATGGGCGAACAGTTTTTAAACATGGACACGAAGATTACTTTAAAGAAGTGATTCAAGAAATTCCCCTTCCTGCTCAAATTACAGATTAATCCATATTTGAAAATAGAACGAATATCTCTATTACTGCATTTGGATTTGACAAGAACTTCTCATTCTTTTAGCTAAGACTTACAAAATAAAAGAAAGAAAGTCATACTTGTATATTATATTTTAAGGATAAAAAGAACTGCTGTTATTATTGGATTACATATTTGAGGAAACTTGTAGGCAAACAAATCACTAAAAATGACCATAAAGATTTTATGTGAAAGATGTTTGGCAAAGCATTGTAAATGAGAAGAGTTGCTAGAAGAACCGAATAATATTCGATTATATTCTGCTACCAAAATAATATCAGCTAAAAATGAAATAAAATACCTCAATTTATTAATCACACACATCCTTTAAGGATTCCACTCTCAATAATTGCCGATTTTCAATCATCATTAAAACAAATCAGTACATCTCGATCTGATCCAGAAAGATCTTATTCAACGCTTATCAGGTACATAAACTCAATTGTTTTACTTATTACATTAAAAGTACTTTAGATTCTTATAAAAGCGAGCATGTTGAATATATAGGCGATTATGCAGGAGGTGTATTTACAGAGAAATTATAAGAATTGATTATTATTGCAAATGTTTCTAATAGGCATAAACCTATGAAACCCCTTACAGAAGAAGAGGAAATAAATTTTGATCTGGTGGAAACAGCCATATGTGTGAAAGAACATTTGAAGAAATTTTGCGTTCATTAGAAAGAGAGATAAAGAGTTAAAATATTTAATTAGCTATTTAGAAAACAAAATTGAGGAAGGAATACAACATTTAGAATATTACAGTTGCATATGGAAAAAGATGTTGATATAAAAACAGAACAAGAAGTAAGTGATGAGGATTATTATCATATACAAATCTGTGGAACATTCAACTTATAAAACCTAAGAGAATGTACACAATTTTAATACAAAACAGATGTTCTTCAATTAACAGATATTATTGAGAACTTTACAGATATAGTTCTTAAAATATAATTTAGATGCAGAATGTTTCTAGGATGCGACGTTAAAAAATGACAAAACAAAAAGAACAATTATTTAATTGACTATGACGAATTATTCTTTACAGAAAAGGGTATAAGAACTTGTGAATGTTCAAATCGATATGCTGTAACAAGTAAATAATTATTTAGAAAATTATGTTCCTAGTGAGAAAATTTCTCACATAATATATACGAAAACGACTGTTAAATATAGATGAGATATGAATCATCACATGCTCAGTCTGTGACTGAGGGGTATACAGCCCCGGTACGAGTTTCTTGGAGGGGCCCTATCTTCCATTCCCATGCAGCATGTAGGAGCCTCAGAAAGTATACTAAGTTTCAGCTTTTTTATTATTATTATTATTATTATTATTATTATTATTATTATTATTATTATTATTATTATTATTATTATTATTATTATTATTCTGATATTGTAATGACGTCCCATTTCCAATGAAGTTTCATAAAATGCTAACTGAACCATTGCCAATATAACCTGACATTAGAATTGATATTCATAGATAGAGTATTATGAATAGTTATAACGCAAAGATGAAGTTCTTGCTTCACAAATGTTGTTTCAGTGGATGCACAAAACCCTTCAATTATGTGTTGAAACATTTTATCTTATGTTTCCTAGTGTATATGTGTATCAAATTTTATTTATAGTCTAAATGTCTCTAGGAAACCAAAAGCTGTTATAAACACACAGGCATATACTTCATTATAAGTACTAAAGTATATAAGACATATTACTGAATCATATTATGGCACTGCCGATAGATTCAAAGTTAAAGGAAACACAAGAAGCTAAAAACTCTCTAAATTAACAGCGCAACAATCTCTCCAGTTCTACGGAAGATTCACAGAACTCTTCTAACATCATTTCAACATCGATAATACTACAGGCATTATATTTCATATTGATTAACACAAACATTTCCAATATGTCCTGAGACAGGAGAGAGCGCAAGTTTGTTTTAATTAATTTCACCTTTGAGAATACTCGTTCGCAGCAGATGTGTGTACATGGTATTGTTAAGGCATATTTATAGGCGACATAGAGTGGATTTAATGAACTCATCTGTTGTATCAAGTCAAAAATAGTAACTGCTGCAGAGAACAAGAAGTGTCACAAGCAGTATGTTTTCACACTTTCTTGTTCTTCCTTTTCTTCGGAGTCTTCACCATTGAAATTTCCTTCGATGGATCCCTGTTTGGTAGTTTGTCGACTTTTTATGAAGGTTACAACACGAACACATAAAGTTTCGTACATGTTTGCGAATTTTACAAGTTTTTCGATAGTTGAGCCTTATCAAGGTTTAACTTTGTTGCAAGTGCTGCAAATGCGTTTTCTGAAGGCCGTTCTTTTATTTCGTTGAACCATTTAGGATCTAGGAACCAAAACTCCTTAAGCAATTTAGATGGAGGTTCAAACCTTTCTTCCACACTGTTTACTGATATGGGGAAGGAGGTGGCGTCTCTTCATAAAGCTGTCAGCTTTATTTACATGTGGTAACGGAGCCCCAGGGTGGGGATCTGTTCTGTTTCTTTATGATGTTGCAATAACTTGTCAGACGGGCTCAGCAGGACCTTATAAAAGTCAGTCTCATTTCGGCATTCATGGAACCACAATACACATTTAGATAATAAGATGCAGGAATCCTATTCTTCATATTGTTGAAATATATTCTTACTAGGCCACAAAAGGCCCCAAATAGGACTTTAAAATACTGTTAGTTTCATTCCAATAATGGAACCCCAAGACGACATTCAATGCCAGGGCCCATGAACTCTGGGAACGGAACAAACTACAACGAGTTACTATGCTCCAACCCAGTAGACACATTTTATCTTATTTTTCATGTAATTTGATATTCATTACTATATTTATATGTTTAGAGAGGGCCCCGGCAGGGATCTCTGCCCTCCTGCCCTGGCCATCCGAGCCTGTATATGCCTTAACAACAACAACGAAAAATACTGAATAAAAGTATTACAAATAAAAGACGATTCTGATATTGGCTATATTTTACAAGTACATTTAGAACATCCAAAAAGAGCTTCATAATAAGCATAAGCTACAGAAAATCATACATATAATAAAAAACTTCTAAAACACTTTACGATATAACAACACTTTACGATATAATCAGGGTAGTTAAAAGAAACATATAGAAATATACAGAAATTCGATTACAAGTAAAAAATGTTTCTGAGAAAGACTCATAAACTTACAACTTAAAGAAACTTAAGAAAGAGAGTCGATTTAAGACTTGCACATAATAACATACTAGTGGAAAATTTAATTGCGAAACGGAAATTTAAAGATAGAACTATATTTTCTAAAGGTATTGCAGTTATTAATATGTACATACATGTTCACAAAAAGCTGGAAACTCGTTCAGAAACTAAGTCCGAAAAAGTGAGCCTAGATCCGTCACAATTCCCGCAGATCTATATACAGGGAATTGCATTTTCCCTCCGTTCTTTATATAGACACTAGCTGCAAACCGTACTGTCATTCGAGCGATGTGAAAATGTAAAAACAAAATCAAACTACTTATTTCTGAGATTAATATTGATTGCACACTTCATGCACAGTTCCAATATGCAAAAACAATCAATAAAGACCCAAAATGACTATTTAAAACTTCAAGTGTTAACCTGCGCTTGGAGCGACACAATTATCAATATTATAACACATTTCCTTCTAAGTGCTTCCACAGCCAAGCGAGTTTAGTAATGCTGATTGAAATTTCTGAAGCGAAGGGTGACGGTTCGAGCCTCCGTGCGGAGAGTTCGTTTTTATTTATTTATTTTTTTAAAATATATGGGAACATTGTTACAAATATAAATTTCTACTTTGAAGTGCTTGGAAAAACAATCAGACGAACTGTCATTTTTCAAATCTCTGTTACACTTACTAGCCCGCCATTTCCAGAATTTATGTATGAAAACGTTAACACAGACGTCAAAAATGTAAATTATTCATGTTCCTGATATATATATATATATATATATATATATATATATATATATATATATATATATTGTAATATAATTTCATCTCAATGTGTATTAAAACTTCCAAAATTAATAATATAAAAGAAACAAACAGGATGAGGTTCCGTAAACGAACTTTCAAGAAAATGAAAGCTAAAAATGAAAGTGAAAATGTCCAAATAAATAAAAACAAAATAAGGAACTGCATATAGGTGAAAAGCCAAAAACAGAGTATATAAACGTATGAAATTGTAAACAATGGGTCAGTTTTTGGTCATTCATTGGCAGTCAGTCAGAACAGCACAGAGTCGATCATTAGAACCTCATCAGGGTGGACCTCAGCCTGTACCGCTATAACCTTCTGTAAGTACTTATTAATTACGCCGAGAAACAACGCATAAGAAGTTCGTGCATGGAGGTCTTCTCCATGACAGGCATATTTTGTTAAATCTGTAATTTCTATATTATTGTCATGACCTTCTTTATGTACTACATATTATTGTCATAACCTTTTCTTTATGTAATTACCTTCATTAAATTATCAAAATGCATCAAATTAGTATTATCCTACTACCGAGTATAACAATAAGCAATCTCCCATAATCACTTATTACAAATAGCAACAAAAACCATTATTTTAAGTTACGAAACATGGCTCTCAAATATTAGGCGAATTGCACAAAAATGAACTTCTTGAGTTTTGTTTTCTTTGCGTAATTTATAGCTACATTTGGTTAACAATATTAGCACTTTGTAGATTTCATTCATTTAATTCCTATTATCATACTGTGTATAGTGTTCACGAGCTTTCTCTTAAGTTTTGTTTTGTTTGTATAATGCCACGGGCTAGAAATACCGCAATGGCCAATCAACCTATAACTGTTTCTCCTGTTCCTACAACATTAGAAATTTTCTCAGGCCTTCCCGGAGAATCTGCTGAAAAATTCATACAATCATTTGAGCGTTTGGGTGTATTATCCAATTGGTCAGATCAGAAAAAGGTGCACATATTTCCTTTTTGTTTGTCAAACACACCGCTGTACTGGTTTATGTCAAAAGATGCACTTAACCTTAAATTGGACAGATCTTAAGAAAGCCTTTTTAGAGCAGTTTTCGAGTTCGGATCCTCAGCTCACAGTGATAGATAAATATAGGTCAAGGGTTCAATTACTGGATGAGTCTCTTTTGTCATACATATATGCAAAGCAATATTTAAGTAAACAACTTCCTCGCGAGTTAACCTTTACGGAGCTACTTTCTGATATTGTTAGTGGGTTGTTACCAAAATATATTGTGGATTTCGCTCAGCGTTCCATTGCATCATTTGATGCCTTAGTGGCGCAGGCAGAAACTTTACAAAGGGCTGAACTCTTGGCCCAAAAGCGGTTACAATCCCCTGTGTTAGAAACACCTGTTAAATCTCCTGTTAGCTCAGTAGCACCTTCGGAAGACGCTTTACAGGCAATAATTTCAAAATTAGATTCACTCACGCTTTTACACAACACAATCCAAAATGCTGAGAGTAGAACTCCCACAGTGGCGTTTGCCACCAGTGAACCCTCCCCTTTTTCAAGGTCTAGAAGCAAGTCACGCAACCGTGAGAGGTCTTCCACGCCGCATAGATCTCCTTCGGCATCCAGTAATCGGCACAGATCACCGTCGGCGAATCGTCAGTGCAATCATACATGTTCTACATGTGGATACCAGGATCGAACCAAATCCACGATACAAGCAGTAACCAGTGCCTCTACAAGCCAAAACCAATCACCAAATTCACAATCGCGTAACAAGCAACCTCCGCATCGTGGTTCACGCGGTAGAAATCGTAACAAACGTGGTTCACAGCAACAGTTTCATTTACCTTCCCCAACTTATCCTTATGCAATGAACCCAGTATTCTTACCTCAGTACCCTCCGTTTTATCCCTTTACTCCTTTTCCCTCCCCTTCCTCCTATGGGAATCAGGTTCCCTCCCACATCTCACAAAATTTTGAGCAAAAAAGCGAGTAAAATCGGGGGCCCTAGCCCCCTCACTCCCTTCAGTAGCGGCACCGACAGACTCACAACCTTCAGTACCGGCACCGACAGCCTCTCACCCTGTAGTACCGGCACCTACACCGTCAGTTCCTTCAGTACCGCCACCTACAACTTCGTTTCCCTCAGAACTGAAACCCTTCTCCACAGTTCCTTCAGTACCCTCAGTACCGCCACCTACACCTTCAGTTCCGGAACCTTTCCCGTCAGTTCCAGTACCTACCTTACCAGTCCCTTCCCACCTCCCTAGAGTTCCTACTCCTATAAAATCTCTTTCGAGTAACGTTCCTTCACCTTCCTACAATTCCTTAGCAGGGACATCACTTCCCTCAGCAGTTCCCCCACTTCTACCTCCGAGTACCTGTCCTACAGGGATCCATCTCCCTGATAATGCCCCTCCTCATTCTTCTTCATCCCCCATCCCAGGTTCCTCTCCTTCTCAAAATTCTCCCTCCTCCCAGAAATTGTCTGCTAAACAGGCGACAGTACAGGTTCCATTAAGATTTCATAGACATTTACCAATGATAAATGGTCAGATAGAAGGTAAAACGTACCCAATACTCCTTGACAGCGGCTCAGAAGTGAATCTCATTTCTGAATCTTTACTACCTCCAACTGTCAAACCATTTTTTCTAAAAACTACACTTACTGGGATATCTGATATTGAGCTAGAACTAACGAAAGCTGTAACATTAAGGGTATAGTTAGGTAACCAGTCCTTTACTCTTTTGTTTCGAGTATCCCCAATAACATCCATTCCTTTGCTTCTTTCGAGTCAGTTTTTACAAGATCATAGGGCTCATATAGACTATGACAAACAAATTCTCACACTTCACAGGTTTGGCATTTGTCCCTCTCACTCCCAAAATAGTACGCAAACTTCTACTCTATCTCCAACTCTTGTTAACAGGGTTAAATTAGCATTTAAAACTAGATATAGTACGGTTATTCCACCGGGTCAAATGCGTTTTGTACCTTTGTTATCCCCTACTCGGAACGCGCATACTACTTTTTACATAAACCAGCCCAATTTTAAAGAACTTCAAAAATGCTATACGGCTCATGTTATTCTTCATTCCTCAAACTTGTGCATTCCATTAGTTAACTTAACATCCCGTTATGTTAAATTTAAACGAAACACAGTAATAGCTTCGGGCATTTTTTTCTCACCAGACGAAAACAAAGTGAAAGTGCACACAGTTAGGAAACTTTACGACCCAACACCAGAGCAGGTAGAAAAAAGAAAAACAGAGCGTTTAGAGAAAATAAAACCATATATAGATTTAAGTAAATTTAGAATCAATGAAGCTCTTCTCCCCCATCAGAAACAGCGACGTTTAGATCTTCTTAGTAGACATGTTACTTGCTTTCAGTGGATTGAGACTGATTTTTCCTCCATCGATGCTTACGAAGTATCTTTAGACTTAATAGATAGACTACCATTTAAAAATCCCCAGTTCGTCATTCCGCATAAATTGCGAGACAAGGTGCGCGAGAAAGTTATACAGCTTATTAATAATGGGGTGATACGTAAGTCAGACAGCCCATACCAAAATAACTTGCTTGCAGTTCCCAAACCAAACAGCGACGATCTTCGGCTAGTTTTGGACCTCAGAGTTTTATGTAAAAAATCGGCTAGAATTTCTGATACAATGAGCGGTGTCACTGACACGCTAGACCAACTTAGTCATGCATCCTTTATGGCATCTTTGGATCTTGTATCTTCCTTCTTTCAATTGAACTTGTCTAAGGAAGATCAAGACGCTACAGCATTTTCAGTTCGAGATCTTGACTTACCACATTCGCAGTATTGTTTAACAAAAATGCCACAAGGACACTCCAATTCCACCTTATATCTCAGGCGTGTATTAAAAGACATTTTTCAACACATTCCACCGTCGCAATTGGTATTGTATGTCGATGATTTCCTTAGTATCGGACGAACATTTGAGGACCTCTTAGACTCATTAGACAAAATACTCACCCTGGCAGAAAAATATTCATTACTTTTCAGTTTAAAGAAATGTGTCTTTGGGGTGCAAGAGGTCGAATTTTTGGGTCATGTCATTTCAAACGGTAAAATAAAACCCAACCCTGCAAAAACTAACGCCATTCTAGCTTTGCCACGTCCGACTACGGTCAAACAATTGAAATCCTTCTTGGCAATGGTAAATTACTATAGAAACTTTTACGCAAACCTGTCATTAATGGCAGCACCCCTTTATAGTGCGCTAAAAGGCAATCCACGAAAACTTCATTGGACGGATGAGATGACGTTGGCGTATGAGAAAATTAAAACAGCTATTACTCAGGAACCAATATTAGAAATATTTTCAATTGAAAATACAGAGCATTTACTAATGGCTGATAGCAGTTCACTGGGAATCGGTTCAGTGTTAATGCAAAAACGCAACGATTCTACCATTTGGCGCCCCGTCGCCTATGTATCCGCGCGCCATCCCGCTCGCGTTAAACCACTACCTATATATGAACAAGAGTTATTTTCCATTTACTATTCCTTACAAAAGTTTAGAAAGTATTTATTAGGAGCCCCATTCACAATATTAACGGATAATTCAGCCTTGTTAGCTCTTAGAGACACTGCGAACTTATCCCCAAAACTTTTACGATGGACAGATTTTATTTTTCAATTTCAATTTAAATTAGCCTTAATTAAAAGTTCACAAAATTGTATAGCTGACCTATTGTCACGACAACCTCTCGAATTTGATAGTCAGGACTTACACCTAGTTGAACCAGAATCCCACTCCCTTCAACTGTTGGCCCTCACTAAAGACACGGATATTGCTGAGTTACAAAGGCAGGATAAGTTCTTTTCGAAAATTATTCATGTCTTACAAGTAGATGACAAACAACATCCCAAGTACACCACGTGGAATAAACAATTCTTCTTCAAAGATAACATTTTACATCGCCGTTACTTTTACAATAACAGTCACCGAGCATTATTATGCATCCCGAGTAAATTGAAAAACACAATATTTGAAGAATTGCATACATCTTCTACAATACATCCAGGTTTTCAGAAGATGTACTTGTTAATACGTTCAAGATATTTTATTCCTAATTTGAAACCGTGGTTGTATGCAAAAATACGTGGTTGTCTTGACTGTGCTAGATATCGACGGGCTTATACAAAAACGAACATACACGTTCAAACTTATCCACCCATGACGTTATTTCAGGCCTTCTACATAGATGCTTGTGGGAAATTACCCACCAGTCATGATGGAAAAAATTACTTTTATGTCGCCATTGATGCTGCGACATCGTTTGCCATAACGAAGGCAATAGCTAATGTCACAGCTAATACATTCATTGAGTTTCTCATGAACGACATCATCATTCCACTGGGAACTCCCCAAGTAATTTATTGTGACCAGGCCTCTGCTCACACCGCCTTAAAGACAAAGCAATTTTTACAAGCCTTAAATATTGAAATTAAGTACTGTCTCCCTGCTGCTCATCGCTCCATTGGAAAAGTGGAAGTAAAAATTCAAAATTTACAACAATCGCTTAGGTTTTTGACACGATCGGATCAAACCCATTGGACTGATCATCTTCAAAAGGCCACCGCCAGTTGTAACCAGACTCCCTTAACGCAACTTGGCGTCTCAGCATTTCAACTGGTCTTTGGACTATCCCCCACCTTCCCCATTGATCAATTACTCAATATTCCCCGTGAAGACTTAGACAATCAAACCCGTTTGGCTGAACTTCTAGAATTACGTTCCCTGGTAAATTATAAACGAAACGAACATTTTGAAAACATGAAACAAAAAGTTGAGTCTGATAAAATTCCTACTGTCTTTTACCCACAACAGTTAGTTTTAATTAAAAGAATTCATAGGAAAACAGGACAGTCAGACACACTTTTGCCCGCCTTTCATGGCCCTTATAAAATCATTCAACAGCTAGATGCAAATTCCTATTTAGTGGAAATTGATAATAGTCAAAAACCGATAGCAAAAGAAAGATTAAAATTGTATATCCCACCACCAGAACCCCAGGATCCGGCATTCGTTCTGAAATACAAGCAATTTCTTAAATCATAAAATCCTTGGAAATTCCATTGTCAAATGGCATTCTCCCATACAAACAAATGACAATACATCCATATAATTAAAATAGACAAGTAATTCCAAATAAATTCATTTCGCGTTTTAAAAACTCCCAATTCATTTATTTTCTTTTTCTAAAAAAAAAGAAAAAAGAAAAGAAATAAAAAAACACGCATCAATCCTTAAGAGTCCGCTCTCCCTACTTTTTCGCTAAAATCCTCCCTGCAATAGCCAAACCCTCCCTTCTTGTTGTCGATTCTAAATCATGCATCACAGCCAACACGCAATCTCTCTTGCATTCAGCACCCTGACTCTAGCATTCCATAGTTCACATTTCTCCCCCCACCACGGCAAGATGACCTGCTTTCCTCTGCTGCTACAACACTACCACTCTTCCCTCGCGCTGGAACTCCCAAATACTCCCTCATTGCTTGCATACAATCCCCCCTCCCCTACCTCTCAGATCACTCATTGCTCTGCATTCCGTTACTCACATAGATGCTAAATAGTGATTCAAGGTTAGCACCACTTTTACTTTCACACTGTCGGTCTGACGTCATTAGCATAACGTACACTTGTTTACATTTCATATTATAACAAAAATATATTAATAAATCAATAAATAATCCCACTACTACAAGACATAGAAATTTTCAGCAGATCTTCATCGTGTTTTAAGTTACGTTGTGTTTATTATTAATTTGCTTATACAAACATTCAAACAAAACAAAAAAAAAAAAAAATCACACGGGTTGTGAACACTACATTTCATATTAGGTATCTCCATCTAAATTTCCCTCCTTCTAACTAGTGCTAATATTGGGTAACTAAATAAAGCTTGGAAGTCCTTACTCCCACAAAAGATAGCACTCCATCCCTAACACCATACCCTTTACTACAACCCTTTGCCTGATACCGTTTGTGATGCCGTTCCTGCTACCAGAAGACGCTATGGCCAGCCAGACGTCCTGTTTCCAGAAGACTTTGGGATCGCTACCTCTTCCCATACATCAGCCAAGTTCATCGCAGCAGACGCAACCACTCTTCAAGCTGCATTGAAGCCGCAGTCCTATTCACCAGGGCACAACCACCACAAGTTCATCGCAGCAGACGCAACCACTATTCAGCCTGCAGTGAAGCAGCAGTCCTGTCTACCAAGTGCATAACCAGCAAAAGTTTATGGCCGCAGATGCAACCCCTCTTCATGCTGCAGTTGAGTCGCAGTCTGGTTCCTAAGGTACACACCAAGTAAAAGTTCATCACAGCAGATACTACTACCTTAGTTGTCAAGCTGATGTTCATCGCCACAGAAAACACCAACTCAGGAATTGTTGCAACACGGTGTCCAGTTCCCCATTACCACCAAAAAGCACAAGTTCATCGCAGCAGATGTAACATCCTTACAGCTGTACTTAACAACCACTTCTAGTTATAGTTGAGATCGTCGTCCAGCACATCATTCATGTGGACCTCACAAGAAAACGACGTTCCAGTAAGAAGTCTCCATCTTGCATTGCTGTGTGTAGGCATCTCCAATCCTGGCTCCATTTCTTCATATCTGGAAGACACCTGTTACCTTCCAGCGGACGTTTCCAGGTTCCTGCTTATGGTCTTTGGTTCGAGGACATACATGGACTCATCTCTTCCCTGTGCCTCCCTTGTCCTTTGAACTACCATACTCAGCATAATTACGACGCTTAGACATTGTTCGTGCGAAGTGTAAATTGACAGTAGACAGCAGGCTTAGAACTGATATTGTTCCCTGCCATGCACGAGAAGATTGGTTCTTACCATCGCAGATTCTTTTCAGTGACTGGTTCAGTGGAAAATTCTTCAAGGAACACTCACTTCTTAATAAAAATGGACTGGTTTGATATTCAGCATATAGTGTTGTGTATTGAAGTTTTGTTTTAGTGTAGTTTTTTATATATTTTCATTACAGGTGAAAAACCACTGCCTCTCCAAGTACGAAGTTGATTGAGATGCATTTCATTTTGTTCTTACAGTAAACTTTCAGTGCTCCTCGCTTCGTACAGTGTTCCACAGGCCGGCGTTATATAGTGTTGAACACTCCAATGTGTATTAAAAATATGTTTATATCTAAAGTAAGGAGAGAGCATACAAGTAACCAATGACTTTAAAAAGCACTTGGTTCATTTAATTTTTTCCCAGAAGAGGAAATGTAATATAATTTCATCTCAATGTGTATTAAAACTTCCAAAATTAAAAATATAAAAGAAACAAACAGGATGAGGTTCCGTAAACGAACTTTCAAGAAAATGAAAGCTAAAAATGAAAGTGAAAATGTCCAAATAAATAAAAACAAAATAAGGAACTGCATATAGGTGAAAAGCCAAAAACAGAGTATATAAACGTATGAAATTGTAAACAATGGGTCAGTTTTTGGTCATTCATTGGCAGTCAGTCAGAACAGCACAGAGTCGATCATTAGAACCTCATCAGGATGGACCTCAGCCTGTACCGCTATAACCTTCTGTAAGTACTTATTAATTACGCCGAGAAACAACGCATAAGAAGTTCGTGCATGGAGGTCTTCTCCATGACAGGCATATTTTGTTAAATCTGTAATTTCTATATTATTGTCATGACCTTCTTTATGTACTACATATTATTGTCATAACCTTTTCTTTATGTAATTACCTTCATTAAATTATCAAAATGCATCAAATTAGTATTATCCTACTACCGAGTATAACAATAAGCAATCTCCCATAATCCCTTATTACAAATAGCAACAAAAACCATTATTTTAAGTTACGAAACAATATATATATATATATATGTGTGTGTGTGTGTGTGTGTGTTTGTGTGTGTGTGTGTGTGTGTGTGTTTGTGTGTGTGTGTGTGTGTGTGTGTGTGTGTTGTGTGTCACACAACTCTGTAATACTTTTTTTCGTGAAAAATGCTGAACTACGAAAACATGACGTATGCCTTGTCGCAGCAAACGAGTTTCTCCACTTAAGCCTACGAGTAACCAAATCACCTAAAGCCAAACAGCTGCAATTCATTCATTAGTCATGGCTCATCGTGGTGAGAATGTTCGCGAGCAGCTTACTGTTCTTGTTGAATACGGTGGTATGAGTGTGAGACAACCTAGCAAATGTCTTAGTGTTCCCTGTTCTACAGCATATACTTGGTGGAAGAAATACTCAGAAACAGGTAACGTGTCTAGAAAGTCTGGCACTGGCCTTCAAAGGGTTTCAACCCCACAACAACATCGGGCCCTAGTTGATGTAAGCCGTCGCAATCCTTTCATGTCATCCCGGCAGTTAGTGATAGCGTCTCGTTTCCCTGGCTCCTTTCTCACCGCTCGGCGACGCCTTAAACATGCAGGGCTTCACGCATATCGAGCCGCGTGTAAATAGCAATTGACGGATACTCATAAAGTTGATCGACTAGCATTTGCTGATGTAAATATTAATCGTAACTGGGATCATGTAATTTTCACAGACGAAGAGATATTCTCTTTAGCAAATGATGGTCCTCGACTTGTGTATAGACACACAGGAAAACGTTACGATCCACAGTACATGCACAGAGCGCATATAATGGGGCATGTTACAATTCACTGCTGGGAATGGCTGTGTGAAGATACAGTTGGTGAATTACACCGTATAGAAGGCCGATTGAACAGCCAGAAATATCTGGATATTGTGCAGTATGGCTTGCTCCCCGCTGCGAGAAATTTATTTGAAGACGGCATTGTAGAAGTTCAACAAGATCATAGCTACATACATGATTTCCATCTAGTTCAAGCCTGATTTCAAGAGGAACCCAATGTTGAGCTAGTCAACTGGGTTCCAAGAGGATTTGACTTGAACCCAATGGAAAATCTATGGGCGGAAGTTACAAGAACTCTAACACGAAAATTGGCCTGATCCCCCACCAAGGACAGCTGACGCACTTTGGGAGCTAGTTTTTGACGCGTGGGAAGAAATAGCACAGGAACTTCAATATGTCGCTAGCTTGGTTAACTCATTACCAAGAAGATTAAGATGCGTCATCGAAGCTAACGGCGATTAAACGAGATATTAATACCTGAATAAAGATTTGTCTTCATACCCAGGTGACCTTCGAGCTCTTTCAAGAGCTCACGAAGTTTTCCATTTTTCCTTTAATATTGCTTTAATATTGGGACGTTTGCGTTTCGTCGGAATCTGCAATATATATATATATTTCTGCTCCTTTGTTTACCCTACACAGATAGTGCAGTGGTTAGCACGTGTGTCTTTAGTGTATGGGGTACCGGGTTATATTCCCGCTGGGAGAGGCTTGTGCTTTTACCTGTCTGTGATAATTCTGTGTTCGTGCCCCTGTTGTTAAAGAGGTACTGCTAAAACTATAAAACCGAATAAAACAAATAAAAATAATAAAAAAAAATCAGTTACTGAGGAACGTTCGGTAAGTCAGTTTTGTTTTAATATCTAATGCCTAGCGCGTTCGTTGTTGGGTCTGATAGTCGCGGGTTCAATTCCTGTTAAGGGTCCATTAAAATTTTACTTGAACTAGAATTTATTTGCATGAATCACCCGTCTTCTTTAGCATAAAGGACTTAAACGCTGGGAAAAGTATATGGTAAAAATGAAATAAATAATAAGACAGTAATAATGCTAATAATCTGTATCTATCTACCTAGGATATAAATGAAAAAGACGTCATCTATCAGAACAAAAAATGGCTTAACCGTTTGAAATGATTTTTATTAGTTAACACTTTCGCCTACCTCTGACTCATGGGCACCCGAAGGGGGCAGAGTGGGCCGCCCTTTGACTCACAAAAAGTAAACAAAGAGAAATACCAAACATAATATATAGCAACCATGAAGATAATCCCTCCTAGAACATTTTAGGGTGCCATGTGCGGACTGGCTTGTTGTCACTCCATTTTTATTAAAATACGTATCCTAACAGAGGAGAGGAGTTAAAACTTATGCCAAAAATAGAATATCCCACATTTGTGAGATGAAACTTAACCCCATGCCGTTAACATCGCCAATATCTAGTGGCTCACTTGCCGGTAAATGTCGATCGTCGATATAGCGACGCATCGAAAGATTGCCGCTAGTGTGTCCCTGGCGGCAGGGTTTTGTCGAGTCGAAACAGACATCTAGACTAGGGGGGTTGCAGTTACCACCACGTAGCGGCGATGACTTCTTTTCGGTCCGTCTTTCGAGTCGTCGCGGAGAATCGGCGAAGGGACCGAAACGACTTATCGCCAGTCATGTCCATGCGTTTATTATTATATATTTGTTTTTCCTGACGAATGTTCTTAAAGTGAGCTCCGGGGTCAAGAGTAACCCATGCTTTTACATCACAAGGTTGCTGTTTCGCGCCATTCCGGGAGAACTTTATATATATTTTGCAAGTGCTTTTTAGAGTCATCTCAATGTAAATGAATCATGCATATAGGCTATTTAACATATTTTGGTGGAGTAATTTTGTAATTCATTGGCATTTCGTCGCGTCTCTGCCACCGGTGGTCCACTGGTGGTATAATTTTCAAAACGGAAGTGGGACCACCGCGGATTGTTGCGGATCAATTTTTGGAGAGAGGTCGCTAGTTACCTATCGATGGTCCACCGACGCTTACGGCACGGGGTAACTCTAAATTAAACTTACTTAGGAAATCACTATAGTTGCTATAAGAACTAGTTTTTTAGCTTGGACTGTGTAATATTGGTCTTTTGAGGCAAACATTTCCTAAGTTCAACTTCGAGTATCTTCGGGAAACAGTAAACCAAAGATTATAGGTTCGAACCCACAATTCAACGTTCACAATCGAAAACATTCTGTAAATCTGTATTTTCCTCTTATAAGTGTAATAAGATATGCTGATCCGTTATTAACTGTACTGTAGAAACAATTCATCGTAATACTTAAGGATAAAGTATTTCGAAATTATGTATACATCGGAGCACACGGTAGTTGTCTCAATCCAGCTATAATCAATCCCTCAATTTCCTTCGTGCAGTTCAAACCAATTTTCCTGCAAGCTGTTACAGAACGACAATTAGTCTGGTTGTCTACGTGTCGAACTGGTAAGCCAAAGGACGAGGAATCGAATCTCGGAGATGGACATGAAAATTTTTATTACTTGCAGAATTATATACTTCACCCATAATAAAATGAGCATTAAAACAGTTTCTGTTTCCGTGGAAAAGTAAGAATTTATTTCAAGTTAAACTTGTGAGCAGTGAAGCAAAACGAATTGGGCTCATGGTTGTCCGAATACCTGACGATTTGAATAAATCATACGACACGCCTTTAGTATGGAGTTAAAGAGCTTTCTGATACGTATAAAGAAATCTCACTGACCTAAAATCCATTACGAAATAGGACCTACCAGAAGCTTCAACACCACGTTTGCGTCACTTCGGTGAACGCTGTATCGAAACTTCATATATAAATTTCACTCACTTGACGTCTAGTCAGTCGACCGTACTTGGTGTGTTAGCTAACTATATTGAAGGGGTATAGACGAACAATATGCAAAATCCATTTTTCAATTTTGTCAGGAAACGAAGAAAATGTGACAACTTTATATTTCAGAATTGTCGCCCTTTTTTTTGGGGGGGGGGCAGGTAGATTTCATTCATTTTCTGTAAGTAGTGACTACTGCTGTTAAATATTGCTTTCTTTCATTTTTCATTTAAACATCCTTCTTTCATTTTTCATTTACACATCCTATCTTCTTTCAAGTTCGGTTTCACATGCCATTCCATTTAGTTTCATATATTCTGTTCGATTAAATACACATTCCTCAATCTCTTATAATATGTCCAAATTAACAAAAGGGTTCTCTTGCTTTCTTTCTAATAATGATGATTTAGATTTCAAGAGAGTTAATTTTAAATAAACTTGCAACCAATTTATTAATTACTACGAGCATTGAGTTCTTCCTCATTGTGTGTTAATATATATTCTTCAGTGTTTACATTGTAATAATAATAGGTATTTATGCCACAATTAGATATAATTGCAGTATAGGAAGGTTAAGTGGGTAATAAAGCAGTTCGAGCCAATATCTTACTTCAATCTGCATCGTAGATTACAATTATCGTTAAAAGAAATTGAATATTCTCATCCAAAATTGATTTTATCTAGGTAGGATGGATACGGATGCGCACGAGACAAGATTTGAAGCCGTCTCATCTCGACAATATGCTGTAAAAGTGATATCTCGACTGGATAAATATATATTTTTCTATTGGAAGAGCTGTGTCTCGACTCGAATTTTGTCAGGAAAATTCTGTCTCGACTCGACTCTGCGCATCCCTAAGGATGAACAGTTTGAAGAACCCAGTATTTCAAAACTGGTGGGGTAACCAATTAGACCATTACGCAACATCTATTTCAGATACAAACATTATTATACACTTCATATTTACAAGCTGCTTCTTATAATAGCTATATCGATTTCCTACTTAAATTCAATTATAGGTAATTGTTTCTTATGTAGCAGCTAATATTATGCTATACAGTATAAAACAAGTACACATTCAATATAAATAAATACAAATGTAAGATATTACAAATTACTGGCATTGCGATTTAATCCGATTTTAAGCAGTACATATTTTCTAAATAATTGTTCAAATTGCTTTATAAGAATCCAGATTATGAGGTACCCTAAGTTTTTGTAATGCAAATATATATATATATATATATGTGTGTATTTTAGGGGACTTCCGGGCTTGATCCCCCCCCACCCGGAAGTTTATGTTTATTCAAATAAAATATTGTAAAGTGAATGAAATATCCTGTAGAATGTTTACATTTCCAAGAATGAAGTTAGCAAAGCCCCAAAAATATATATATGAATAATTTTCATGTTGGACGTGTGGTTTTAGGTATTCAACTGTGTTCACATTTCTCATTTTAGTGTTTTCGTATATGAATTATGGCGAGCTAGTAAATGTGACAGTTCGTCGAATAACGTGTTTCCAATCACTTCACGGTAGAAATTTATATTTATAAAAAAAAGTTCTCATATATTTAAAAAAAGAAGAAAAACTTTAACTTTCCGCACAGAGGCTCGAACCGTCGCCCTTCGCTTCAAAAATGTTAGTAGCAGTACTAAACCTGCTTGAACACAGACGCAACTTACAAGAGATTGTGTTATAATATTGATAATAGAATCGCTGTAAACACAGGTTCCTACTTGGAGGTTTAAATATCCATTTTCTGTCGTTTTTAGCAATTTCTAATTAAGATAATGGTTGATTTTTGCACATTGGAACTGTGCGTGAGGTGTGCAATCAATATTAATCTCAGAAATAAGTAGTTTGATTTTGTTTTTACATTTTCACATCGCTCGGATGACAGTGTGGTTTGCAGCTAGTGTCTATATAAAGAACGGCGGGAACATGCAACCCTGTGTATAGATCTGCGGGAATTGTGACGGATCTAGGCTCACTTTTTCGGACTAAGTTTCTGAACGAGTTTCCAGCTTTTCGTGAACAGGTGTGTAAGAACTAAAATTATTTTTAGCAAGCCTATCTATATTGGAATATCTGTTCTAGGTATATCTAAAATCTGTTTGTACGATTTTTAGTACAATGTTTTAAAGAAGAAATAAGGAGATAAAGTGAAGCTCTTAATGAGTCGAAGTGATTCCGTTATAGCATATATAGAAACAGAAGACATACAAGAAGATACGAAAAATACATATGAAAATTTAGACACGTCTGATTATCAAGAAAACAATGTATATCGTTTGACGTTGGTCAATAAAAAGTATTGGGAAAATTTAAAGATGAGTTTAAAGGTTGTAATAGAAAAGGTAGTAGGACTTAAATAAAAAAATGTATGTACTAAGAAAAGAAGGGACAACGAAAAAGATATAAAGATAAAGAAAGATCAAATAAGGAAAGCAAAAGGAATAAAACCAAACATTGTTAAATAAGAAATATCTTTTAAAGATTATGAATTTTATGCTTTAGAAAATGAAATGTTGTACAAAATACAATTCAAAGTAAAAGGCATAATATATTTTCAGTAGAAGGAAACAAATTAAGCAGTAAACTCTTACAATCATAAAACATACGTATTGGAGGACGGAATACATACCCTAGCTTGGGGGCATTAAAAATTGGATTTAAAGAAAGAAGAAATAATAATCAAATTAAGAGATTAAGAACATGTGTACAAGAGAAGAAAATTAAAAATAAAACAAGAATAGAAGTGTTAAGGAAATGTGATTAAGTTTAAGTTTAGACATAAGTAATTCAATGTAAGAACTTTACAGTTGTATTCACAAAAACTGCAATTCATTAGTTATATGTAAAATGATTTGTTCAAAATAATAAAAAAAGATCTTCGTAGAGAAAAATCTACTCAGAATATCTTATAATTATTAATAATAAAATGTAATTTAATAAAACAAAGTTTAACGCAGTATTTTCGTAAAATCCGTTTATGTAATTTTAACATTAAAGATATTTAAGAAAAACGGGGATGGGAGTTGCGATGAAATTGGTTTTATTTATACTACTGAAAACCAGGGGCGGATCCAGAACGGAGTTCTGGAACGGGGGCCGGGCCATGAGCTGTAATACTACTACTTTTAAGAGCTCCAACCTCTGGGATGGGTTTTATTTATATATAAAATAAGAAAGTTTCCTCTTCTGGGAAGGGGGGGGGGCAATAGCCCCGATCGCCCCCCTGGATCCGCCACTGCTGAAAACAATTCAAAATTTGGTGTTAGATTTTTCTTTCAAATAAATAATAATGTAATTTCTTTGTGATCTAAATTATCTTCATCAAGTTAGAGTAGAAGTTCTTCCATCGGTAAGAAAAAGAACTAAAACAAAATTTTATATAAATGCAAGTAGACCACCAGTGCCTACGTCAATGCAATCTATTTGATGATAAGGTTCCTGGATATGCTTACGCAAGCCAAAGTCCCTGACATGCTTTTCCATTATGTTGTTGTTGTTCTTTATTTATTTCGTATGTGTCGAGGTCTTTCTGAAAACCAAGGAGAAAGATTTAATTTCTTTGTCTCTTTCGTAAGAAACGGAATTTTTAAAAAACCCTTATGAAATTCTCTTCCCCTTCTTGAATTTCTCCGAAGTATACGAGAAAATTTCGATCTTTGCTAGCTCAAAAAAAGTTGTGTGGATGTTTACAGAGCTCTGTCCCCTCGGAAATGATTAGAAAAGTGACCAGAAAGAAATTCTTTTATTAAACGTTGAATTTCATTAGCTGCCTCGTCGTGCAATAAATAAATATATAAAATATAAAAAAATAATAAATAAAAATAAAAACTATAAAAATTCATGCTATTTATTTAAACAGAGTAAAAAAATGACGACGATAAATACATAAATCAGGCAAATATACGCCGTTTTTTGATTCCTCTTCCATTGTGAATTTGAAGTTATTACGGAGAGAGACTTTGAAACTTCCCAGTCAATACCTGTTACTGCCTTCGAGTGTTTGACCTTTGTATTCTTTTTGTCACCTTTTTTTGACAGTTTTCTACATGCCAATGCCAAATGGTCTATCCCACCTTCAGAGACTACACATGCTATTCTGTAACAAAATGCTGGAAAATGGATTTCCTTGTAAGACTTCAAAAAGTTTGTAAGGATCTAGGTTTATTTCTTTGCGTCTAGACTCTGGAAGGTAGTCTAGTTTTATGTGACTACAAGTACACAAAATAATTGATTGAAAATAAAATTAATAACTTCATATTTAAGGAAAATATTTAAAAGGCCCAATATTCGAGATGCTATGATATGTGATGTAGGATGAAAGGTTACTTCACCCACTTCAATAGGACATTATGGTGACTTTGTATTTACTGATACATAAACAATGTACGCAAAGATACATTCTTCTTTTCTGGTGAAAACGTACGACTTTCTTTATATATTCATCCACTTAACTATTCATGTTGATAGATTTGTGTTGGATATGTCAAAAACACTGAAGTTGGGCAACTCACTAACTGGTGGCAGTGATATTTACAAAATTACAATTTCTGTACAAATTAACTCCTTTGGACCTGAACTAAAATAGCTTTGAAGTGACTTTTGGTTGAAACTGACCCAAATATCAAAAACTGTCTCTCCAAACACGCGATTTTTCACTTTTCTTTAGTTTCTGTAAAGACATATTTCGTCTTTGAAAAGGGGTAACATTTTCCAATTATTATATGTAGTAACCACTCACATACTAAGTGCGACATGCAAAATGGTTCTATGCGTACAATATTACTAGAAGAAACATTGTTATCTAAACAAAAGCTTCTGGACGGAAAGTGACCACAACGTCCCAATCGAACTTCCCTGTTTCTAATAAATAAATTAGTAAATAAATAAATAAATAAATAAATAAATAAATTCTTCAGGCTGGTGGCTTTTTTCATCTCTTCTTAATTTTCTAAATCCAACTATATTTCTAAAATATTTTAAAACCGAAGAAATGTATTTTTCGTCTGTTTTCCAACAATATTTTGAACACTTACGTACAACGAATAGTTCACATGCTACAGTATGTTGAATATATGTCAAAATATTCCGGTTGGTGTTGTAATACCATGCGCACACACCATCGGACACTGACAGGACACAACTTCACATTTGAGTTTGCTCTGTAGTACAGAAACTGGAAAATTTTCTCAAAAATCCGATTTCATATGGAATTAAACATCCACTTTAAAGTGAGCGATCAAGTAACAAGGAAACAAAACATTTGTGTACCAAACTTTCAACAACCAACGACTACTGAAACATGCGAATATTTTATTTTGAATCTTACTTAGTAGTTCCCTTTGGGCACTAACAGTCTCTCTTATCTGTCAATACCGTGTAATTCAGGTTTAAGTTATTAAGTAAATGTTTACGTCGATAACAAAATTTCAATGAACTATCATTATATAAGTGAATAGATTTGAGGCATCGGAAAGCGTAAAAGGAAAAGCAATATGCGAAGACCTGCATTAACAGAAACAGAACATGCATTTTCTACATGTATCTAATTTGAAAATTTGTAAAATTTTGAAAATTCAACTACTTACAAATGTAATAACTTACTTGTGTGGAACAACTTTGTTGACGCAAATATTGAATCAATTGCTAATTTCAAGATGCAAAATCCCTTAAATTCCAAAAGATCTTGAAACTCAGGAGATTCTGAAAATTTCACATCAATGAAGGCATGATGGGACGCTGCTTCTGTAGAATTTCCTGAAATTACAAAAATAAGAACCTCTCAAGTTATATTCTCTTCTTTCTCACTATTGATATCAAAATAATGGAAACATTTGTAGTTTCAAACACGTAAGATATGTGAGGCAAATACACTCAGGATGCGAGTGCAGTGCCTGCCCGTTGTTACTGGTATGTTAGGTGTTCGTTCGTGGTACGTCAAGCGAACTACAACGGAGGCGTGTATTGAAACCGACAGACGGTGATGATGCAATATGGGAGACCTTGTGTGTCAAAGACGACAAACTAGGTGAAAGTGAACCTAACGTGGCTACTAAGTTGTGCTCAGAGGGCCAATGTCAAAGGTGATGATGGGTTAAAGAAAAAATTCATGACTTAAAAAAAAGAAATACGTAGAAAAAAAGAAGAAAGAGAAGCCTAATTGACAGATATAACCAAGCCTTGAAGAGGACTGTCGCACAGCATACTACACCGAATACAATGGAAATTAGTCCAGAAGTCATTGAGCAAATTAAACAAGCTAACGCGAAAATCACAATCTGGCGCGAGCTGTATATCCTAAACATCCACGATCGTGTTGCAAATTACTAATATATTATTTGGGTTTATTGTTCAATATATTTAAGTCATATAATAATTATTGCATAGATGTTTTTAAGTTCACTTCCAAAGCGGCAAATCCCTTATCTCAAAAGGAATGTGACAATTGGGATAGGAGTTCCACCAAATGGAAAAGTCTGAAATGGGCACTAGCTTGCTTGTGAGCCCGAATAAGTACTTTAATAGAATAGTGATCTAAGAATTAGATTTATTATTCACAGATCCGTGTTCGAATCTAGGTCGTGCTACTTTCTTCCGTTTTTCTTTCTACAATAATACTGCTTACCATTTTCAACAATTTTGTCGACATGCTTGTATTCAGCTTTTGCTGTTCCTAACGCAATAAATAAATAAATAAATAAAAATAGAAATAAGCAGGCACTATTTGATGCTAATATTTTCCGGCAATTCAAAATTATCGCGCGAAAAATGCAATATTGCATGAGAATTATTAATAATGACAATGATGAACTGAAACTTAAGGATCGAATATTCATAATGTGAATTATTTCATTCCCATACGATCAACTATGGCTAAATTAAATAAACTAAAGTGGCATTATATGCTTTGGAAAATTGGGATACAACGTATCTCGATGTTATAAGTTTCAAAATACGTCTGAGATGAATATTAACGTAATAAACAATGAATGTTCGTTTCAATGTTTTATAGAGAAAGTATTTATACAATGTTCTTTCATAAAGTAGTATTTCCCACATTCAAAATTATGAGAGTTTAGGTTGAATTTGCAGTTTATTGATGGAAAACGCAAAGAATGGCTGATGTAGGATTGAACCTGCAACCCATTGTAAAATGAAATAGCACGTACATAAGCCCATTTTACATATACAGCAATAACAACAACAAGCTGTATACAAACAAGTAAAAAAAAATAATTAACAATAATAAGTTGGATTGTAGAAATAGAAATAATAATAATAATAATAATAATAATAATAATAATAATAATAATAATAATAATAATAATAATAATAATAATGATAATGATGATGATGATGAAAGTAGCACCGCCTTCATTCGAACACGCATCTGTGAATTAAAAAACAGACGCCTTAACTATTATACTACGGAGGGAATTACTGAACCATTGCGGGTTTGCAACCAAGTTAGCGACAATTCTAAAGAAAATGTGACTTGTGCGAAAAATACATTATTCATTGAAAGAAATTCAGAGAAGAAGAGAAGAAGATTAAGGATGAGGTACTCAAGGAAGTGGTTGAGAACGGAAGAAGAAAAAAGTTTAAAAAGTGAGTGAAAGAAGAAGGAAGGATTCCAAAGATGAAAGGATTCCCGAAAACTCACAACGAAGAGATTAAGCTAAGGCCAGTGTTGGACTGTAGAGGAAACTGTCTAGAACCATTAGAAGAAGAGTTAAGAAAAATAGCAGAATAGATACGGATAGGTTAAGAGAGTCATCGAGTAAAGAATACGGAGGAAGTGAAAAGAATGTTAGAACGTATAGGAAATAAGAAGGAGAAAACAATTATGTTTAGTATTGACGTTAAAGCAACGTTTCCGAGTATAAAGAGGGATTAGAATAGTGCCTTCTTTTTCAATGTATTTATTTGTTTTTCAACTGCTGGTGGTAAATCACTTAAGTTTCTCTCACATATATGACAAGTATCTGAGCTATTATATATTTCTTTTTCCTCTTCAGTTTGAATATCCATTTCAACTTGATGATTGTATCTCTTCTTTATTTCTATTGCTTCTTTTTGTAACATTTCAACAAATACTTTGGCAGCATCTAGACCAATATAATTAACAGGGCTTTTATAATATCAATTTGAGTACTTAATATAGTAACATATGCTCATTGGAACATGTTTTGGTATTTTACTGTTTTAGAACAACTATGTTCTATTTCCATTTTACACGATAAGCATTCAAAATCAGCATATAATGCAAATGGAACTCTTAAAGATCGATTCTAGTTTTGAAATTCTATTTGATTATCACATGGTTTCGGAAGTTCTATTCTAACAGCCTCATGTTCTTTACAATATAGCTCATGTTGTTGTAACTGCTCCACATTTCTAAAATGTTTTGTTAAACACCTATCGCAGAAGTACAACTTCTCATGGTGTTTTGTTACTTGACTTCTTATTAATCTTGATAAGTCTTTTATCTGGCTATAATGATTATTTTTTTCATCTTTTATATATAATAGATTACCATATTAGATGTCTTTCTTGCTTATGTTTCGTGATTTGAAGTGGATATATATTATATTTCTTATCATAGCTATAAACGTTAATTGAAATGATACTTCTCTTTTCGAACTTTACTATGTCTTTTAATTGTTCAGAGAATTCAATCCCATCACAATACTTATTTTCTAATTTTTTAACAAGTTGTTAGTTGAAAGATCTTTGAGGATGTGATTCATGGTCTATAGGTTTTAAGTAACTTGCACACAGAATATAAGAAACATTTATTGTCTTTATTTTTACCATTAATTACTGCTTTCTTATCTTTAATTGGTTTAGAAAGATAAATATCGGAAGAAGCTCTTAATGGTACATAAAGATCAACATCGGAAGATCTTAATGGTACATAAAAATCAATATCGGCAAAAGATTTTAATGGTACATATTTGTTTAGTCTGATTTTTAAATGTTTAATTTGATGCAATGTCCATCCTCATCCTCTACCTTGAAATTCTTCCATTTCTCTACGAAATTGTTGTTTAGCATGTTATATGTATTCATCCGTCAATAGATTCTAAAATTCTCTTATTTGACGTTTTAAAATTAAATTCTCGCACTTCTTTTCCTTTAATTTAGTTACAAATGAAAACAAGATTAACTTTAACTAGATGGAATTTTAGCTCTTCTTTGATTTTGTTAATAGCAACACTTACATTTAAAAATTTTATTCGATCTTTATATCCACCTGTGTTATCGACTTTAATGGTTTGCAATCTCTTTTTAAATGCCGTTTCTTCTGTTTTTACTTTAATAGGTATGCGTGGCGGTTTAGTTTCTTCAGTTACTTCTTCTTCAAATGGAAGCAGTTTCAAAGCTTTCTTTTTATCTAGTCTTTTAGGTTTCGGTTCTCCAAAGATGTCTTCTTTAAATGGAAATGTTTGGGCTAACTTCAATCTGTTTTGTTCATCTCCATACACCATTTTGATACCTATTAATATGATCAATAAGTTCTACTTTTTTTAATCGGGAATAACCTCTTACCCCTTTCTCTTTACATATACTCCTTAACTCTAGTACAGTGTGTTTAACTAAAGACTTCATCTTCTTGTTCTGTACTTGCAAATGTTTATTTGATTTCATTTTTGTTATATCGTTCTTAGCACTACCATTAATACGATCAATAAGTTCTGCTTTCCTTAATCGAGAATAACCTCCTATCCCCTTCTCCTTACATATACTCCTTAACTTTACTACAGTATGATTAACTAAAGATTACATCATCTTGTTTTGTCCTTGCAAATTTTGATCTGATTTCATTTTTGTTATATCGTTTTTAACACTACTATTAATACTTAAACTCATCTTCTTGTTTTGTCTTTGCAAAGTTTGATCTGATTTCATCTTTTTCTTAACACTATTCATTTATTATAGAGCAATTTCTATGAAATTATCACATAAAAGTCTTAAATAATTCTAAACTATATACTTGAGAATTTACCTCATCATGACCCTATACAGATTCTTTTCTTTATCACTATCCCAATTTGAATCTAGTGTGTATCTTTCTAATGCAGCATTTTCTTTTTCCTTTAGCTCTGTTTCTTTTAACAACATTTCCTTTTCTTTTAATAATATTTGTTTCTCTAGTATCCTGCTATGTATTTAAGATCTCTATGAATAAGGTTAAGTTTATCATATATTGAATCACAACGTTTCTCTATATTTAATATAAAGAAAATCTTTAAAAATGAAATTAACTATAATTTTTACACAAAACTATAATCGAACATGTCACTTGCTAAACAAGTATTATCTGTTACACCTGTATTCAATCGTGTGTGTCATTATTTAGATGATGATGATGATACTGAGTAGACCCAGATGATCCAGATGAAAGAGTTAATTTTGATAATCCTGATTTAATTAATTTTTGCATTGCTGTTAACATGTTAGATCATTTATTTGAAAAGGCTGTTAAGGAAAAAAACGAACGCCTTATACAAAATATTATTGAGAAGCGTATTATGAATTTGTTAGATGAAATACTAGATATACCAACAGATAAGCAATGGTGTTATATGCCTTTTACTGAAAATGTTACACAAGATTTTATACGTAAATACAAGGATAAGATTAAGTGGGAAAACTTAACAGAAGATTTCATAAGAAAGTTAGCAGATAGAGTTAACTGGTTGACTATAACATGCAATGACTTATCAGAAGATTTCATAAGAGAGTTTGCTGACAAGGTTGATTGGGGGATTATATCAAACAGAAATTTATCTGGAGATTTTATAAGAAAGTTTGCTGATAAGGTTGATTGGGAAAAATTTAGCTCATGTTCACGATATCAGAAGATTTTATTAGAGATTTTACTGATAAACTTAATTGGGATGATATATCATGTTTTCAAACTTTATCTGAGAACTTTATAAGAGATTATGCTGATAGAGTATGCTGGATAGAGATTTCACCGAGACAACGTTTATCAAAAGCTTTTGTTTTAGAATTTAAAGATAAGATTCCTAACGACCTTCTATATATATTTAGCCACTATTTTGATTAGGGAGCACCTGATGATCCGAAACTTCCAGAACCTCTTTCGCTTTCGTTATCAAATTCTGTAACTACTTCTATTGATAATATTTCATGTTTTACTAAAACTAACTGAGAAATCTGCTTGAATATTTTAAAAATAGTTTCGCCAGAAGGAAGTAAGTTAAAAAATCTAAGCATTGCATTAACTCCAGATAGTTCAAAAACAGACCATGTTATCGACGTTCTTTTCTTAATTACTACCATAATTTCTCCGTGATGTCCACTATCTATAACACAAGCACATAAATCTATGTCTTCTTTGAAACTCAAACTTATCTAGAAAAGATTTTCCCAAAGTATCCTTTTGGTATATACATTTTAATTCCAGTTTTAAGTAGATGAGTATGCCTAGGTTTTATTATTACAGTTTCAGAAGAATAGAGATTATAGTCAGCAGAATCTTTCACCATAACTCTAGGGACTATACAATTTGCATTTAAACAAACAACTTTGAGAGCCATGATACAATATTCACTTTAATGAGATAATTCGTAAAATATTTCATTTTTGTCAGCTTATACATAAAAAATGAAATGACATATTTTTACATATAGAAGAATTGTAATCGAATATGGTAGCTGCTAAACAAGTTTTATCTCTTAAACCTGTATTTGGTCATGCGTGTTACTTTTTATATCATGCTAAAGTCGATGATGATCCATATGATGTTCATGATGATCTATATGATGATGACCCGTATGATGAATATTATGCTAAAGTTGATGATAGCCCATATGATGATCTAATTAACTTCTGCATTTCTATTGACATGTTAGATCATTTATTTAAAAAAGCTGTTAAACAGAATCACGTACTCCTTATAAAATGTATTATTCAGAAATATGTTATGAATTTATCAGATGAAATATTGGATACGCTAACTGTTGATCAATGGTCTCATTTACGTATTGAAACCGTTACAATAAGTTTTATAAATAAAGATAAGATTCATTGAAAAAACAGAGACCGAAGATTTTAAGCTTTTGTTTTCCTTATGATAGACTATTAGTTATTTAGAGCTTTTGTTTCCTAACTAATGTTTAAACTCTTTACCACCACCTTTATATAACTTAGTAGCACTGAAATATATTCTCTAATTTCTACCTTTCGGTTCTATATAATAGGTTGAATTTAGCTGACTACCTTTAGAGTCAGCTAATTTTTTGTTATAATATTCCAACAATTCTTTTCACTCTTTAATTTTCAACCAGTTACCAAGTCTTTTACCACTATCTTGACACAACTTAATAGCATAAAACATCCTGTCTCCTTATCTGTAATCAACCTGAAATCACAAACAAACCGTACCAATGGTTATCTTTAATCTCTTCGTAACAAATACCATTTAAACTGTAAGAGTTATCTATAGTACTCATATTTTTCATAAAGAAAGTAATTTTATTCCATTTTTATGGGACATTCTTCTTTTAACTCCAAACCTTTTAAAATTTCTCTTAATTCATCATATTGTATTTCTCTTATAATTTCTTTGATAGTATCTAATTCACATTTAAAAAGTTCACCTGTACATTTAAGTTCACCTAATTCTTTATGTATCAGTGATTCTAATTTCTTAGCATTAAGTGTCTTATAAGTTTCTTCATAATAAAACTTCTCAAATTCTAAACCCATTAAACTGACCTAGACGTTGTTCAAAATTTTTTGTATAACCCACTTTATATATACTCCTGTCTTTGTGACGTCTAGTAGTTGCTATATAAACATAACCTGATGTATCTTTTTCTGTCTTTATACAGGCCCATCTCTTTATTTCTTGAAGTAAACATGTGTGAACATATGAACCAGATATTACCTTATTTATTTTGTTATCTCCTGGTTTTATCATCTTCGTCTTAATTTTTCTTTATAAATTTCATTAGTTCTTTAGACAGTTTATTTTCTAACCAATGTTTAAATCTCTTACCGCCATCATGACGCAACTTAATAGCGTTGAAATATCCTGCTCCTTATCTATGATTAACTAAAAATCACCAAATAAAAAATACCAATAATTATCTTTGATCTGTTCGTAGCTAATATCATTTAAACTATCCACAGTACTCATATTTTTCATGAAGAAAATAGTTTTTTATTTCATTTTATGAGTAATAATCATAAAATGATAAACATACTAAACTTAAACTACTACATTATCTCTATCTATCCAACTATTATGGAAATCACTTTAGCTACTTAACATATACTTTATTACCTTTCTTTTGCAATACTTTTTCAAGAAGGTACTCATCTTTATATTTAGGTTTTAATAATTCTTGCTCATAGAACCTTCCTTGTACAGTCCGCAGCAAAAGAAACCTGCAACATGAGCATGTAAGTTTATTGTGAAACGACGAAGTCTTTTGCTCCAAAGCAAGTGCGCAGGGGAGGACGCCGAGGTTTCTCCTACGTGATTCGTGCCACTTAGACGTTATGTTGATACTCTTCGCTGTTAGGCGTAGTTTCACAATAAACTTACATGCTCATGTTACAGGTTTTTTGCTGCGGACTGTACATCCTCGTTATCCAAATCTTATATTCTGTATGTTGGTGGATTGGATGGAATAATCTCTTTAATAACAAATACTTCTGTTGACCACTTAGGCATATATCCATTCTCAAACAAAGTTTTAGATTTACTTATACGAACGTAATCATTAATTTTATATTTAGGTTTAACACGCTTATATTGTTTCCTGATACCTTCTCTAATATTATTTGCTAATTTTTTTATTAACTTCTAGAGGCTTTATACCAATTGTTCTATGTACTTTATTAATACATCCGCTAACTAATGCTGATAATATCTCCATCCATTTATAATTTCCTTGCGTAGTAAACTTTTTCCATATGTTTTGTTTAAGAGGTGTGTTGAAGCGTTCTACAATGCAAGCCTTTTTACCACTATAAGTTGAGTAATGATTGATATTATATTCCTTCATCAACTCTGAAATCCTTGTTATAAAATTTTTAAATTCTTCGTTTAACATCGTAAATACCTCTTATGGCATAAATCTATCTTGTAAAGCTTGTAAACGAGATAATGTAACTCAAATCTTTTTATAGTATTATACCATGGTTTCATCATACCAGCACTATAATAAGCATTTGTTCTTTCTTCTATACAGTTGGAGGTATGATGATTAGCTATTAATTTTCTTTTCAAATTTTCTGAGGTATATAACTATAGGTTGGGATACACCTTCTCCAACTCTTGATCTGGATACAAAAACTTTGGAATAAATATCTTCCATAAAGCATGAACGTGATATGTATATTATCTTTATCATTTAAATGTATTTTACTAACATACTCAAAATACTTAAAATACTTACACATATCATCCCTACTAAGTTCATGCTCATGTTTCTTAAAATAATTCTATTATCTATAACTTCTATATTTATTTTAAACAAATTTTATGAAGATATTTATAGAAACCATTAAAAATATATTTTAATTGATTTTTTTTATTATATACACTACATCCCTAAAAGAATATCCATCACCTAATAATTTTAAAACCTTAACACATAAATGTCCGCAAATAACAGATTTAAAATCTTGTAATCGATCATTATTATAAAATAGATTTTCAATTTCAAGATATTGTATTAACGGTTTAGGTGGCACTCCTCCGTAAGAATCAAACACGTACTTAACATCTTTATCTTTCCAATAACATATCCAATGTTTGCCAATGTTTTTCTGATTTATCAAAATTAACAACACCACACTCATTTTCTTTAGGTTTTCTACGTAATACATCACTCATAAACACTCCTTGAAAGTGCTTTATCTTTAATTCCTTCACCAACCTCCCTTTGTCGAAGTTGGTTAATGGTTTCAGTTTTTTGAATTTCTACCACCACCTTGTTTTGCTTCTATTGCTACATTGTGTCCTTTTTGTTCTTCTAATTCTTGCTTATTGTTTCTTCCATCAATAATGGTTTTAGCTATAGCTGCTGACCCTCCTGCTAAAGAACCTAAAGCTCCAACTGCCGCAAGAACAGCTGATATCATAAATATAAATCCACCAATGTGTTCTTTAGGTGAATTCTTTAATCTTTTTCACTTGCGCAGTGGTTCGAGTTAAATTCATACCTTTTCCTTCTTTCATGTTCTTAGCTTTAGCACTTACTCTTTTCTTTATTAATATATGATCAATCTTTAAATTCTCAAGTTCATTTTGAGGAATAAAAAACGCACAACCTTTAGTAGAACACATACTTCCTATTTATTTAATAGAAAATCTTTGTTTGGAAATTATGGTTGATGTTGCTTTACCAAAAGCAATTAAGGTATAACTCTTATCTGTTACTTTCATTTCAAATTCATCGATCTTGTTTCTTATTAAAAGAAAAAGTAAAGGATAAGCGGGTTCATATATATTACTATGTTTAAACTCAGCACTTGTTTTAAATGTTGCTATTACTCCTGTTTCTCTATGAGTATAATCAGCTCCTTTAATGAACATGCCATCAGTTACATTACAATGAACATTAATTGTATCGAAAGGATGAAACTTTGGTAATTTACTTCCAATATATATTTTATTCTTTGCTAATACTGGTAAATGCTCAAATCCAAGAACAGTATTTAAATTTCCTATTACAAATCACTATCGCCTGTTTCTATTTTTACTCAATTTTTATCTGATCTTATGTTAATACTATATTTACAGATTAAGACTTTAAATAATCGTTAAGTCTCTTTAAATTGAATTGTCCACCTGGTATAAGTACTCGTTCATCTCCATACATAACCAATGTATTATCTGCAATATTTAGAGTTAAATAAGTGCTATAAAATGCAACTAGTCCTATACTTAAATACTGTTACTGTTATTACTGTTATCTAATTCGTAATGTAGCTTCTTTTTCAAAACAGAAGTACCATCAGTTAAGTTGAACACCTTAGCCATTTATCATAATATTATCCGCGTCATCCAATCCTCACGAGAACCTCTAAAACTATAATCTGTTGTAGAATTGCATTAAAAAATGTAGAATAAGATAAGCTATATTTACTGCTTGTGATATAGAGACATACAATTTACATAAACATTCAATTGAGGGGTTCAGTGAGAGACCAGGCTAACCTGCACACATACCTCCTTAGCTCATCTACTTCATATTTTAAAGACTTTGGTAAAACGCCGGATCTTGTTCGGTAAGGTGCGAAAAAAGGCTCTGGCAGAGAAATGAGAGAAAGCCTGAGAGAATGTCTTTGATATTCTACCAAAATAAATAATGTATGTAGTTGGAGAAGAGGAAAATTCACTATAATACATATTATAATATGAGATTTGATTCTACGTTAAATTCATTATTTATTATCGAATTGAAATAGTGAAATTTATTGTGAAAAACAGGGTGCCAATTCCTTGCGGAACAGGGGAATTCCGCCCACTGAATATTTTTGGACAAAATTCCCTCACTAAATCCTTGCTGGGGGGAAAATATACTGAAATAATGTGAGAAGTTTCCAAAGTAATTACCGTAATTCATATGTAATCAACGTGTATTTCATATTTAATTGTTAGATGAACTAGTGATCAGTGGTATATTCGTAACACCTAACTTTGTATAGTTTACTACTTCTGGATGCCTAAATACGTGAACTTTCTATATCGAAACTTTGAAGCATAAAAGTGCGCAAAGCTTTTTTTTCTTTCTTTTTTTTTTTAACTTCAGTCCTCGTCTCCTCCCACTTCGATTTCATGATTTCGCACTCTGATGAGATATATTAAATACTGGCACGAAAAATACTAATATATAAACTCTCTTTTAGGCGCTCTTCCAACCACGCGCCCGGGGCACGTGCCTCACTTCCTCCCTCATAGTTGCGGCCCTGTGAGCTACATAAGTAACATACAGCGGTATATGTAATGTTTTGACTTACAAATGCTATAAAGAAAGGAAAAATTACAATTTTTGTTTAACTTCCGAAAGAAGCAATTACGGCATTAAAAATAAGGTAGGAAATGCAACACATTTGTAAGAAAATGAAGTGAAACACACACCGGTCTATGCTTTCACCCAGCAGAAGTATTGTTTTGAATCCCAAAATGTGACTTTGGTATCTTGAACTTAGGTTCACACCGGAAGCGACGGAATGACTTGACTCCAGTGCCGTGCCATGGTAACTCAGCGCCCGGGGGAGAGTATACGACGGTGCCCCCGTACATATGGGTGAGATCGACAGACCAGCCGCGAAGCGCCACCATGCTTGGGGCGAAGCGGTAGAAAATTTTGAAATTAAACCCGGCTTTTTCTTGATTTTGAGACTTTTAATTACTTTTTTCCTTACATTTTATACGTGTGTACGCACATGCATTTTCCTCCCGAAGTTTGTGCCCCTTTACATCTGCACTCGGGGCGGTCGAACCACCCCAAGGCACGGCACTGCTTGACATCTATTGTAGCTTTTCTCCCCACCGAACAACACCCCCGGAAATCTACTGCGATACCATTCCGAGAACATTTTGTTCAATTCTCCCTACTCAAAAAGCCCTGTAAAAAGAGTCTTACTGCAAAACAGCTGAAACAATCTATTGTTTACCTCCATATTAATATGATCACTTTTTGTTTAAAGGGAAAGGTCTATTCACACATAAAGCAGATACGGTTACACAATATATTCACTCTGGTATCAAAATCTACTTCCCTATGATATTTTACTATCGGGGAAAAAAAAAACTTAAATTTGTCAAAGTTATAAAAAGTTTATACTAACCAGTCATTGCTTTCTTTTTATTTTATTAACAGGCTTATTAATTCTTATTAATCTCCACAATCTGCGTGCTGTATTGTATACGCTCTTGTATCAAATGCTTTTGCGTCCAATGCTCTACCTGCAACCATAACACTTCTTCTGTCTGTCTTTGTTTTAATTTTGCACGCCACATCTATTGAGCTTTTGTCAGTGGTACAATTTCTCGATTTTACATTAAAGATTCTTCAAAATGTTTAGGAATATCAAATGAACAAAAGTGAAGTGTGATCACTTGCAGAGTCGGATTTAGGTTTAGTAGGTCCCTAAGCTGTAGAAGGTAATGGGGCCCTTTACGTATCCAGGTGAACGTAGGCACCCTTTATACAGAAATGGATAAACTAATGATATTTTAGGAAGCAGGCTAGCAGAAGGGGCACCATTACTTACATCATAGTAGCCTACACAACAGGAAGCACTGTTGCTACGTCCTATCTATATGTAAATTTTATTTTATTGATTGATTTTCTTATACATTGGAAATGGATATCCAGTTTTCTTCAGGTTTTCGGGGCACCCAAGACAGTGGGGCCCTAAGCTATAGCTTGTTTAGCTTATACGTAAATCCGGCATTGATCACTTACAACAAGAAACTTTCAACGAATATATCGATTTATTTCAAGATTGAAAACTACACAAAATTGATGCCAAGCCAAGAACTAATAATGATTTTCAGCACCAACAAAGCGGCATTTTTCAAATTGCCAACTAGGTATTTTAATTTGCCACCTAGTTAAGAAATTGAGAACTTTGGGGGGGGATCCACCCTTACCCCCTTAACGACGCCCCTGGATACCACGCTATTTTTCGATCGGTACGGTAAAATAGTATTTTCCATACTATTTTACCGTAAATTATTAATTATATGTAAACTTTGTTATTTTTAAATGACTGAAGCGAGGTAATCTTACGATGATGTTTTATAAGCTGGTTATTTGGGGGGGGGGCAAGAACTCATTTGTGGGGACCTGACCCGATGCCCCCCTTCCCCCGTGGCTACACCCCTGGTGGGACGTAAAACTCAGATTTCATTTCATTTCATTTCATGTCGATCTTTAAGTTTCAATTTACCATTGTCATCATTAGTAATTCTTTTACAATGTTGCGTTTTTTACACGATAATTTTGAATTATTGGAAAAACAATTAAATCATATGGTGCCTGCTGAGGCCCATTCTTTGTTATTTATTGCACTAGGTACAGCCAGCCACAAAATTCCCTCCCTAAGCGCTCTAATTCCATTACTTGGGGTCCATGACTTTTGCAGGTGTGAGAACGCCTAGACAGATGCAACCCAACTTACACGTAACTTTTCTTGGCACTGACAGCAGATGGTAGCACTAAGTCAAGTCTTTATAGAAATAAAAGTGTGAGTAGATGACGCACGAAACATTTCTCCATTCTGAGATCAATCTCTTTCTTTCAGAGCGTGTTGTCCAATGAACATCATACGTTAATCTCACTATTGCTGTGTATGTAATGCATTTTTTCATTATATACTGTATAATCAAAGAAATAAAAACACTGATCACATATGGATCAGACAATGCTTGAAAGTAGCTCAAAATATCAAATCTAGAACAACTGCTGGGAATAACTTTGTAAATGATTGCCTCTATTGGGAGACCTTCTCCAATTCTCCTCATTCCAACATCATCTTTCTGGAGGAGAGATCTTGCTTATCACACTGACTATGCACTGAAATTGAAACTGAAACAAGAGAACTTGAAAAAGCTTCAGGCTGGCCGGGAGTCGAACCCGGGTCCACCAAACAGAAGCTCAATGCGCTAACCACTCACCCACCTCGCCATTTAAACTTCCACCCAAACTAATACCTAATTAACTAACTCTATGGCCTATGGAACCCGGAGGTTTAATGCCGCGTTCACAAAAGCTCTCCACTGACTTCTATCCTTAGATAACTGCATCCAGTTTCTACTTTCTATTCCAATCTCTGCGAGATCCATCTTAATATTGTCCTCCCATCTGCGCCTAGGTCTTCCTAGTGGTCGTTTCCCGATTGGTCTTCCAGTCAAGACTTTGAAAGCATTTCAACTTTCTATTATTCTAGCTACATGACCCACCCACCTAAGCCTCCTAGACTTGACAACCCTAACAATGTTGGGTAAACCGTATAAATTATGTATTTCAACGTTATGAAGTTTCCGCAATTCCCAATTCCCGTTCCTCTTGGGTCCGAATATTCGTATCAGAATCTTGTTCTCAAATACTTTCAGTCTATGTTCTTCCTTCAGAGTAAGTGACCATGTTTCGCAGCCATACAGAACAACAGACATGATTATCGTTTTATATATTTTAAGTTTCAAATTCCTCGACAGAATTCGCGACGACAAGAGATTTTGAACCCAATAGTAACACGAATTCCCTGCCTTTAGTCCACATTTAATTTCTCCGTGAATATGATTTTCGTCTGTTAATATTGATCCTAGATATTTGAAACTATCCACTTTATCAAAAGTATTATTTAATATTTTAACGCATCCATAATTTGCTGTATTCCGCTCCCGACGCACTTCCATGTATTAAGTTTTCTCTGCATTTACTTCTAAATCCATGCCCTGCAAGTGTTTAATAAGATCTCTGCATTTCTTTCTATTGTTCTCCTATCATCCCCTATTAAATTTACATCATCAGCATATGCCATAACCTGGTGAATGTCGTTCAACTCTAGGACTTAGTTGCTAGCTTTGATTTTCCTTATGGCGTATTCCAGGACGAAGTTAAATAATAATGGCGACAACGCAGTCGCTTGTTTCAGGCCATTTTCGACGTGAAAGCTCGTAGAGAAAAATTTTCCTACCAGGACTTTACTTTGGGATTCATTTAAACATATCTTAATTAATCTAAAAGCTTTCTCGATATTCCAAGTTCTGTAAGAACGTTGTATAATGTTTCTCTCCTAAGCGAGTCGTACGCCTTTCTAACATCAATAAATAGTTGATGTACCGGGGTATTGTATTTCCACTGTTTTTCGAGTATTTGGCGAATGGTAAATATTTGGTCGATAGCTGATCGATTTCTTCTAAATCCGCACTGATAATCTCCAATAATTTCATCTGCGTAGGGGTCAGTCTTGCTAATAGAATATTTGGAAGGAATTTATAGGATGTTGACAGAAGAGATATTCCTCGATAATTATTACAGTCAGTTTTGTCGCCTTTCTTGTGAATAGGAACAATGATTGATTCTTTCCACTCTTGTGGCAATTCTTCCTTGTTCCAGATAAGGAGAATGAGTTTGTGTATATCGTTCCACAATTTTTCGCCTCCAGCTAAAATTAACTCAGAATTTCATCTACACCCGGAGATTTGTGTTTCTTTAATTTCTTTATAGCGGTTTCTACTTCTATTCGGTTGGGTTCTGGAATATACAGTTCTGCGGTATATATCTCCTTTACTCAACGCACACTAGTTTTTGGTTGCGTGTTAAGCAAATCGTCAAAGAAATCTTTCCATCTATTTAAGACGCTATCCGTGTCAGTGAGAACTGTACCGTCAGATCTCTTTAATATATAATCACGAGGTTGATAGCCTTTCTTAAATTCGTTGATTCCCTTATACATATCCCGTATGTTTTTATTTATACTATTATCTTCAAGTTCCTTAATTTTAGGTTTCAGAAAATCTCACTTTTTTGTTCTAAAAGTTTTCGAAGTTTACCGTCTGATATCTGCAAAATTTTGTGTAGTCAATTCATTCGGATTTTGTAGCCAGCGTAAATTTGCCTGTTTTCTCTTCTCTGCTAGTTTTATGCATTCCTGGTCGAATCATGGTATGTTCCTACGTATTTCCGCGTGTCCCAATTTTTTCTTTTGCTCAACTTATAATGCTATCTCTAATTTCAATCCAGGTATCCTCAACACTAGTGCACTCCGAGTCTTCTAATGCCGAGAATCTATTCGAAAGTTCAATCTGGTATTTCTCTCTTACCTGGCTCTCTTTTAATTTCTTTAAATTGAATCTCTCCGTTTTCGGACATTGAATATTACCTTTATTCAACGATAACCTCCCTCGTATCATGCTTGCTACCAGGTAGTGGTCAGTGTCACAATCACCTCCTCTAAACGACCGGACATCAATTATGCTAGATTGCCTTCTTCTATCTACTAAAACGTGATCAATTTGACTATGTGTTTTCCCGTCTCGTGATGTCCAAGTGTATTTATGAACGTCGCGATGTGGGAATTTTGTACTCTTCACGATTAGGTTTTTGGATGTTGCAAAGTTCACGAGTCTGACACCGTTGTCATTACTTTCCTTATGCAGACTTTCGTTCCCTATATTCGGTTTGAAAATATCCTCTCGTCCTACCTTCGCATTGAAATCTCCTAATAGAAATTTCATATGGTATCGCAGGAGTTGGTCAAATATCAGTTCCACTTCTTCGTAAAAACATGTACATTTAAAACAATATCACACCACCGTCCCTTAAGAGCAATAAAAGAAAATCTGTCGGTGACAAATTCAACCCGTTTAAATGCTGGTAATATACGTTTATGAACGAAGAAACCCTGTTCCTAACTGGTGATTTTTATTTCCTTCCCCGTAAAAGAACGTAAAATTTCCGGAATTTACAGATCCATTTCCTTCCCACCTAACTTCCTGAACTCCTACTACGTCCATCCTGTATTTCTCTAACTCTCTCGTTACGGATTTTAACGCGCCTGCCCTATAAAGACTCCTAATATTCCATGTTTTATATCTCATGTCCATTCTCTTTTGCTGAGGTCGTGCCAAGTTATCAGTCCTTGTCCGAGGCTTTTGTGTATATTTCTGAACAAGTGCTTTTTTTATTTTTTATTTTTTTTATTATTATTTTTTTTTTTTTTACAGGATGAGGTTGTTAGTTTTACCCAAACCCCCAAGCTGGATGACCACTCCTAGTCGGCTGTCCGCGACTGCTTATTCAGTATATTCGCAGCTAACCTCTATATCTAGAGGCCTTCTTCTCGATCCGCAACCTGAGGACGCGCCCTGCCGTGGTAACAGGAACCCACGTTACACGTACCCAAACTAATACCTAGTTAAAATCGTTTCATGGAAAAATATAAACAAGACACTCAAATATAACAAAAACAAACAAATATAAACAAAAAATCAATAAAAATATAAATAAGATAATATAAGCAACTTGTGTGAGTGTCTTAATGACTTACTTGAGATTTCTTTCTTTAGCTCAAAAACAAGTTATATACACGTTACTCAAAGAAGAAGGTACCACAAAATGTTCTTCAAGTTGAGCGTACGTCATCGGCACAGCCGTAACATGTGGGGGGCAACTGCCCCCCAGAGAAGCTCCCCGCCGTTCAAGGGGGACCATTTTCAGACAAAATTTTCTTACTCTATATACTACACGCAAAAAAAAGAAAGGTTACTAGTAAACAAGAAAAAGGTGGACAGTAACCAAGTTAGTTTGTCAATATATAGACAACAGAGTCGTGTGTCCCAGCAGCCAAGCCAAAAAGGTTAACGAGAGAAGGTGATCGTAACCTTGCGTTACAGGTTAACATTGCTAGGTTACAGTGTAATAACTCACAGGGGTACGCTAACCGATCACGTAGTTACCACTATCAATCATAGCCTGTACCGGTAACCTTGTTAGTATGTTGGAATAACCGACTGCTCGGTTAACTAAACAGGGTACGACAACTTTCTAACCGTGTATTTTGATTAGTATAACTTATTCACTCAGCCACGAGCACATCAAAAAATACAATACTAAAATAGATAATAACTACCTAAATTTATTTTCATTCATTTTTCATTTTTTGGTCATCCCGTTTAAAGGGTAACGCCCTACCCTTATAAGCAACCAATATCACAAGTATTTAAGAACTAACAGTGAGAATTTGTTTGGGTGATACTCTTCCCTATAAGCAAAGACGTAAAAGGATTTTGATATTTGTACCTTAAAGCAACGTAAAACGCATTATGTTTCCTGAACACATTACAAAATTATTGTTACGAGTGTGTGAATTATTTGACGACAATTACATAACTAGTAGTGCTACCATCTAGTGTGGATATTTGTACTAGAAACATGTCACATAACATTTTATTCATTTAAATCTCAGAATATGCACAAACCTCCGTAAATAAACTTTCCTTCACATTTCTCTATTAATTTATGTAGAATCCATATTTTAATAACTGTTTTCCTATTCCTTCGGATGTATTCATAATTCTTAAAACTTTTCGTTCTTAAAATTGCAAATGGCGACCTTGCTGTTTGTACTTCTAGTAATGCAGTGTTACCAGTAAACAAGTTTCGGAGGGTTAAATTTGCGTTGTGTGAAAATCGGTTGATAACAACACAGTGTTTTAAATTAAATTAACCTTCTTGAATTGGTTACCTTCTTCTAACCTATTTTATAGGTTAATAGCAACCAAACACTGGATTGTTTCTACACATTTTCTAGTAACCTTTCTTGATTGATTACCGGCGACCTCGTAAAATTAACCTTTTTTGTCTCAGAAGGGTTGTTACAAATTATTAACTGGTTCTAGCAGCTAAATTGTCCATTAACCCCCACTAGGTTACCACTTATTTTTCTCAGTGTACGATAGGCACATGAAATTAGAAATGAATCATCAAATAGGATCGCTACATTACATAAACAAAACAGCACAAAAAAGGTAAATAGAACAAAAATGTGTCGTGGATCCATTTGAGTAATACTTATTCGTATGGCTTTGAGATTTATCAATATTGTATCCTCAATATGATAATTTTGTCATGTATGGAATGGGCCCAGTGAGTAACTAACTGATCCGCAGACCTAGCCGTGCGGGAGGGCCCACAGGCTCCGGTGCGCCAATAAAGATTAAGAGAAAGTTGGAGAGAGAGGGCCCAATAATTAGAAATCAACTTTTTCTAGCGGGCCCAAATAAGCTTATTAATGCTTGCCTCCCCGTGAAGAGTTGAGTTGATTTTGAGTTTAACGTCGCGTTCAGCAACGAGGGTATATGAGACGTGGACCTACTGATTAACGTGGAATCCTAAGCACATGACCTTCCCCGGGAAACGAACCCGGGTCTCCCAAGCCAAAGGTTCCCCAGAAAAGAATCTAAGTTACGGCGCTGGTCATCAGTTGCAGGAATTGTCCCGATTTACATTACATTTCGTCTTTAATATAACTTCTAATTTCCAAAGAATAAAAAACGACAGAAATTATTTTCACATTCTATAAGTTGTATCAACACGTGTAGAAATAGACAGTTCTATGTTTATGTTCCATAACTACTAGTTTATTTTCTTATATTCATATGAGGAGTTTGTGGCAAATTGAGGCCACATGATCATGAGTCGCAATCCACTAGGAGTTCGAATTCCTCTGAAGAGCAAGGTCGAAATTTTATAGTCTTCAGTATATCTGTGTTCGTGTTCCTGTAGTGTTTGGAATACGTCGAAAGCAGATGAGGTGCCAGTGGTGAACAATACTCCGGTTGGGGCAATTTCTTGAGAAAAAAAAATTGTGAAAGCAGGAAACTCCCATTGCAGCTACTTGGATTCAAATTCCGTCGTGGTAATTAGTAATTCTTCTGAATGGGAAGATAATGTTTTTGTAATTGGTATTGTAATTATGTTATTCATGGATTATTATTATTATTATTATTACCACAATAAAAAGAAAAAGTAACATAGTCGAAGGTATTTATAGGAACAGAAAAGATAGGGTATATCAGATGTTTCTTAACTTTACACATGAACGCAATAATATTACAGTAAAACCTGTCTTCAACGGACCCTTTCTTAAACGGAAAACTGTCTTAAACGGAAATATTTCACAGTCCCATGAATTTTGGAGAACAAAACGTGTAAAAAGTCCCTTCATTAAGCGGAAACTGTGTTACGCGGACAACGGAAAGAAAAATAAACATTTAACGGAAAATTCTGAGTTCCGGACTACAGCAGTTAGAAGATGTTTAGACATTTTGTGAGACATATACAATACACTGTCTGCGATAAAATGTTAGTTCTTTTGTTAAATATTTCTGGACAGTGTTTATCTTTCCCAACCACTACACATATTCACCCCCACAAATTGTCCTTAATCCCCGCAACTTAATCAAAAATCATACGGAATGTCCGAAAGAAGAAAACGAGATAGAGGAAGAAGAGGAATACGATACCAAGTTCGAAGAAGAGTATAGAATAAATACATATTAAGATGCTCTCAGAAGTTTAAAGGAACTGAAAAATTTGTCTTACGGAAAAATGATTCTGATTCATTTAGTATAATTTCTCAGGCTAAAGTGTATGCGGAAAATCAAGCAGCCAAGCAGCAATGTACACAGAAAACTTTGCTTGGCTATTAGTAAAATAAAGAAAACGTGTGCATAGTATATTTGGTATTCATTTTAATTTTTTTGTGTATTTATTCGTAGGAGAAAGAAATACTGTATTCGAACAATGTACATACAGCAATATATTTTCTCAGTATGCCCCTTTATAAGCATGTATTTTTTTTAAGAGGAAAGGTCTACCTCCACTAACCGGAAACCTGACTTTAACGGAAAATTTTTGCAAGTCCCGCACGATTCCGCTAAAGACAGGTTTCACTGTATTACGTTTACTGATTTACAGATAGAATTATCATTTTATAACAAGAAATGGAATATAAAGACTTGCTAGCTGATAACAGTAATGCATTTTGTTTCGCCCTTCTTCTAAGCAGAAAGGTGAGGTGAGACCTTAAATAGGATCATTCTTGTGTTTAGCGATCCTTATTGTAAGTTCAATCACTATTAGCAATTTGTGCAGAGCTACGAACAATTATTTGGAACTCATTTTTGGTCCATACTACAGCAGTAAGGACGTGTTTAGCCCTTATGTATTCATCAATTCTTGTCCAAACAAGTTATTTGCCAGACAGTTACGAAGGTTGATACAGGTGACGTAATTTTGTGTTATTGACATTTCATCTGTAAAGGAAGTTGTCTCAACTCTTAGACCCAGAGAAATTGAATATTTTTCATGTTACTATACATCAGAAGTATCAGTTTTTTAGATTATAAAAAAATACTGAATTGCCACACCAGGAATCGAACTCGCATCCCCAACATTACGAAACTAATGCTTAAGCCACTACTCTAAGACATCATTGCTCTGGGAGAAGGAAAAATAGGAGCTGTAGTGAATTCAGTAAATACACACTTTTATGATTCCAGTGTAATAATGCTGCAACTTTCTGATTTCACTCATGATAAAATAGTAAAGTATTATGCAGAAAGAATAGTCCAGAGAAGTCAACTTTGAATTGACAACTCGCATGTATGGAGGCGCTGCCATATGCTCTCGCCTCGGGCCCTGATTTTTCACGGCACGGCATTGGACAGATACTTATATTAATTGGAATCTGGTGTCTCAGGGCACTGGATTATTTTTTTAAATTTATTAATTTAACGAACCTTCCTCAGTACCTTGTTTCCTATTTTTACGCGTTTTACTCACTTTTATAGTTTTCCCACTAACTCTTTAAGAACAGGGACAAAAACACAGAAACATTGAGGACAGTAAAAATCACAAACACTATTGGCGCGTTCTTCCCTTGCCTGAAATTAAACAATAAAATATGATGAACATGCAATTTTTGGTCTTCCATTTCCTATGTGGTGTGAAATCCAGAGTTGAAGTGGGTAAGTGGGTCGTGGGCTCTCTGCGACGCACTCTGACCCACCGACCGTCTCTGCTCACTGCATTGTAGACTGCATCTTCTGACGCGACAAAACGCCAATGAACCACAAAATTACTCCCCCAAAATATGTTAAATCGCATGTATGGGTGATTTGATTACATTCAGGTGAGTCTAAAAAAACACTAAAAAATACCAGATAAGTACCTCGAAAGAGGCTTGAACCACCAACCTTATGATTACTGGGCGGGTGCTCTTCCGACTTCGCTACGGAGGCGATGAAGGAGATGTTGCTTGTAAAGGGATAAATCGTTGAGATCCTTTTAGTTTGGTCAATCAGAGTGCTCTTTTAACCATATATATGAAACGATAACTGTTTGGGATAAGATAAAATGCGTTCACCATGTAAATTTGTAACAAAATGACGCGTGTCTATTTACTTTGTTCCATAATTCTCCCATACTCACCTTCTAATGATTGACGACAGTTGCCATCTAAATTCATACAATTATCGCACTCAAGATTTTTGACTTCATGATGTTGAGGCAGAGGTTATTCTTGACCCCCGGAGCTCACTTTAGGAACAATACGTCAGGAAAAAATAATATATAATAATAACCGCATGCACATGACTGGCGATAGTTAATGCTGGTCCCTTCGCGATTCTCCGCGACAAATCGAAGGAGCGCGGACCAAAACGAAGGCCTCGACTTGCGAATTGCGAGCGGTGGTAACTTCAACACCCCGACGCGGGATATCAGTTTCAACTAGACGAAACCCTGCCGGCAGTGGGACACTAGCGGCAATCCTTCAACTCGTCTCTATATTGACGATCGACGTTTACCCCTAAGTGGGCCACTAGGTGTTGGCGACGTTTACGGCATGGGGTAGGTCCATTTACATATAGCCTCGCTGCTGAAAGGGACGTTAAACTCAAAACCAAATCAACTCAACAAAAAACACAGTGCTTCGCATCATATATCCATATATGCTTACCATGTGCTTTATAATAGTTGCTAAAAGCTTGTCTATTATATGGAGCGCTTAGAGCAAAAGGCAATCAACCCATAAAGCTGTGAGAAAAATAGACATAAAATTTATAATATAAGCTTCTGTATGTTGGTCTACGTACCTTGATTTGGGAGTTTCAAATTTCATCCGCTTTTTCACCGAGAAGTATCGATAATTCAACAAGGAAATAATTAGACCATTGTAATTTAATTGAAATTCATCGTAAGTTTGCCCATCACAAACTCTTTACCATTTTATATCGCAAAGATCAGATCCATCATTATTGTAACAGAGCGGTGCTTGAGAGATTGACCGTAGAAATTCAAACTCCGATTAGTTAGAATGTGACAAACTGCTTTCATTACAAGTATAAACTCTTTAGTCGGTAGAAGAGAGGACGTGGATAATGTGTCAGAGTTGATGATGATGTGTTTTGGTGGGTCAGTGGTTCATAGTGGGTGGTGGGTCGGACTGGGTCATGGTGGTACTGCGTCAGAGTGGGCCAAGGTCGGTAGTGGATCATGGGTCAGAGTGGGTGGCGGTCGGTGGTGGGTCAAGTTTTCATTGACCCACGCCATCTCTGATCAAATCTGTAAAACCAAACCAAAGAGAAATACTACTACACAAAACATTGAACACCTTAGCTATTCATGACAAACTATTGCATGATCTGAATAACTACAAACCATCACTTGTATATCCACAAACCATCATTTGTCATATTTTACCTAAATACGTCATGATTTTTCTGACAACCTGATATTTGAAATTTTGGTAATACGCAAAGTTCATTGATCTCATCACTTATTCACTTATTCTCTTATGATCATCACAACCTTTAGGGTACTTCCCGTCGATATAGAAAGGTGAAATGTAGTATCCAGGCTTGGTGTAGCGTGCAAGTAAACCAATGAAAACCAACAGGATAATACTTCCCTCATACAAACCTCCTAAAGTGGAGTGTGTTGATTATTCAACAAAAAGACTTGAAATCCAATCAGAAAGTTCATAAAATATCAAATATGTAGCCAAGACTCGACTTTGCAATAATAATAATAATAACAATAATAATAATAATAATAATAATAATAATAATAATAATAATAATAATAATAATAATAATAATAATAATAATAATAATAATAAAGAAATAACAGAATTATGAAATTACAGAATTACAAAATCAGTTACGTAAACAATACCTTCCATTTAAGAAAAAAATATTGCCACGACGACGGGCCATAACTTGTGGGAGCAGGGGGCCACTGCCCCCCACCCCCAGGATGCTCCCCTCCGTACAAGAGGTTCTCATTCTAAGACAAAATTGTCTTACTCCATATAGATACGAAAATGAAATTATAAGTGAAGCATCAAACAGGTTCACTACATTACATAAACAGAACAGCACACTAAAGGGAAATAAAACAATAATAAATCATGGGCCCATTTCAGTAAAAAAAAAATATATATATATATACTATTAGGAGCACTAGAATTAATATATATTTGTATAGTATTTTCAGATTTTTCAATATGGTCCCCTTAATTAATTTGTCGTGTATGGAACGGGCCCAGAGGCGTAACTAACGACCCCGCAGACCTTGGCGTGCGGGAGATTCCAAGAAATTCAGATATCCTCTGATCTTATTGGCCCATACACATAGGACATCAAGAGTCATGACCTACATATAGTTGAAATTAAGGCAAACTGCCGTCGGCCCTCGTCGCCGTGTGTTCTCGGACAACATTCTAGTAATGAAAATACTTTTTGACGTGAGTTGAAACCTTGGCCAAGGATGTTTTAAATTTTCATAAAACTTTTTTCATTAAAATAAGCTTGCAGTTTTACTATACGGATCCATAGTAAAAGTAATAATAATAATAATAATAAGTAGAAGTAGTACTAGCATCATTGATAATAATTATATTGTTTATGTAGGATACTTGAAGAAAGTACTTGAAACTACACACAGCATTTGGCTCGATTTTCTTCGTTTTGACTCGAGTCGAATCGAAACTCGAGTCAAATTCGAGTCAAGTTGGAGGAAATTTTTCAAGTTTAGTTCTCGAGTCGAGCTCAAAGATGTCTGTTTTGAGTCGAGTCGAGTTTGAGTGAAAACTCGCTCGAAGTCGCTCGTGCCCATCCCTACAATTCTTCTTTACATTCTAGTTTCCAAAGAAGAAAAGATGATAAAAATTATTTTCACATTCTCTGAACTATATCAACACGTGTAGAAATAGTGTATGCTATTATTATCTAACATAACTACTAGTTTATTTTCTTATCGTTTTCTGAGGAATTGATGGCAAAGTGTGACAGCAGAGAACTGCCATTACAGTCACCTGGGTTCGAATCCCGGTGTGGCATTTACTATTTTTTCTTGATTGGAAGGTATTGTTTACGTAACTGATATTGTAATTGTGTTATTCCTTTATTATTATTATTATTATTATTATTATTATTATTATTATTATTATTATTATTATTATTATTATTATTATTATTATTATTACTGCAAAGTCGAGACTTGGTTACATATTTTATATTTTATGAATTTTCCGGTTGGATTTCACGTCTTTTTGTTGAATGAACAACACACTCCATTGAAGGGGACTTGGCGGAGGGAAATATTATCCTGTTGCTTTTTATTTGTTTACTTGCATGCTACACCAAGCCTCTATACTACATTTCACCTTTCTATTTCTAGGGGAAGTACCCTAAAGGTTGTGATTATCATAAGAGTGTAAGTGAGTAAGTACTGAGATCAATGAACTTTGCGTATTAACCACATTAAAAATATCAGGTTGTCAGAAAAGTCATGACGTATTTCGGTAAAATATCACAAATGATGATTTGTGGATATACTGGAGTTATTCGGATCATGCAATAGTCATGTCATGAATAGCTAACATGTTGAGCGTTTTGTGTATTAGTATTGCTCTTTCTTTGGTTTGGCTTTATAGATTTGACAACACATAGAAGATGTAAGACCAAAAATTGCATGTTCTCCATATTCTATTCTTTTACTTCAGGCAAGGGAAGAACGCACGAGTAATGTTTGTGATTTTTACTCTCCTCAATGTTTCTGTGTTTTTGTCCCTGTTCTTAAAGAGTTGGTGGAAAAACTGTAAAAGTGAGTAAAACGCGTAAAAATAGGAAACAAGGTACTGAGGAAGGTTCGTTAAATTAATTAACTTAAAAAAAAAAATAATCCAGTGCCTGAAACAGCAGATTCCCCAATCAAGTATCTGCCAAATGCCGTGCCGTGAAAAATCAGGGCCCGAGGCGAGAGCATGTCGCAGCGCCTCCGTACATATGAGTTGTCAATTTAAAGTTGACTTCTCTGGACTATTCTTTCTGCACAATACTTTAGTATTTTATCATGAGTGAAATCAGAAAGTTGCAGCATTATTACACCGGAATCATAAAAGTGTGTAATTACTGAATTCACTACAGCTTCATTTTTTCTTCTCCCAGAACAGTGATGTCTTAGAGTAGTGGCTTAAGCGTTACTTTCGTAATGTATGGGACGCGAGTTCGATTCCTGGTGTGGCAATTCACTGATTTTTTACAATCTACAAAACTGATACATTTGATGTATTCTAGCATTAAAAATATTCAATTTCTCTGGGTCTAAGAGTTGAGACGACCTCATTCACATGTGGAATGCCAACAACACAAAATTACATAATCCGTGTCAACTTCATTCGTAAGTGTCTGGCAAGTAAATTGCTTGGACAAGAATTGATGAATACATAAGGGCTAAACACGTCCTTACTACTGTAGGATGGGCCAAAAATGAGTTACAAGGTGACTGTGCACAAATTGCAAATTGTGATCGAACTTGAAACGCTAGTCACGGGAATGATCCTATTTAAGATGTCACATCACCTATTCTACCTAGAAGAAGGGCGAAACAAAATGCATTACTGTTATCAGCTAACAAGTCTTTATATTCCATTTCTTGTTGTCATAAAATGATAATTATATCTGTAAATCCATAAACGTAATAATATAATTGCGTTCATGTGTAAATCTAAGGCTAGTTTTAGACGGAAGCATTTATCGTAGCATTTCTCGTAGCAAAAATTGTATCATCGATATCCTACCGTGTAAAGTAGCAAATGCTATAGCATTTCCCATGCCATGGCATATCCTATGGCATTTCTTATCGATAGAACCTGCTCTATTTCGTAGCATTTTTCCCAGCATTTCTGCTCCGATTGCAGCGCCGTGGTGTGTTAAAAGGAAGTGAAAAATTTTGTGTCAAATATCCATGCTCTTTGTTTTGTGTGGGAAATTGAATTGTAGTAAAGAAAAATGAGTTGGAGTAGGGATATTATTATTATGTTGATTAAAAAATATGAAGAACATTCTTGTTTGTACAAAGTTAAAAGCGTGCAGTTTCACTATACGGATCCACACAGAAATTCATTTAAAAAATACTTTCTCCTTTCATTTATTGTACCTTCAGCAATCATTTTTGAGGTGGGCTCTTACATTCTCCGGTGCAGGTTCACTTTAACAGGTCTTCTTCAAGACAGCTGGCAACGTGTAGTTTTACTATACGGATCCATAGTATAAGTAGTAGTAGTAGGAAGAGGAGGAGAAGTAAGTAGTAGTAGGTGTATTAGTAGTAGTAGTAGTAGTAGTAGTAAGTAGTAGTAGAAGGAGGAGTAAGTAGTAGTAAGAGTAGAAGTAGGAGTACTTAGTAATAGTAACAGTAGGGGTAGGTATAGTAATAGTAAGAGTAGTAGCAGTAGGAGGAGGAGGAGTAGGAACGGGCAGTAGTAGTACTTGGAATAGGAGTAGTAGTAGTAGCAGTAGTGGGAACGGGTTAGAAGCTTCGAAGGTTTGGTTGGGTTCTGTTCTCGATACAAAATGGGGAAATTACAGACTTTCTAAAATTTTATGTCAGCTTATTGAAGATTACGTGCATTTCAGATTCGACTTTAATTTCTATATTTCCACGTAAATACGCATCTCAGGTGTAAGTGCACACCATATTTCCATTACTTGTACACTACTCTATTAAAATATTAGAAATTTATTCTGTAAATTTTAAAATCGATGGATCTATATAGTATAACTGCACCGTTAAAAGTCCTTTGTATCATAATAAGCATATGCAAAAAAGGGCTTTAGAAGAAATAGTGACTGAAATATCTGTTTTTAGTTTTGGAGTCATAATTGCGCTTTTCTCCAGTGATTTGTTTGCTACGTCACGACAAAATGGTTATCAAAATGCTACCGTGTAAAAGCACAATATACTTTTGATGCCATATAATATTATGCGAGATTTTTGGCAGCACATCTGCTACGAGAAATGCTACGATAAATGCTTTCGTCTAAAACTGGCCTAAGAAACATTTGACTTACTCTATATCTTTTCTGTTCCTATGAATATCTTCGACTATGTTAGTTTTTCTCTCCTTCTGTGGTAATAATAATAATAAAAGAATGACATAATTACAACAGCAATTACATGAACGTTATCTTCCCATTCAGGAACATTAATAATTGCTACGACGGTATTTGAACCCAGGTAGCTGCAATGGAAGTTTCCTGCTTTCACAATTTCTTTTAAACAAATCTCTCCTCAACCGGAGTATTGTTCGCCACTGTAACCTCATGTCCTTTCGACGTATTCCAAACTACACGAACACGAACACAGAAATACTGAGGACAGTTAAAATATCGACCTTGCTCCTCAGAGGAATTCGAACCTCTAGTGGATTGCGCCTTATGATCAGCAGCCTCATGATCATGTGGCCTCAATTTGCCACAAATTCCTCATATGAACATAAGAAAATAAACTAGTAGTTATGGAACATAAACATAGAACTGTCTATTTCTACACATGTTGATGCAATTTAAAGAATGTGAAAATAATTTTTGTCCTCTTTTCTTCTTCGGAAATTAGAAGTTATGTAAAATACGAAATGTAATGTAAATCGGGACAATCCCTGCAACCGATGACCAACGCCGAAATTTAGATTTTTTCTGAGTGGGGGCAAGCATTAATAAGCTTATTTGGGCCCCCTAGAAAAAGTTGTTCTTCTGATTCTTGGGTCCCCTCTTTCATACTTTCTATTAATCTTTATGGGCCTCCCGGAGCCTGTGGGACCTCCTGCACGGCAAGATGTGCGGTTCCGTTAGTTACTCCCTGGGCACATTCCATACATGACAAAATTATTAAGGAGACAATATTGATCAATCTCAAAGCCATACGATTAAATATTATTTCTAGAGCCGCTAATAGTAGACATTTTTTACTGAAATGGGTCCAAGACTCATTTTTGTTCTATTTACCTTTTGTGTGCTGTTTTGTTTATGTAATGTAGCGAGCCTATTTGATGCTTCATTTTTAATTTTATGTTTCTATCGTATATAGAGTAAGAAAATTTTGTCTCAAAATGGGCCCCCTAAAGGGCGGTGAGCTTCTCTACGGAGGCAATTGCCCCCTGCCCCCACAAGTTATGACTCTGCTAATGGCGTAACCTCAACTTGATATTTTCCTCATTGACGAACGTCTATATAACTTGTTTTTGAGTTAAACAAGGAAATCTCGAGTAAGTCAATCAGACATTCCCACAAGTTGCTTATATTTTCTTCAGACATTCACACAAGTTGCTTATATTTTCTTATTTATATTTTGTTTATATTTGTTTGTTTTTGTTATGAGTATTTTGTTTATAGTTTTCCATGAAACGATTTTAACTAGGTATTAGTTTGGGTGGAAATTTAAATGGCGCGGTGGGTGAGTGGTTAGCGCATTGAACTTCTATTTGGTGGACCCAGGTTCGAGTCCCGGCCAGGCTGAAGCTTTTTCAAGTTTTCTTGTTTCAATTTCAATGAATATTTAGTGTGATGAGCAAGATCTCCTCTCCTCCAGAAAGAAGATGTTGGAATGAGGAGAATTCGAGAAGGTTTCTCAACGGAGGCAATCATTTACAAAGTTATTTCCAGCAGTTGTTCTAGATTTGATATTTCCAGCTACTTTCAAGCATTTTCTGATTCATATGTGATCAGTGTTTTTATTTGTTTCATTATACAGTATATAATGAAAAAATACATTACATACACAGCAATAGTGGGGGATTAATATATGATGTTCATTGGACAACACGCTCTGAAAGAAAGAGATTGATCTCAGAATGGAGAAATGTTTCGTGCGTCATCTACTCACAATTTTACTTCCATACAGACTTGACTCAGTGCTACCAACTGCTGTCAGTGATAAGAAAAGTTACGTGTAAATTGGGTTGCATTTGTGTAGGCGCTCTCACAACCGCAAATGACCTGGACCCCAAGTAATGGAATTAGAGCGCTTAGGGGGGGGATTACTTTTGTGACTGGTTGTACAACAACAAGCTGCATACAAACAAATAAAGAAAACAATGAACAATGATAACCACTTAAATTCTAGAAGTAAAAATGAAGTAGCACGGCCTGGATTTGAACACGGATCTGTGAATTACATATTCGACTCTTAAATCACTATGCTACGGAGGCACTTATTGGGTTATTGCGGACTCACAAGCAAGCAAATGTCAACTTCTATTCTATGATATTCATGTAGAACTTCTATGCAAATTTCCTTATCACTCTTTGAGATCTAGTATTTAGTACTTTGTATCAATTGAATAAACGTTGTATCACTTTAATATATTCCAGAATAAGCTTAAATGAGACCTACATATCCTACGCTACATGAATTATCTGTCAGGACAAGAAAATTTTCTATACTGTTGCTAAGTTTTGCACGTATAACGTTGTCGTTTCATTAGGGGGATAGGCCCAAAAACTCCATGAACGTGCAAAAATGACATCTGCACGTGACTATAATTCCGCTATACACAAACATTAACTTCAGCTATCACCCTATGCAGCACGTCTAACTGATTTCTTTCAATTTCGTCAGAAGCGCGATGTTTAATTTCTTCAAATGTATAGCTTGAAGATCTAGTTTCCAGATACCTCCAGAGAACAGGATGATTGGAATCTATGGCATAAGATCTCGGAAACTGACGCTAAATATTACATAACTGTCACTGTTCTTGTAAGATGCTACCACGGAAAAGGATCTTGTTCTCCAATTCACTGTTTTAACGCGAGTAAATCCTTATCAGTAAGCTACACGATGGCAATAGAGATTTCGTGTTCATTCAACGCATCCTTGGATAAACAATGTAGCAAAATTGCCAGATTCAGTTCCGGATCCTGTAAATTTGTTTAGACACTTCATTATTTTCATATATTTACAGGGTTTCCCAGGAGGAAGGGGCAATATTTTGAGAAACGGTAGTATGAGTGAGCTCCTAAGCAAAAAAGTTAATATGAACATGGGTCCTCATCTCAACGGTTTGAGAGCTACACGTTGTGAACCATTTTTGACTATTGCATATTGTTCACCTTGTAATTATTTTACACAAGTAAGAGATAACGGATTTGAAAGGTGATGGAATGAACTTTCCAACGATATGCAGCATGTGGCAGTGTGGTCTTCGGAAGGGAAGCTATTGAGGGAAATCTGCGCAAGTTAAGGTTATTTAAAGAAACTGGATGGCAACACTGATTTCAAAATATCCTCAATAACTTCTCTTTCAAAGATACCCCTGACGTACCACTGACCACATATTGCATATCATTGGAAAGATCATTTGATCACCTTTCAAATTCGCTGTGTACAACCTCTGTAGAATAACTCCAAGGTGAGCAATAATCAATATAATGTTAAAAAAAAAATGGTTCACAACCTGTAGCTCTCAAAACGTTGCGATTAGGACCTATGTTCATATACACTTTTTTGCTTAGAATCACCCATACTATCATTTCCCAAAATATTGCCCCTTCCTCCTGGGACACCCTGTGTATATATATAATATCCATTTGTTTATCAAAATAATGAAAGTGCCTAAACAAATTTGCAGAATGCGGAAGTGAATCTGGCAATTTTGCAACACTGTTTATCCAAGGATGCGTTGAATGAATATGAAATCTCTATTGCCATCGTGTAGCTTACTGATAAGGATTTTTGAATAAGATCGCGATCGCAAATTTTTGAATAAGAATTCAGTTTATCAATTATGTAGAAGTTCTCATCGATTATCATTAATTAACCTAAAACACATCTTTTGCAGTAATTTTACAACAGTGTTGCCAGGGGCTGCGTTTCTGTCAAAAAACACCCATTTTACGGACTTTCACTAAATAGCCTTCTTATATGGTAACACTGCATCAACCTTGTCACATTGTCCCACCAATGGACAGATGTTGAAGCATACTGTACATATACACAGGAATACACGGGCAAGAAATCAGTTTTCAGCAACTGAATATTGATTTTCTTCATTTCGCACATTTTTTATTTTACACTTACGGTAATTTCTTTCGTTACCACACAAAAACGTTACAAGTTCCAGCATTGGCCATGATCTCGAAAATATCTACATAGAACATGCTTACATTTGTTTCAAGTTTCAGGTCTTTATCATTCTTAGATCAAAAGATATACGCAATCAAACTTTGGGTTGCGCAATTTTACGGAAACGTATATGTAGAAATACACTGCATAACGAACGATTTCCTCTAACACGGTTTCTATTACACATACTTCCAAACTTCTATTAAAAGTACAATTCGAATTTGTAAAAATACTTAAGCAGTAAGTAGCTTCTATGCATCTACAGATCCAAATCATGTATTGGTTAAGTAAATTATTGGCTACTGATATGAAAATTGTAAAAACAGTTGAAGAATACAAGTAGGGTGGCTCATTGTCAGAGCGTTCACTTTGGTGTGAGAAATCCGTAGTTCGATCCCTGGTTATATTAGTTCGAGAGTTTCCGTTTTATTTTTGGGGGAAAGGGGTCTATCGTTTTCTTTCAGTTTCATTCCAGCATTTTTTTAATAATCACTCGTCTCTTTTATCCCACATGGCATAAGCATAAGACATGACGCCGAAAGATTTCACTTTCCGCTTTTAACTGATTTTTTTTTTTCAATTTTTATATATCTGAAAGAATTTTTCCATTATTTATTTGATATTTCTTTTCCATTTTAAACCTCTTTCTTATTCTAAATTTTTGTGATGAAGAAATTCTAATTAAACTTATTGTAAATGCACTTCGAAAAACTCATACTATATTCTGCCTGTGTCTCTTGGAACGATTAGGCCCATTGTGTAAAGGATCCATACATAAATGTGAGTCCTACATATATGTAATACTATGTGATTTCAACCACATCATAACACTCATGATATTAAATTTTGATTAAATTTAGCGTATTTGTTCCTTTTACGGATTTAAGCAAGCACATAAATTTTATTTTGTTTGCTCTATTCTAGGTTTTATAGAATGTTAAATATCTTCATTCGCAGTTCTTATCAATTGGACGGAAGAAACACAATTGATTTACTATGGAAAACTAACTATATCTTCCTTGTTTATAAATCAATGTTGATGATTTTTTTAAAAAAAATATGCATTAATATATAAAGAATCCAGAAAAAAATAAACTAGTATGTTTATACAGGGTCATGAAAATCCTAAAATGTTAGTGTAAGATATTTAATAAAAAGTACTCAGTTCTACGCTACGTAGAACATCTTCAAAGGGGAAAAGGATATTTTTTTTTTTTTTATTCTTGTTCTGAACGATATACTCTATGATATGCACAAATAAAATGAATGTTTTCTCACTCCTTTATTATCTTTTCTCACTTCAGAAAAAAAAAAAAATAAGTCACTTGTTTTCTTTAAGTAGTGATATCAATAACGTGGGTTCCTGTCACCACGGCAGGGCGCGTCCTCAGGTTGTGGATCGAGGAAAAGGCCTCTAGATACAGAGGTTAGCTGCGAATATACTCAATAAGCAGTCGCGGACAGATGACTAGGAGTGGTCCTCCAGCTTGGGGGTTTGGGTAAGGCTAACAACCTCATCCTGTAAAAAAGGCACTTGTTCTGAAACATTCACAAAAGCCTCGGACAAGGACTGATAAATTGGCACGACCTCAGCAAAAGAAAATGGACATGAGATTTGGAACATGGAATATTAGAAGTCTTTATAGGGCAGGCGCGTTAAAATCCGTAACGAGTAAGTTAGAGAAATACAGGATGGACGTAGTAGGAGTTCAGGAAGTTAGGTGGGAAGGAAATGGATCTGTGAATTCCGGAAATTTTACGTTCTTTTACGGGGAAGGAAATAAAAATCACCAGTTAGGAACAGGGTTCTTTGTCCACAAACGCATATTACCAGCAATTAAACGGGTTGAATTTGTCACTGACAGCCTTTTTTTTATTACTCTTAAGCGACGGAGGTGTGATATAATTTTTTTAAATGTACATGCCCCAACTGAAGATAAGATATAAAAGACAGTTTCTACGAAGAAGTGAAACGGATATTTGAACAACTCCCGCGATACCATATGAAAATTCTACAAGGGGATTTGAATGCGAAGGTAGGACGAGAGGATATTTTCAAACCGATTATAGGGAACGAAAGTCTGCATAAGAAAAGTAATGACAACGGTGTTAGACTCATGAACTTTGCAACATCCAAAACCCTAATCGTGAAGAGTACAAAATTCCCACATCGCGACATTCATAAATACACTTGGACATCACAGGTGGAAAAACACACAGTCAAATTGATCACGTTTTAGTAGATAGAAGAAGGCAATCTAGCATAATTGATGTCCACTCGTTTGGAGAGGCTGATTGTGACACTGATCACTACTTGGTAGCAACGATAATACGAGAGAGATTATCGTTGAATAAAGATAATATTCAATGTCCGAAAACGGAGATATTTAATTTAAAGAAATTAAAAGAGAGCCAGGTAAGAGAGGAATACCTGGATTGAAGTTTTGAATAGATTCTTGGTTTTAGAAGATTCGGAGTGCACTAGTGTTGAGGATAGCATGGAAACTATAGGATGTACCGGAAAACGGATTTCATATTTCAATTTAGTGGGCAAAAAACTCCTGGAAAATCTCATGCAACAGAAAACTTGTAAAAAAATATTCCCCAGTGTTATTCTCTAAAGATCATGATCCTTATCCAACCTGACATAGTATAAAAAGCAACAATTACTATGAGTAATTTCCCATGTTCTACACTTATTTTCTATATTCCTAAAATCAAAAATAGTATTAACAACAAAATCTTTTTAAATTAACACTAATAATTTGTTTTCACTTGAATCTATTATAACAACAGAAGACATATTAGAAGACATACTCACAATATTGATGATTTTTCTATTCTATTGTGTGTTTTAGATTACACCATAGCTTCTTCATGTAGACAGAATTGTGTAATAAAACATGATGTATTTTGTTATGTATGTGGCTACTACACACTTCTCCGCCAAAGGCGTAATATAACATCGTTTGTTAGGCGTGCCTACAGAACGTATTTTCAAGTTTCCCTTGGTGACCAATAAAAAAACCAAGAAAAAAGAAAAAAAGAGAAGAAAGAAAAAAGCTCCTCATATTGTGTGTCATAATTGGGAGGAAATATTTCGTCATTGGACAAAAGGAAAGCAAAAGGGTATGCCTTTTCCTTCCCATGGTTTGGCGAGAACCGAAGGACCATCTAAATGACTATTGTTTTTGCCTGGTCAATACGAAGGGTACTGGCAGGAGAAACCGACATTATATTTAGTACCGAGTATTCCCTAAGCAATTCTACCGATCCCTCACTCAAATGAACTCCCAGTTCCAGTTTTTAATAGTTTCGGCTCTTCGGAGGATGAAGAAAGTGAAAGGGAGGGGAATCGCACGGCTTGAGGTAAGGTGTGTGTGAAGAAACGACTATGGAATCCGAAGACTCATCTGACACTAAACACTCAACTACACCTCAACAGTTGAATCCAGCCTGAATTGAATAACCTAGTGTGCAATTTGGAGTCTCTCCAAGAAAGCTGCTGAGCTGTTAGCTTTCAGACTGCAAGAAAAAAATCTGTTGCATTATTCTGCATGAGCGTCATATTTCCGAAAGAGGGAAAAGGGTATTCTAGACTACTTTTCAGAAAACAACAAATTTGTTTACTGTCATGATATCCCAGGTCTTCTAACTGAACTATAGTCCAACAAAATGGAGGTTATTTATCGGTAATTCGAAGCAGCGTCTCAAGTGTGTTATTTTGCTTATGGATCGGTTCCAATTGGTTATTCGGTGCATATGCGAGAAGAACATAATAATATTAAGCTTGTGATTGACTTACTCAAGTACGAGAAGCATGACTGGATCATTTGTGTTGATCTCCTTGGACAACAAAAAAGTTTCACGAAGTATCCGTGCTATCTATATATGTGGCACATCCGAGCTCGAGAGCAGCACTGGACACAGACAGAATGGCCTATCTGCATCACTATGAAAGTAGGAATGCCAGACATTGTGAATGAACCAATTGTCAGTTGAGACAGGATCATTCTCCACCCACTCCACATCAAGCTTAGCTTGATAAAACAGTTCGTGAAGGCACTAAATACTGATGGTGACTGCTTTCAGTGTCTAATTTCTATGTTTCCTGCTTCGTTTTTCGAGAAGATCAAAGCAGGCGTGTTCGCTGGACCTCAAATTCGTGTTCTTTTCCGTTGTTAGGAATTTGCTAGGAAGATGAGCTACAAGGAGAAGGCAGTAAGGCTTCTTTCACGGAAGTTACAAAAACATTCTAGGCAAGAAACAGTCGTATAACTATGAAGTGTTGGTTAAGGGAATGTTATCTCCCTTTGGCAATGTTGGGTGCAACATGAGTGTGAAAATTCATTTCCTATACAGTCACCTTGATCAATTCATATAGAACCTTAGAGATTGTGGCGATGAACAGGGAAAACGTCAAGATCTGAAGACGATGGAAAAGCGTTATCAAAGGCGATGCGAAAAAATATGTTGGCAGATTACTGTTGGAGTATCAAATGAGAGTGTCCCGTGGTTTCCCATAAGTGCAAGTCTTTGTCTCAATAGAATGTGTTTGAACTTCCTATGATTTTATATGACTTGTTTATATTATTGTGGTCTGTGTCTAGATAAATATGTTATTACCAGGTAAAGGTTATTAAATATATTTTATATATTAGACGGAAGAGTGTGTGTAATTACCACAGAAAAATACTTTCGTATTGGAATATATCTAATCTATAATGCATATTTATGAACTTTAAACGATCAATATTATCATTTTTCTAATACATGTGGTCCTTATGTAGACGAATGTGTCAGTCTCACGTAAATGCCTTAAATTTTCATTTTTACACTATTATATTGAGTTTGTACGTAATACCGCTGAAATGTGCATAGTTCGAATTTTTAATGTATATTCTCTAATTTTGTAAGGCTTAATATACCTTTTTGTAATGAACGTGGTTTGTATTCAGACATATATGATAATTTCTACGTAAATAATTATATTCATATTTATAAAGGACGCATACGTAATGCCCGGAAACAAATGCGTTTGTTTTGCATATTTTCTATATATATTTTGCATATTGTAATGCATTTACACTCTTTTCTGAGTTTATAGATTAATTCATATGCCAATGTGACTGCTTTAATCCTATTTAGAGACTATATCACCAGATTTCTTAATGTGCATTGCTCCACAATACGGCAAACTCCAATTGTAAAAGCTATAAATTACATAAACAGACATTATAGTAAAAACACACACACATACACAAACACTGAATTTTTGAAAAAAAAAAAAAAAGCAAAAAGGAGCTTACACACAAAAATGAAGTTCATATTTCAAATCACACATCCAAACTAGAGTAAACGAGGTGTTGCTATCAATCCAACAAAAATGTTATCCCCCAGTGTAATCATTAATAAAAAATAAATTTAAAAAACTAGTTTTTGATTTAAATCAGCCACGTTTTTTATAATACGAATTGTCAAATTACAAAAACCTACCATGCAAGCAGAATTTTAATTGAATGTGTTACTTTAGTGTATAATTAACCTTATTATCCATGTCCGATTTTTATTTATCGGTATTATTTTTATATTCGTGATTTTAGGATATCTCGTTTCTGGCAGAATGGAAGCGAATCAGAAATGCACAAAGTCTGCGAGGAACTCATCTGAAAGTATTACCCTCGATTTCTGGTAGTTAACCTGGTGGAACTGTGAAAGGGAGATTTATAAAATGTTGAAATCTCTGGTCACAATATTCGAATCCATGGTCATTCGAATTTAAAATGAAATGAAATGAAATCTTTGAGTTTTACGTCCCACGGATATGCCGGTTAGGCTAAAGGAGACGGTGATAATGAGAAATGAGTGAAATGGTGGAATGAAGAAAGTGGGAGAAAACGGGAGAACCCCGAGAAAACCCACGAGCACGGTGTTTGTCCACACGGCGCGAGCTGGGATCGAACCAGGGACCCCAAGCACCGGAGGTGAACGCTCTACCACTGAGCCACCGCGCCCCCTCATTCGAATTTGAAACCAACGCTCTACTAGCTGAGTCACTGTCTCTGAACAGGGGTGCAAAATACAGTAATGTAGAAACCACTGTAAGATGCCTAAAAGATACCACTAAACCGTGGCTAAATGTCGTTGCAGAAAAAAATTAGTGATTTAATACATAAATTGTAAACATAATAATAATAATGTGTCCGCGTGGTTCAGCGGTAATATTGTTCTTTCAATGTATGAAGGCCTGAGTTCGATCTTCTGAGAGAGAGCACACATTTTTATTATTAACCTAGTACCTTGAGGAAACCAGGACAAGGATATCCTTAAAAGATAGTAATAATGTACAACACACATTTTTTCCCTTTTTTCCTTGAAAAGTTCTTAATTCATAATAAGAACACGTTTCACATGTTAGATGTGTATAACTAAATGAAAAAAAGAAATATGTATTGCATCTTATACTTTTCTTGTAGACATAAGTAGCCTGGAAATGTTCTAAAGAAGTTGTTTCGACACGAACATAAAGTGGAACACTCTTCGTTTGGAAAAAAGTTTCTTCAAAATCCAACAAGAAAGGAAGGATAGCCAATCTGCGTGGACAGCCAGGAAAAATGGAAAGCAAACCATGCCTATAATGAATCACTTTGTAGTTAACGTCTCTGGGTCTAATATCGCTTTATACCGTTCCCTCCATGGAAAAGAATAGAAAAGGAGAAAATGCAATGTATAGAGTGACGTCATCGATTTTGTCTTCTTGCATTTTATGAAAGAATAAAACGAGAAAGTAATCCTACTACACGTAATGCAATGATAATTGTGGTATACAGAAACGGAATTCTTTTACAGAACACAAAGAATTAAGGAAACAGAACACTATGTAAAACAAAATATGAGTCTATTCATTTAAAACTTTAAAAAAAATGTTTCCATATATATGCTGTTACTAACAGAAGTTGCGAGACGCGCTCAAGAAAAGAAACAATAGAAAAAACAAAGACCACCTGATGGAAGGAAATAAAATAAGTAGCCATATGATGTAAAATCGAGACTACCTCAGTAAAGGACTGTAGTCAAAAGAAAACACAAGCGTTTATGCAGAAACACGGACAAGAAACGTAAGAAAACGTTGGTGAAAGGATATGTATACAGTGTAGCGTTATATGGATTGTGTAGAAGAAAAATTGAGGTTGCAAGCCTTCGAAATGTGGTGATATAGAGGAATGTTGAAATTTTGGACGTTGGATAAGATACGAAATGAAAGAGTACTGAAAATGGAAGGAGAAAAGGAAAATTGTGGAAGAGTATTTTGAAAACACGGGATAGGGTACTTCAACAAACTGTGAAACATGGAGGAATCACGCTGTTAGCTATTAGCTATTGAAGGAATGACAGAAGGAAAAGTACCTAAAGCATGGCCGCGGTTGGAATATACGGATAAAATAATACAGGAACAAAAAATATATAAAAATGAAATGTCTGGCTTAGGACAGAAAAGATTGGAAGGTTCCACCTAACCACCAGAAATACTGCTGAAAATAGTCCATTAAACTATGTTTTTTTTTTTTTTTTCTGTTTAGCATATATTTTTGTCTTCAAAATAATTGATGAATTTTTTAACTGCACATTTGTTTTCTGTTGTATATTCAGTAATTGTATATTCAGTATATTAAGTAATTCCACAACTTATTCGTGGTAGTCTATAAAAGAACAGCGATTCTGAAGTTTAGCTGTAAAAAAAAAAAAAAGTGAATAGACAGGGGCATCATTCATCCTAAATAGGTTTATGTACAGACAGAAAAATTACTGAATTTGTCGAAAGAGGAAATGAAACAGCAACAATGAATACCTGAGTACATATAAAATAATTATGATTATTCTAACAACACATTTATTGTACTGCAATGCAATGGAAACGTCATTTTTCTTATATAAGATTTAAGATATAGAAAAACATTATCAGCATACCCAGTATAAGGACGTCCATTCAACGTCGGAATAATAGATGATGTTGAATAATAAATATATATAGAGAGAGAGTTAGGGGGATATAGAGTTAATTGTTGCTGGTGAGAAACAACAGGAGACATCTGAGTAAAAATGACATACCGTATACGCTCGCGTAATGTCCGCACTTTTTTTTTTCTTTTTAAACTAAAATCGCGGTGTCAAAATGCAGGTGCGGGCATTACGTGGGTCGTTCAAAAAACGCGCAATTTTCCGTCACATTTTTTTCGAAGTAAATTTCATTTTGAACTTCCTACATAATATCGGTAAATAATTAAATGAAAAGCAAATGAGGACCACTAATTAAAACAAATTTATGGCATTTAAAAATCAATAAACAAATTATTTCAATCTTGCCTTTATTTTCTCCTCGAACATAATTTTTAACCACGTCAGCACACACTCGATGTAAAGCCACAATCATAAATGTCAAAATACTAAAATTACTTGTAAGCAGTTTTTTCCACTCGAAAGAAACAAGTTAATACACAAGCAGTTCCGGCAATTTTGTTCTTTCTTTTTTTCCCTCGTCATCTGACGAACTGTCGGTAAAGTCTGAGTCATTATCGGTGTTTTCTGCGTTCACTTTATCTTTCCAGAGGAGATCTTCCGATCCATCAAGTGCGTTTGATACACCAGTTACCTTAAAACTTTTAAGAATGAGATCACTGGATATGCTTTTCCACGCAACAAGAATCCACGTACAAAATTCCGAGATTGACGCTCTTCTTAGGCGTCCAGTTGCCGTTGTACCCCCTCCACCAGAAGTCATCCAATCACAATAGCTGCGCCTGAATGCAATCTTAAATGGCTTGATGACGGAACCATCAAGGGGCTGAAGAACTGATGTTAGGCCTCCTGGAATTACAGCAAGATCAGTTCTCGAAGTTTTAAGAATTTGCTTCACTACCTCTGTGAGATGCCCTTTGCAGCTGTGCAAAACAAAACGAGAACGTAGCCGTGACAATGAGCCCGGTCGCTTACACCACACACACTGTAACCAGTCCTGAAATGAAAAAGGAAGGAAATTTGGTTAAATTAGCTTGGAGGCTAGGCTCTAATGTAAATGGAAGGGAACTGAGAAAGAAATGGAAAAAAAACCAAAGAACTTCTTGAATTTTGGTGGAAAAAGAAAATGGAAAACGTTAAATGAAAAAAGAGCAGTACTTTCTTTCACTTTTTTTTTTTTTTTTTTCCCAGGAACCCAACTACCGAAGAGAAGGAAGGAAAATAACTTGAACCTGAACCTGAACCTTAAACCGTCATCTTGAATTCGTACCACAAATCCAGGTGGCAGTTTTTCTTTCGGCATGGTTTTTCTTTTGAAAAAACCAGATATGGTGGAAGTTTTTTTTTTTTTTTTTTTTCGCCTGCAGTTATGGCTACGTACGGGTAGCGCGTTGCTTTTCGGATCCACACGTGCGAATTGGTACAGATTTCGCCCCGCGATCATTTATTGTGTAATTATCGGGAGCATCAAAATAAACGAGTGTCTGATCGGCATTTGCAATTTACGAGGCTAAATATTGATTAGCTTTGCGTTTTGCGATTACGAAGCGTTGAAAGTCCATTTACTTTGTTTCGTAATCGCTAGGCATTTTTTGACAAACTGTTGTACGCCGGCGAAAGGAAAACCCATTTCTCTTCATTATTCTTCGTATCCAGCCATCACTTGCCTTGAACTGCGAAGTAGAAATTTCTTCTTCTCGTGCTGCAGCAAGAGCTTTTATTTGGCACATTTCCCGCGTTACCGAATAGCCCTGTGCATGCATATGACGAACATTTGAAAAACTTTTTGCTCGATGTTCGGAAACTTGCACTTTCAACCACGAAACACGCGTCTGTTTTTGATTTTTGTCGTCAGTTCGTCGCATTGCCTGCACCAGTTGCGCACGCATTTTTCATCCACCTTAAATTCTCTTGCTGCAGATCTTTTTACGTTTTCTTGCGCAAATTCAACGACTTTTAATTTAAAAGCCGCTGTACTTCACCATACCTTATTCTACGCACGCCACTTACTAGCAAGACAGTCGATCGGCACTGTTACAATGAATGAAAACAAAGCTTGAAATACGTGATTCATTAGAGGAGGGAAGGAGGGGAAAGGAATGTCGTTGCAAAGCGAGCATTTCCTCGAAATCCAAGATGCAGGTGCGCAGAAAACCTGTTTGGACTGCATTTCGTTCTTATCTCCCGTCTGCTGACCGGATTTCTGGCGACGACGTTATGACTCATGGACACCTGCACGAGAATGTAAAGGGAAGTTTCTCTTTTAGAATGCCTGGTGCCAAAAGTACGAAAATGCGCTTATTTTCTTTTTTGAAAAGAAAGGAAAAAGCACGTTTTTATTATAGATATTGTTATATCTCATATACTACCGGCACTCAATTATTATTCTAGAAATTATTATTAAGGTTGGATTCAAGGGATTGACTCAAAATCCATAAAGAATATGTAGCTAGTACCGGTATACAAATTATTTTATTTAACTTAAAATTATATTTTGCACAAAATAAAATAATCCAGAATTGTTTTGAATAATTTATTCAAAATTTTAAAATAGAGTGTCTGGTGCTATAAGTACGGAAACTGGTACCGTATTAGAAATACCACAAGACGTAACTTAGATTTTCAAGATGTGTTTTTTAGGCTGCGGACATTACGCCGGACACTTTTTTCCTCCCAAAAAAATATCTCTGAAGTTGGGGTGCGGACATTATGCGAGCGCGGACATTACGCGAGGTATACGGTATATTACAAACATGGAAAGGGAAACAAAGGTGACAAAATCAAAAGACAAATCACTGAGAAAAGCCACCGCAAATATCCACATCTGCCTCGGAGCGGTACCAGAATTTTATACATGTGGAGAACACAGTCTCCTGAGAGAAAAACTGAGATGACACCCATGTCCTGTCGAATATGGGTGTATTCTGACCTGTCGAAAGCTGGGTCTTTGTGTTACAAGCAGTGCAGTTGGTTACTTGCTCAACCACCTCCAGACATAATAAACCATGCAATTTGAATCAGAAAAGTTAGATCACCCAATGGAACTTGCGAATTCTTAAAAATTTTGTGACAGCCACACCTAAGCCTCCCAGTGCTATGGCAGGAAGCTGTTGCTGCCACACGTAGGAACTTTCAGCAGTAAACCTTTCCAGCAGAGGCTTGATCAAGGTGTTTAGAAACTACACACAGCCATTCGAAATGAGCCGCAATTCATATTCAAAGATGTGTGTAGACAAACTGGAGACACATCCAAACACCATCACGTTTTGGGAATATTTACTGTGCATGGCACGATTATGTCACATAGGTTGTGGGCAAGAAATTCGCTGTTCTTGGGGATTGTGTATCAGATTCTGACTAAATATTTTTCATAAGAGAGAATCTCATTGTACCTGACTCAACTTGTTTAAGGAATTTCTTCGGCTTCATCAGGCGATTCGTTTAAGTCTCTTCTGGTAAGTTTGTGCTTTACGTCCATTGTAGGAGTGGTGACGGAAGTTCTCATTCAAAATTAGGTTTATAATGAACACTACAACGCCCTTTCCTGCGTTAGAGTTCCCACTGGGTTGCCTGGGTCACCCCTAATATTCCTCTCCAAATTTGAAATGAATTCTAGTGTTGTTTTCTAGCAATCGGAATGTTTTCTGTGTGTTTTTCTACCAGTCACGGCTTTGCAGTCTCTACTGCGCGTTCGCAATTTCACGTCGTATTCCTTTTACGGTGTTCACACCGCATTGAGCAGCTGTCTTGATTGTAGAATTTGGATGTTCGACACAAATCATAGTCATGGATGGAAATATCTTCCGATCATTGCAGTTCCATTTGACATCACAGTATCTGAAACAACACATTAACACAGACTATCTACAGATTAATTGTATATAAGACCCTGCCAAATACTCAACCACACCACATATTTATGGACACATACAAAGTATCAAATTTAGCCTGAACATCCTGTAAGTTATACGTGTTTAAAAACATGTTCAAAATTATTAGCATTTAAAACTGTCTGACTCGTTCTGTACGTAACTTTACATTGATTAAATCACTGTGCTTCGATACACATTAGGAAAAGTAAAGAATATTTTCTATACTATAATATATTAGTATACTCCTTACCGTCATAACTGCTCAATAGAAGTTCACCAACAGCATTCCATTCGCATTCTTTCATACTGGCAAAGTTTTTCAGAGCGTACAATGTGGTATGCGTGTCCAAGAGACTTATCAATGTATCAATATTTAAAGAGCATTTTCTTTGTTTACAAAACCATTCCACAAAAGTTCTTTCCTTCTGTATTAATTGTGCAACTACAATGAAAACTGGGTCATCCATGGTGTCCTTAAAACAAAGAGTGTGCAGAAACAGATAAAAGATAGTCCTTCAAACATAGTAACTAACGATTACAGAAATGTAGCGATAGACGAACAGATAACATTAAAGACATAAAATCTTAATAAAACATAAAAAAAAAAAAAGTGAAGCCAAAAACGAAAACTTTGACACACCCTTCCATCATGATTTTCATTATTAATACGAATAACTATCACTTAATAACATAATAACATTTGGTAGGCTTCTAATCTCGGTTACATAAGTATTGCCCAAATTTGGTATATGAACGTAAGAGACGTCTTTCTGGAACAGCCTACTACTATGAACGCGCAAGGTTTGTTTACGTTGGTTCAAACAGTCTCGGAATAATTTGATCGAAGAGAGAGGAAAATATGTTCAATTTTGTAATTCTAATCGTATGAAACAATTTTCCAGTTCGGTGTTCTTCGACGACCTGACCGATCATTTTTATTGCCTTCAAATCTTGACAAATATCAACACAGAGAATTTGATAATTCAGTTTTGAATAATCTTAACCCATATCTTCCTAAATAATTTTTTTCTTCATTTGTTGTAGTTTCTCGCTTTAATTAGTCTATTTAGAGTTCAAGTAATATCAAGAAAGCGACAATTTATTTTTCTGACCGTTTAACTGTGCGCAGAAGACCGCCCCAAAAATGGAGCAGTGGGCAACGGAGGGTAGGTGACATGAAAAGTACTAGTGAAGACTAACTGCACTTTTAGTATATATTTACAATCAAAAATGAGAGCGAATTTAAACATTTTGTTCTATTTAGCACTTTCTTATATTTTATAAACTGGAGTAAAAAATATTAATAGCGTATAATTCAGAAAAAAAAAAAACTTTGCATTGTTGTACGGTGGAGTCGCGTGTTTGAGGAGCTCTGCAAATTTAATTAATTTTGAGGTTTTAATTGTGATTTGTTGGTGAGACAGGTGTCTTATCTTGGCTTCCTGCATGTTCTGAACAGGTTGGGGAGCATGGTGGGGTCTGCGGGAGCTGGCCGGCGCTGAGGGGTGTGTGTGGTGTTGTCTTCCTTTCATCACTCAGAACGTTGTGGTGTGGTGCTTTGCTTTCATCGTGTGGTGCCTTGTCCTATGTTTTTGTTTGCAGGGGATCCAGGAAGCAACGTCTAATTTTGATCCATTTCGTATTATATGCATTTCAGCAGAAAATTTTTATGTCAGTTATTAGTCGTTAAAATTCGAATTCAACAATCAAAAATATCATTTTTTATAAATCCTAAACAATGGAAAATAAATATATAAATGCAAACTGTTCACAAGATTTATCCATCTTATTCGAAAATGAAATTTATTGTTCTCAATTCGATAAAAAAATCCCGACAAAGAAAGAATATAACATGCGCAAGACTAGAAAACACGCTACGGAGGAGAAGACTTTACGCACGAGTAGGCTAAATTAAAATCAAATATTTGGGTAATAAAAGGATTCCAAGAGGCATACGAGGTCCTGTAGAAGAGAAACTTTCTTCTATCATTAGTGATTGCGCCAACAAAAATGATTTAACTTCTTGGAAGAAACTGTTCCGATTTGCTTTTGATAATCTATGAATCCCCAGAAACCGAACAACATCCTCAGTCACTAACATAATTAAACAAAATCTCAGAGAGTCTTCTCTAGTAGAATGTCCTGAAACTTCAAGTAAGAAGATCAAACCCGACTTATTTAAATTGATTACAACCAAAATCGCTGATTTTGATACAAGAGGTGCCTTAAGATTACTGATATCCGACGATTCTCTGACTCCTTCGAGTGATGAAACTTTTGTTAGTCTACAAAACAAACATTCGTGCCCTTCCAGAGTTTTAGAAATGCCGGAGCAACCAGAGTGCTTGGCATCTTCTCTCCTTGTAAATTAAGACATGGTATCAAGAACAATGCATAATTTTAAGAGTGGCTCCGCTTCTGAATCGATGGCTTATTCCCTGAACACCTGAAAGACTTAATTTCTAAATCTACAGGAGCATCAGCGTCTGTTTTACTAGGGGAAATCACGAAACTGATTAACACCATTTTAAATGGAAACGTAAATCAAGACGTGTGGAAATACCTTTTCGGAGCCAATTTGTGTGCATTACGAAGAAAAGGATGACGGAATCAGACATATAGCAGTTGGATGTGTTCTTCGACGACTAGCATCCAAGATAGCTATTTCGCATCGTTTACAACCAATGCTCTCAATACTTACAACCACACTAACTGGAGTTTGAAACCAGAAAAGGTAATGAAGCTATTATACATGCCACACGGACATACATAAAGAGAAATGAAAACGCAAACAACGTAATCTTAAAAACTGAAATGCCTTTAATTCGGTGGAAAGAGAGTCAATGCTAAAAGAAGTGAAATTTTTTATGCCACTTTTTTTTTGGGGGGGGGGGGACAAAGCTATGCTTATCCATCAATATTATTTTATGGAGAAAGAACTACCTCATCGCAAGTAGGATGCCAACAGGGAGATCCTGCAGGTCCAATGTCGTTTAGTTTGGCTATTCATCCGATAGTCCAAGCGCTTTGTTCTGAACTGAACGCTTTTTATCTGGATGATGGAACCCTAGGAGGATCGCCGAAAATAGTCATAGAGGACATGAAGCATTTAATTACAGAAGTTAAGAAAATTGGGCTAGAGGTGAATCCATCGAAATGTGAACTCTATTACACATCGGGTAAAATAGACACAGACGTAAAAATCCAATTTAAAGAGCTATTGCCAGGCATACGTATTTTACAGCCAGATGCCACGAAGACGGATATGATCTCCATTCCGAGAAACATATGAATAGTTTCAAAGTAATAACTGAGAGACTAAAAAGTTTACCAAATCACATAGCTTATTTTCTTCTTAAAAATTACTTCAGCATTCCAAAGCTAACGTACTTTTTAAGAACTGTTCCAACATGGAAAAGACCATCTAAGGTTTTACAGATAGATAATTACTTGAAAAAGGCATTACAGCTAATAATCAAACGAAACCGAATGGACACAAGCAAGCCTTCGAGTCCGCCTAGGAAGCCTAAACATACGGAAAGCATCAGACTTGAGCCTACCAGCCTTCCTTTCCTCTTGCCATGGTGTGCGTCCTCTTGTCTCCAATATTTTAAATAGTTCAGCTGACAACGTGGATATACATCACATGGATGAGGCTTTGGAAATTTGGAAGGGGATCTACAACAGTAAAATTCCTGAGACAAAAGAATTACAAAAAAGTTGGGATGCAATAATATTACAGGAAGTAATAGATAATGAAGTAATTCCTGAAAGTATAACTGACACTGTGCGTATGAAAGCTTTACAGAAAAAAAGAGACCGGTGCTTGGTTGCAAGCCACGCCATCTAAAACAATTGGCACATTTTTAGATAACAAAGCTTTTCAAATATGTGTAGCTTTGCGTCTGGGGGTAAATATCTGCCATATATTTACTTGTACATGCCAAAGCAGAATGGATGAAAAAGGGTTACACGCACTAAGTTGTACTAAAAGTGGAGGAAGATTAGTACGCCATGGTGAACTTAACAACATAATAAAACGAACGCTAGCGAGCATTGATTTTCCAAGCATTTTGGAACCACCAGGAATGTTTCGAGAAGACGGAAAGAGGCCAGATGGAATTACCCTAACTCCATGGAAAATGGATCAACGGTTGATATAGGATGCCACATGCGTGGATACGTTTGCACCATCTTATTTGCCATCAACACAAAACGAACACTCCAATTATTCTAAACTGCAAGAAGAGCATCTTATCGTTGCTTTTGCAACTGAAACTATGGGGGGTTTCAGCAAAGCTCACAAATTTTTGAAAGAAAAAGAAAATGAAATGAAATCTTTGTTTTACGTCCCACGGTTATGCCGGTTAGGCTCAAGGAGACGGTGATGATGAGAGATGAGTGAAATGGTGGAATGAAGAAAGTGAGAAAAAACGGGAAAACCCCGAGAAAACCGACTAGCATAGTGAATTTTTGAAAGAACTGGGTTCCAATTTGATTACTAAATCAGGCGACGCCAGAAGCCAACAATTTTTAGTACAACGCATTAGCCTAGCTATACAAAGAGGCAATGCAATTAGCATCTTAAGCTCCTTCCCTTCACACAAGTTAGAAGAAATCTTTTATCTTACTATTCTTCTGGGGGGAACTGGAGGAGATATTTCTTCTCTAGTAGAGTAAAGCGGGGCAAAAGGCCGCACTTAATGATCAGCATGCTCTTGCTGCTATACCAAAAACAATATTGAGATTATCCATACCAGTTAACAAACCTTATTCTTTTGCCTATAAAACAGACTGGGTAGATCTATTGTATATGCAAACATTTATTTTATTGATATTTCTATATAGAAATTCACAAACTAATTACATTATTTGTTAAAATATTCTTCTGATATATGTACATATGGTTTCTATTAATTGTAATTAATATTTTACAGCTTTGCGCGAAAGATAAGAAAATTTCACATTCTCTGAGACGAAAACTTCTAGATATGAACAAATACAATAAAATATTTTATCTTAATATATCTATTTCGTTTGTGTTGCAATGGATGAAACTCCCAGTGCTAAATTTCCATATGAACCTATTTACAAATTAAGACAGATGTCCATTTTTATTCCTTAAAAAAAAAAGTCCATCACCATGGTTTTACAACCATGGGTTTTCACAGTACTGTTTATACTACTTATGTTAAGTAAAAAATTTCATCCAGCTCTTGTGCTGATGGGAAGGATTTTAAAATGCTGATTGCATTTCCTCTCCGTATTGCTAGGCTTATTCGTTGTAGTAAATAGTGTTTGCTTATTGGGTTGCCTGACTTCTTAATTAAAGTTGATCCTAATTCATTGAAAAATTCACTGGCTTCTTTGCTAAAAATCCCCATCGTTTCTGTAGTAAAGGCAACAAAAAGATGATCTTTTTTCAGTCTGGAGTACTTTGTATGTTTCCGTTTAACGGCTGTTTCTGCTGCATTTCCTGCTTCCTCACAAGTTAGTGGTATGTATGAAGGAGCGAAAGTATCAACACATGTTACATCCCATACAAGACTCTGGCCCATTTTTCAAGGGATTAAAGTTACTCTGTCCGGTCGTTTACCATCATTTCGAAACAATCCTTGTGGCTCTATGATGCTAGGAACATCAATGTTGGCGAGTGCTCGTTTGATTATTTGGTTTAATTCCATGTGACGTGTGATTCTCCCAGCACTTCTAATGCAGCTCAAAGCATGTAAGGCTTTCTCGTCCACTCGATCTTGGCACGTACATGTGAATGGGTGGCAAACATTTAGTCCCAAACGTAATGCTACACATATTTTGAAAATATTATAATCTAAAACAGTTCCGATTTTTTTTTTTTTTTTTAAAGGGTGTAGCTTGTAACCAGGCGCCAGACTCTTTTTTCTGAAGTGCCTTTAGGCGAGCAACGTCATATGTATTTTGTGAAATTACCTCCTTTCCAGCTATCTCGTTTAGCAGGATTTCATCCCATTTTCCTTGTGATTCCTTGGCCTCTGGAATAGCATTATTATAGATGACTTTCCGTAATTCCAATGCTTCCGGCAGATGAGGTATTTTCACTTCGTCAACTGAAATTTTCAAGTTGTTGGAGACTAGTGACAACACCCCACAGCAAGAAGACAGAAACGCAGGAAGGCTCAAATCGGATGCTCTTCGAACACCCAAACCATCGAATCGTATTGGCAAACTTGCCTGAGCCCATTGACTTTCATCCAAAACCTGATTTATTATTGATTGTAAAGATGTTTTCAGGGAACCATCCAATTGAAGAACCTTTGATGGGAGAAGCCATGTGGGAGTGGTACGCAAAAAGTAAGTTAATTTGGGGACACTCAGAAAATTTTTTAGGAGAAAGAAGGCTATATGTGATGGTAGTCCCTTTAATCTATCTGTCATCATTTTTAAACCGTTCAAATGGTCTTCAAAATAACTTTCACACACATCTTCAAGTAGTTTTCTTCATTTTTTTGCGGTTGTTGTAGAGTTGAAATAAAGGTTTGTAACGAAATAAAACAATATGTAACATAATGGGTGTCATTATAGCCGTTTGCGTTGGCATAATCCCGTTGCCCCGTTGCGATCCAAGATGCAAAATATCAGTGCAGATTATGAGTAGCAGCATTGCTCGATGCAAATCAGCACCTGCGATTGTGCATGTTCTGTTTTTTCGTTCGTTTAATGATTTTCAGAATATTATATAATTGTTGTGTATTTCTCTCTCTTATTTTCGTTCCTATAACTTTGCAGTTAGTTGGTCCCTTACGCATTTATATTTTATCAGCATACCGTGTTCACGACAGCTCTGTAAGTGTGGTAGGCTATGTGTGTAATACAGAAGGGTAAGCGGGGTCAGGGGAGCGAAAGAACTGCGTTCTTCTGGTTTTACAGAATCCGATTTAAAGGTGCAGTGTCAGCTGTTATTAAGTCTTTTCGTGAATTAACGTCACAATTTAAACAGGTTTAAGGCATATAGTGTCGCAAAACTAGAAGAATATAGCCGTATTTCTGAGATTCTTTTAATTAGTTGTCACCATTTCTTACTTGCGCTAATTCTTGTCATAAAATATGAAACAACCAATGTAATGATGTGCCGAAGTCATGTGGAAAGTGACGGTAGGTTTTATAATTCTTCCTAATGCACAGTGAAGTGAACGCTAAGAAACAAGTGCATGTCAAGTTATGTTGAAGTTGTGTAAGTTCCGCTTTCTGTTTCGAATACGGTATTGTTGTCTGAATAAATGGAATGTTTATTAGAAAAGCGAACAGCTTATGAGTTCACACTGTACTGTATGATTTTTTTTTTTTGGGGGGGGGGGAGGATTTTCTTATTTAACAGTTGTCCTTGACGTATGTGACTAAGAAGGATACAAGTAGTAGTATTTGCAATAACGTACTTTCAGCTTAACATCTGAACACATTTTTTTTTTGTAGTTATTATAATTTGGAGAGTTGATTTAGTGTGCTGAACCATTGAAACCGCGTAATGTGGTAGTATGCGTAGTGACTTAAAATTCCTTTTAGGTCTTATTCAATTTGCAATTTTTACAGTTACGTATTCCCAGAATGAACTAATGTTTACCAACTTCGCTGTAATCATGGGGTGAAAAGGAAACTAAAAATTTCAAGGTTGAGTGAGAGTAATAAATGGCTGATAAATTATGAAAGTTTCGTAGCTCTGCTTTCCTTGCCTGCTATTTCAGGGAAATTAGCAAAAAACGTGTTGAAAGCTTAGAACATTTGATTGAAAGATAAAAAACATGCGACCCGTAGAAGCAAATTTAAGAGCATGTTGACTGTAACTGCTGTGGGTATTAGTGATTTCGTCAATGGACATTTTTATATTTTAACAACGCAACTTTATTTATTTAACGAATTGATTTGATTTTAACGTAATCGTAAGCATGTCGGTTGTGTGAAAGTCGAAGGAATGTTATCATTTTTCGTGTGAGTATGGATGTCAGTATTTCAGATGACAATATTGGTCTTTGCTACAGGATACCACCCGTTCGACTGTCCACAAATATAGTGTCGTGAATTCCCTTTTTTGTTGTTGTTTTTTGTGCCCCTCTTAAAAGCATTATTGTTTTTTTTTTTTTTTTTTTTTTTTGTGCCTGTTAACCTAAAATGGCATGTCCAGTTCGTTTGTTGAATAACTAGGGTGTGCCTTTGGTGCATCAGTCTCACGTTCAGTACCCGATAGGAGATCATGAGACGTATTATACAATAATCAAATTGACACTGTGTTGTCTGGTGTAGCTTGACCGTAGACTGAAACGTAAGTAGTAAGAAAAGTCTTAAAGTGCCTTTTATATAGCAATGCAAGAATGCATTTAATGAAAGGTACGTTTGTAAGTGTCCGTTTAATTTGGTACACTGCATGTTGTGTGCATACAGTCTCAATCTACAGATATATATGTTAATATCTATATTATAGTCTTATTGAAGCGTCTTTCAAATTATCACTAATTAATTAACCAATTAAAACGAAAAGTCAAAATTTTACATATTTTCCCATATCTGCTCATATATCACGAATTACCCTCATCGGAACACAATCATCTTGGTATCATTCAATCTACAGATATATATCTTCATATCTATATTATAGTCTTTCTGAAACGGTTTTCAGGTTATCACTAATTAATTAATCAATTAAAACGAAAAGTCAAAATTTACCATATTTTCTCACGTCTGTTCATATATCACGAGTTACCCCCCTTTGAACCCAATCACCTTGGTATCATTCAATCTATAGATATATATACCTTCATATTTCTATTATAGTCCTGTTGAAACGGCTTTCAGGTTATCACTAATTAATTAATCAATTAAAACGAAAACTCACAATTTTACATATTTTCCATATCTGGTCATAAATCACGAGTTACCCCCCCCCCCCCGAAACACAATCATCTTGGTATCATTCAATCTATAGATATATATGTTCATATCTATATTATAGTCTTGTGGATGCGGCTTTTACTTTATGTATAATTAATTAATCAATTAAAACGAAAAGTCAAAATTTTACATATTTTCCCATATCTGCTCATATATCACGAGTTACCCACCCGGGGACACAATCACCTTGCCATCATTCAATCTATAGATATATACCTTCATATCTATATTATAGTCTTGTTGAAACGGTTTTCACTTTATTAATATTTAATTAATAAATTAAGACGAAAAGTAAAAATTTTACATATTTTCATATATCTGCTCATATATCACAACTTACCCTCCTCGGAACACAATCATCTTGGTATCATTTAATCTATAGATATATACCTTCATATCTATATTATGGTTGTGTTGAAGTGAGTTTCACTTTTGGACTAATTAATTAACTAATTAAGGTGAAATGTCAAAATTTTCCATATTTACGATTATTCTTTCACATATCATGACTTATCCCACTCGAGTCTCAATCATCTTACTGTCATTGACTCCTTAGATATATACCTTTATATCTATATTATAGTTGTGTTAAAGCAGATTTTACTTTTGGACTAATTAGTTATTCAATTAAGGTGATATGTCAATATTTTCCATATTTTCCCATATCTGCTCATATATCACGAGTTACCGCCCGGGAACACAATCATCTTGGTATCATTCAATCTATAGATATATACCTTCATATCTATATTATAGTCTTTTTGAAACGGCTTTCAGGTTTTCACTAATTAATTAATGAATTAAAACGAAAAGTCAAAATTTTACATATTTTCCCATATCTGCTCATATATCACGAGTTACCCTCCTCGGAACACAATCACCTTGACATCATTCAATCTACAGATATATACCTTCTATATTATAGTCTATATCATATCTATATTATAGTCTTGTGGAAACGGTTATCACTTTATTAATATTTAATTAATACATTAAAACGAAAAGTAAAAATTGTACATATTTTCATATATCTGCTCATATATCACAAGCTACCCTCCTCGGAACACAATCATCTTGGTATCATTTAATCTACAGATATATACCTTCATACCTATATTATGGTTGTGTTGAAGTGAGTTTCACTTTTGGACTAATTAATTAACTAATTAAGGTGAAATGTCAAGATTTTCCATATTTACGATTATTCTTTCACATATCACGACTTACCCCACTCGAGTCTCAATCATCTTGCTGTCATTGACTCCTCAGATATATACCTTTATATCTATATTATAGTTGTGTTAAAGCAGCTTTTACTTTTGGACTAATTAATTATTCAATTAAGGTGAAATATCAAAATTTTCCATACTTTTCTATTATTCTATCATATATCAGGAGTTACCCCCTCCAATCTCAATCATCTTGGTGTCATTGACTCTCTGGATATATACCTTCATATCTATATTATAGTCGTGTTGAAGTGCCCTTCATTTTGTGACTAATTAATTAATCAATTAAAACGATGGTTCAAAATTTTCCTTATTTTTTTATATTTAATCATCTTTCACGAGTTATACCCCTCGAATTACAATCTTCTTGCCATCGTTAATTCTCTTGATATACGGGCTTAATATCTGTATTATAGCGATGTTGAAGCGGATTTCACGTTATAGATAGTTAATTAATCAATTAAAATTAAAATTCAAAATTTTCTTTATTTTTGAATATTGATATCTTGTGTTACCACTATGTAATCATAACGATCTTGATATAATTTTATTTCTTCTTATGCACTTTTGTGTTTGCATTGTTGCTAATTTCAGCAACTATTTAATTAATTGTTGCTGAATGAGGAATTAATTTTGTAATTATTAATTAATGAAAATTAATGTGTAATGTTTATTGAGTTTCTGGTGCTGTTTCTTGAGTCTTTATGCATTTATTATGTATCTGTTGTAGGTTGTTTGCATGGTTAACATTTTTTAATTTCACCTAATAGCATTTTAATTTGTCTAATGATTTTTTATTAGTTAATAAATTAAGTATGTTGCTGAAATAAAGTATGCATCTCGATGAGTTACATATCGCACTTTTTAATGAACGAAACTGCTTTTTATTGAACAAGTAGATATGTCACACTATTCAGGAAATGAAGGAGTTTGCTCAGCATGTTACAAGCAATTCTATCCATTAAAGCGTATAAGTAAGGTTGATTACGTATTATTCAAATGTGTTTTCAAATTTCAGAAAGGCACGGTGACTCAGTGGTAAAGCGCGTACTTCTGGTGTGCATGCGCAAAGCCTCTGGTTATATCCCCTGCCAAAGTGTTTGTGGTGGATAACCACTGGGTTTTCTGAAGATACTCGCGTTTTGTCCCACTTCCTGATTCCAACATCATCATTCCCTTGGTTTAATTATTGTCTCCCTTATCCTAAAGGGCATAATCATAGGACGTTAGAATGAAGGATTTCATTTTTCTTCTTTCAAATTTACTCCAATAAGAATAAAATTTTCTTTTCTGCATATCTTGATATGAATTATATATATCATCTCCCTTTAGAAACCCTATTTCTAAATCTTGGTCGTCTATATCATGGCCAAACTTAGTGGTGTTCCATCCATTACTTGATGAGATTTTGTCCCCCATAAAGAAAGACACAGTGACTGAAATATTTAATATATACAGGAATTTTTGGTAAATCCGACTCTTTAAGAATCATAAACAGACATGATAGAATACGTTCAGAGTAATGTTTCGTTTATTTAAGTTAAGTTAAATAATTGAAATATTCATTTGCAACAAAGCTTAGTTATTAGATCAATTAAAATAAATAAGTTAATTAATAAATAAAGCATAATGTAGGTAGTTTCTTATTAACGTTATATTACATATCATACACACTCTTCTACTTAATTTTACGCAATGACTAATGTTGATAAGCTATATGTTGATAGAGTGTAGGGAATACTCCTTGTAGAATTACTGAAGTATTATCAAATAATATAAGTTTAATCATTCGCTTGTAGGATATGATCCATTGATTGGGTTATTGTAAAAAGTCCAATTTTAGCATTGGAGAGCAATACAATAACCCGAACACTAGAATTTGTACTGACTTGGGATGGACAAGGTCTCCTGTGTTAGCTGTGAAGGAACTTTCATCCATTTTACTGCCTTTTCCCATCAACCACACATCGTCACAGGAAACCTACCAGTCGGGTTCTTTATGGTAGCGTACAGAGGGACCAAATAACAAATTTTTATTATCTCTGCTACTATGGAACTAACATTGCCTTTTTTTACTGAAAAATAAAACAGCAATGAAACAGATGTACAGGAACAAATTTTGTTTTCAAATATTGAAAACAGAAAACATTGTCGAGCTCTGAAATGCATCTCGTGTCATCCGAGTTTCATTCATATATTGAGGAGGTTTCGTATAAAACCTTACTTGTTTCTATTTGCGTCCGTAAACTTATTTATTTTTGTATTTTCAGACACTACTTTTTCGTTTTCTTTGCAGCCGCCTTTATTATTTTTTCCGAGTCTCTGTGTTTCATCTTCGCACATGAAATAAGTTATTCATTATTATTATTATTATTATTATTATTATTATTATTATTATTAAAAAAATAATAATAACAATAATAATAATAATAATAATAATAATAATAATAATAATAATAATAATAATAATAATTTTTTGTTTGTTGCATTATCGGATACTACATGATCTTACTTTATCTTAGTTAATATTAGTTTTTATTTATGGTATGTCATTTTTATTCAAGTATGTAATCTAACTTTATTGTGTGTTGATTTTTCAATTTGGTTAAATATGTCATGTACCCGCGGCTGCACCTGTGGCTGTGTATGTTGTTTGCTGCCTAATAAATCAAATCAATTATTATTATCATACTGTGTTAAAGGTAATAATTTATCAACAGTGTCCTAAAATTTATTTTAAATCGGCTAGTCAAATTTAGTCATGATACAACTTCAGTTTAAAAACTTTCGAGAGGTCCAAGTAGGTCTTCATGCATTGTCCAGACATACATTATAAAATACATGTATGTGGTACATACAATAAGAGAGCAGTATATACTATCTATTGAGATAGAAAATCTACAAACACTACATACTATGTAAGAATCTGATAAAATATAATTTTTTAAATGTTTCACTTTCGCTGTAACACGATTGACATTGTATTGTATCATTTCAACTGTGCATTGTTTCACTTGCGTTACTGCAATGCATTTAATTTTGTTCTGAATTATTTACATTAATTTTAAAAAAGGAATTTTTACAATCATGTCTTCTTTTTTAAAAGAAATAAGAAACAAGTTACAACAAATCGTGCTAAAAAGGCACAAGAAGAACAAAATTACATTTTTAAAAAATCCACTTATACATGTATAAATATGAAAAACATGAGGAGACTGTCATATGCAATCGTTTGACTCCTTTTCTTCAGGAACTAACGTAATATTTTAATATAATATTTTTGTCATTTATATATATGTATATATAATATTATATGAAAATTGAAGAAATCATAAAATAATGCTAGTGGCAGGTAAAAAAAAAAATCCGATGATATAAAGTGACAAGTTGCAAGACTTACATCCCTATTAGCAAAATCAGTTGGCCCAACCTTGGGAAAATGGGGGCGATGCGACATACCAATCGTGGAACAAAATCAGGTTTGGCAGCTTTGGCAACCATTTCCCACCTATACCAATTTAGACCAACTTTTGACAACCACCTCCCGACGTTGGGCTAACCAAATCCCAATGACACTGAGAATGTTGAGCCTTCGTTCACCCGACCAAATCCTACCAGTCCCCTTACGGTAGCCCAGACAAACCCAGGGCAGAGGATGAAGCTATTGAAAATCCACAAACAAGATACAAGATCCATTTTTATTACAAAGTTCTAGACGTGATTGTGTTAACTTTAAGAAAAAGGTTTGAGCAACTTAACCATCACAGCAAGTATTTAGATTTTCTTTACGTTATAAGTAATCTTAAAAATATGCCACCTAAACTTTTGTCTGAAAAGTGAACTAAACTTGCCAGAATCTTAACACAAGAAGAATCGAAAGATAATTAACCCCAGTGATTTGAAAGGCGAACTGAAAGTGTTATCCGCTATAATTAAGCCTCAAAGTACACCAAAAGAAACTTTAAAATTAAAGAACATGACTTTGCTCCCAACGTTAGTATTGCACTTAGGATTTTGTTCACCTTACCGGTAACAGTAGCAAGTGGAGAAAGAAGTTTTTCGAAACTTAAGCTTATTAAAAACTATCTACGTTCTTCCATGTCTGAAACACGCTTGAGTGGTCTAGCGATGATATCAATAGAAGTCGAATTGTCTGAAACATTGGATTATGTGAATGTGAGAAAGGAATTTGCTCATATCAAAGCAAGAAAAGTTTCTTTCAATTAAGATATGTTAAATTTATGTATCTCTATTGTGTTTTACTACATTATAAGACTTACGATAACCACTTTAATTTTGCCGTAATATCTGATTCACAATTTACCTTCATGCTCCATTCTCTATTGGAGACACCCCCTGATATAAAATAAGCTTAAAATTAAAATTCTTAGTCGCGACTAAACCATTTATTATTATTATTATTTCCTATATGCGCTGCTGTATATCATACATACACAGCGAAATCGAGAATTGTAAATATTGTGTCACGTATGGAATCGTTTAAATATTACGTATGCATTCGAGAGAGGTAGATCAATTTTATTTTATTTTATTTTTTAACTTTCCCATTTCATACATGTTTTTAAATGGAACATCTTCTCTTTCGTGACATTTGAATGTCTTCTGTTAAAATAAGGGTTCCAGATTACAGGGGCGGTATGTGAAAGTACCGCCCAGGGCAGTGAAACTGCTATCGCCGGCCCCGCCATTAGTCAACGATAAAACAAAGTGGCCGAGTGGTGGGAAAAGTGCTTTTCTTAGAGCGGTTCCCCGGCATTTAGCCAACGCTAAAGTAACGTATTTCTTGGTTGGAAAAACAGTCAATTCTAGTCTTGTTGCGTGAAGGTCGGGAGAAGATTTAGCATACCATATATTTAACCAACATTGGGCCAACGTAAGTTTTTCCGCTATAGGCTCGCACCGACCATCACCCACCCTTTTGACCAAATCCCACTCAATTCCCAACGGTGGGCCAACCAACCTTGATACTAGGGATTATTGTTAGGAAAGTACTCTTTTTAAAGGTCCTATACACTGCTTTAATTATATCTTTTCACAAATTTGATACGTATTTTATACAGGCAATTGTAACTAAACACAATCGATGAAGCATTTTTTATACAACAGAGGTAAGGTCATAATCTTAGCAGATATTACGCATATATATTTATGGTAAAAACAGGTAGCTTTCTTATTCATTATTTCATTTCAAACACGCCGTAGCAAAGGGAGGGCCCTGGGTGTCAGTACTTACCCCAGAAATTTCTGATGTTAGTAGAAAGTTCGGTTTTGTTTGTTTCTCTCTCTACATTAAAATCTAGCTCATTTAAGTATGTTTTCACTTAACCTGTTTAAAACAATTAGACCATATGGTAATCGAGATTATTAATGACGTACCTAATTTATTACAAGCTCTGTTTTCAACAATCCTTTTACTAGTAAGATTACGTACTACCGTTTACATACCAATACACAATACCACGCTCAAAATTAGCTGCAAAAATATTTTATTTGCTTCCAAATCCTTTATTATATTATTATTATTATTATTATTATTATTATTATTATTATTATTATTATTATTATTATTATTATTGTAAATAAACAGCCCGGGTCCATAAACGGTCAAGGGTAGCGATTCCCTGGAAGGAATATATATATAACTGTTCTTCGATTATTTCAACGAGAAGAGTCGATAAAAGTGTTTTCAGTCAATATATTAGACCAATAATCTGCTCTCAATCTATTGTTAGTACAAACTAGCTAATTTCACCAAGTGCTTCAGCGGATAAAAAAAAAAAAAAGCTTCCTGATATATTATACCATTTTTCTCTATAGAGATCAATATTAAAACCGGAAGTAATTATAAATTTTAAACACTCTCGGCTTTGGTAGTACGTTACGGGTGGTTATGATTTTCTTAACTGGGATCCTGAATTGATTGCAAAACGTCGGTTATTACCATCTGTTACCGTTTTTCTTCTATGGCGATGAGCATTGAAACCTGAAATGGTTGATTTGAACCACCTGTGGTTTCAATTGAGGGTGAACGGGACGGATAGTTCCTAATTTTTAGACGTTGAATCTATTGCAAACTATAGCTTCTCGATATGTCTTATGAGCTCCTTCGTTTCTAAGCGGTTAGCATACGCACCTTTGGCATGGGAGACGTGGGTTTGATTCCCGCAGGATGTTCAGTGCTTCGGATCCGACGTTAAGCAATAGGTCTACGTCTCATATACCCTCGCTGCAGAAAAGGAATTACTTTTCTATCTCTTTTATTCTAAATAAAACCACAGTTCTTGTTAACCAATACCTATTTTGTATTTATACGGTATTTAACGGCTTGTTGTTACAATATTCGTAAGACGTATTTATAATTACATAAGTAACTTATTTATGTCAGTAACAAGACCCCCGTTGCTCGCTTTGCACGACCTCAGACGATGCGGCCAGTATGTTGGGAGCCACTGGTTTAAACTGCTACAGAATTGTTATTGATTTGTGAATATTGGTCTATGAAAAAAATTGATCCTGAAACAGCGCGGGAGCAGGAAGATTGGGTGCAGGTTAATTCGGTGTAGAAAATCTTCGTGTAGGAAGATTCGGTGCATGGAAAATTTGGTGTACAGAAAACTCGGTGTAGTGCATACTACGGGTAAAGAAATATTCGTATAGTAGAATGTACGATTAATTAGAAACTTTGAAATTAAGGGAATGTATTAGTTTTAAGTTCAAACTTTGTATCTACTGCCTACTACAAGGAATTGAAAGAAATATGATCGTGAAATAATTTGAATTCAAGATTTCAGCATTTTAATATTTCATGACTTACATGACGAAAACTTAGTTTTTCGATGTCCATCCGTGTGATTTCGTGAAGCGACCACCACCACCTATCGACATTTAATTTGAAACTTAAGTTTTTATGCTGTTTTAGAGGGTGTCTTCTAGAATTTTCTACTTCCAAAAATAATTGTAGGTTACTGGAGGAGTAAAGTTGAAAATTGCAGATTTTTCGAAAACGGTTACATGTGGGTCGCTTCTATAATAATAATAAGAAATTCAAATGCTCCACTTTCAAGTTGCAGTCGCTTGAAACGACTTTTGAAAATAGGAATATTGTTCAATATTTAACCCCTTCGCCACCAACAAAAATTCGCCAACTTGTTGGAGGAGCCAGAATTTCTTGAAGAATAATATAATTTTTCAAGCCCATTTCTCAAGGGGCCGCGGTGGCTCAGTGGTAGAGCGTTCACCTCTGGTGCTTGGGGTCCCGGGTTCGATCCCAGCCCCCGCCAAGTGAACTTTGTGGTGGACAAACACCGTGTGCGTGGGTTTTCTCGGGGTTCTCCCGTTTCCTCCCACTTTCTTCATTCCACCATTTCATTCATTACTCATCATCACCGTCTCCTTTAGCCTAACCGGCATAACCGTGGGACGTAAAACTCAAAGATTTCATTTCATTTTTCAAGCCCATTTCTCATCATTTATGCAAGCTCGCTTGATGCTAGATTTATAATGAATGATGCAGCTCACACAAGAAGTCCACAACATGCTGTAGGATTTTTTCTAGAAATTCAAAATGGCGGAAGGCAGCCATATTGAATTTTAAGAGTTCGTCGTTTTTCGCCTGTTTTCCTAGATATTTTCAAGCTGTTTTACTTTACATTGACCTTGGGTAATAATACAAAATTGTACGCCAGTGTACGTGCACAAATGGCCGCTGCAACCATATTGGATTTAAAGAGTTCATCTTTTTCACCTATTTTCCTAGATATTTTCAAGTTGTTTTACTTCACATTGTCATTGGGTAATAATATAAAATTGCACGCCAGTATACATGCACATACTAAACAAAATGGCCGCCACAGCCATATTAAATTTTTAGACTTCATATTATTTCACTATTTTCTTTGATGTTTTCAAGCTCTTACACTTTACATCTCTATTGGGCGATAATACAAAGTGGTAGGTACATATAATAAACAAAATGGCTAACGGCAGCCATATTGGAATTTCAGATTTCATGGTATTTTACCTATTTTCCTTGATATTTTCAAGCTGTTTTACTTGGCATTGCTATTGGACGATAATACAAAATTTATATAAATAAAGAAAATATCCATACTGAAAATTTACAACTCGTCTCATATTACTATTTTCTTTCATAGTTTTAATATTTGTTTTGTTTAAATTACTCAACCATTGATTTTATTACGTAAATTGGATAAACCAACGTACATTATAATAAATACAAAATTTTAAAGATTACTTGACATAAAAATGTTTGACATTTGTTTCTTATGAATAGTATGGAAATGTCGCCACAATACAAGCATACATTTGTTCTATTATGTATATATGACACTTTAGGCTTCAAAAAACACAAGATTCGTTTCACACTACACACAACAAAGTTCTTTCCAAAGTCATTTGGACATGCCATGGAACTTTTTGAAACAAAGAAGTGAACAAAGTCCTGGGAGATCCTTAAACCCATCACACACGAAAGTCGTCATCACTCGCTTCTTGCCCTTGTGACACTCCCTACACCTTTTTTGTTGTTTTCTTGTTCCCTGTTACTGACGTCACAGTTCCAAGTCTCACATGGCAGTGACTAACTTTGGATACTTCTCTGGAGCTTCTACCTTCCTCACAAAAACTGTGTACTGTGGGGAATATTTTGTCGGAAATTCATCACACAGAGTTCTGATGAATAAGCAGAGGGAACATTCCTTCTATTTGCATGTTTGTACAACACACGTGCATTTAGTGCCATTCTTTGCAACATGTGAAGTTCAAGCTTTTTGAACCACGTGTAACTTTTTCGTGTGCAGTCATATGGCTCAATGTTCTGATCTATGACATCTACCGAACCCATGTGAGTATTATAGTGTTCTATGAGTTCTGGCTTCTTGAAATCCGTTCTTCTTCCACCTTTGAGGTACTGTTCCTCACTTACAAAACCAGCAGCGTGTTTCGTACTAGTACATAAACATCACGTTTATCTTTATACCTCGCAAGTAACTTGTTGTTTTGCCTCACGAAACAAAATTGATGTTCTTCCAAAGGAACATTGGGAAGTTCATTTGGAACTCCTCTGGCAGGTCTTATTGTTCCTGTGGCATATGTATTCACAGTCAGTAAAGAATCGCAAAGCCTATCAGACATATACCAATTGTCCAAAATTATTTCCCGACCTTGGTTCAACAAACTCTGTGCCAGAAAAACCACAACTCTTTCTGACATTGACAATAACTGACATCATAGACGTCCTTTCCAATATACACTGAGAAAGTTCCACGTGTATCCTCTCAACTGAGGATGCCCTGATGAGAGACAGAATAATTTGATGCCAAATCTAGATCTCTTAGATTTCATATACTTCCGAAAATGTAGGCGCCCGTTAAACAGAAGACACTCACCAACTGCAAACACCGTTCCAGGATCTGCAAGGATTTGAGTTTTCTCTGAGGTTTGGCAAAGAACTGTGCAAGTCTTGTCAAGGGCGAGTTAGACCGGTATGCATTTGGATCCGAGAACCGTAAAAATGTTAAGATGGAAACAAACCTGCTCCTGCTCGTTATGTTTCTGTGAAACACACTAGGACCATTTAGCAAAATGTCTTGAATCCAATAATCTTGAATTTTAGGTTTCTTCACAATGTCCATTATGAACACAAGGGATAGAAATGTGTAGAACTCACTAACGATCAAACCTTTCCATCTTATTCCGTTTACTTTCATATTCTCATTATGTGTTTCAATGAAATATATACCTGCCTTCTCATTTATCCACTTGCACATAAAACTAGCTATAGACTCTGGAACAAAAGCCTCAAAACAGTCCACAGCTGACTTACAACTATCGAGATCCAAAGGTGGCGTAACTCCTTCATAATCACCGAAAAACTGAACCAAAGGGTCGGGTCTTGTATCTTCATGTGGACCAAGCACAACTGTCCAGCCAGCCATATCTATTGGTTCCTGTTCTTCCTCATCTTCACCCCCTGAAGAAGTCGGGCACTCGCTAACTGATTCCTCCTCATCCCCACCTTCAGGTTGATATTCGGGATCTGATTCTTCATCTGCAATGATAATTGACACATTTTTTTTTTTTTTAGTTATTTGTACTCTAAATTTAAAGCATATCAAACAGGGTTGGACCCACCTGAAAAAAAAAACACTTTAAAACCCACCTGGGGTTTTCACCTATTCCTTAGTATATTATTGATACAACTAAGGTGATCACACTGAAAGTAACTTAGACTTTTTTTGGGCGAATTAGAGGCTTTCACGTTGAAGTATACAACATTCAACATAAGACCTTTATAAAGTTCTGAATGCACTAGATGAATTAAAAAAAAAAAAAAAAATCTTACTTTACCTTGAGTTAGTTATAGAACAAATTAATGTATGGATTATGCTTATAGCCTATTTGAAGTAAAATAAGCAATTTTGTACTTTAGAAAATATTTTCCGTGAATAGTGTGCTCGTCGACTTCGTGACACTGAGGGACATTATCACTCATACGTTTGACGGGTTTAAGGTCATAGATGCCGGTACTAATAGTACATATGTAAATACATTAGTAAAACTATTAGTATTATTTGTTACCTTTGATGTAAAACACAAGTTTCTTCAACTAAAATTTGGTTTTCCAACAATAACAGTTCAGTCATTTATTGCTACTCTTCAAATAGGCATTCTGTAAAATCAACACCAGCAATAGCGTAAAAATTCTTGTCAAATTTAAGAAGCTTAATGCTCGGGGTTCCAAAGACTATGTAACGCTTACTATTTCAGGTGCTGAGTTCAAATTTCCGTACTAGTGGAAGTTTTGATATACACGCCGTGAAAGAAGTGCTCGGGAAATTCCCGAATTAAACGCAGAAGGATCGGAAATGAATACTTCAACAATAAAACTATTTATTTTACGCTTAAGCATGCCATACGTCCCGTAAAAAAACGGAAAGTCCCGTTTTTGGCCCCAAGTGTCCCGCGTCCCCGTAAATTTAGTCGGGACAGGGAAATGTCCCGTATTTTAACTCCGTTCCATTTCTGCTATTAGTATCAGCTTATTCGAAAAGCAGGGCTCATAACAAGTCACGTTTTTAACTAAAAGTTACTTTTTTTCGTTGGTCACTAAAAGTTACTTTTTTTTTTCAAATTTGTCACTAAAAGTTACTTTTTTGGGAGGTAAAGTGATTTTTTCGTGTGATTTATGTTTTGCATTTGCAGTTTTCTAAGAAAAATAAAAATAAATAGAAAAAGCCAGAAACTTGTTACTCATTACTCTTCTGAAAGCTTCAGTATTTGCTGCCACATGTGAAACAGTCAGCTTTATTCTCACTTCAACTTATTCTTTCTAAAGCACAGTGGATGGTTGGTGGATGCTTAAGCTCCCAAGATGGGGTTGAGAGCCCTCCTGTGTCCATTCTTTCTTCTATCATAATAGTCTTTAGTTTTTCTCGTAATAGTTAACGCTCCGCTCAACGTTGTGTCTGTGTGTGTATTTGTGTGGTACATCATGCTCGTCTTGTGTTATCAGCGTGTCTGTCGGTCACGAATGTCACGAAAGAGTCACGAAATTTAGCTTTTGGATCACGTTTTTTTATCTGTACAAAGGTAAGTACAGATTGGAAAATTTTGTTTTATAAAACGTCAAAATTCACCACCAAAATTGTCTATGGTCGGCTTCAGACGCTACCAAATCGCATGCAAACCACACTTCTATCGCATCAATGAAAATTCGGCCTAATTCGCGCCCAAATTCACTCTTGAGAGTGTTGCGAAATTTTATGATTTGGTAAAGAAAAAGTCACGAAATTTCATTATGCTTCTTGTATGTTCTTCTTAAGAGTAGGTATGAATTTGAATATTTCATGGCTTTGAGAACTCTCAATGCAGTAGGTATGAATTTGTATATTTCATGGCTTTGAGAACTCTCAATGCTAAGTTAAATATAATGACTGGGATGAAGAAATTCGGAAGTAGCCCAGAACTGGTTCCACTTAGAAGTTTCTTACATCTGCTGAGTTTGCTTACCGTAACTAGAAAGCATACTTAGAAAACTTAAGAAAGGAGGAAGCTCAAAAAGAAGAAGTAAAAAAGAAAAGATGAAACAAAACAACGAATAAAGAGAGAGGTGATGGAGAAATTGACATGAAAAATGGGGCATGATGAGAGTTTGGTCACTTTTTCGTGTGTTTTTGGTCACTATTTGGTCACTTTTCAACTATTTACTAGAGACCAGACCACTATATCCCTGGAAAAGTGAAAAACAAAAAATTCTGACATTGGCTGGGAATCCTGTAGTTAGTGAATGAACAGTACGCTGTTGCATGTAACAGTTTCGAGGAAGTTATTACATCACCCTGTTCGATTTGATAGCGAGCGAAATTTGCAATGCTACTTTTTCCATTGCACTTGATGGAAACTCGGATTCTCTTCGGAACATTAAAAAAGGAAAAAAAAAGAAAGAAAGAAAGAAAGATGGCTTTGAGTGTTTCTACATTTACAAACACAGGAAAGATGACTGACCTTTTCTCCAGCAACACATTAGATAAGTTAGCAATAATTATAATCTTTTTCAGAGGTTAGGGGAACCGAATTGTGCTTTGGTCCAGGTCCTACAAAAATGTAAATCTGGTTCTGACAATTACACACGACACAGGGAGAAAAATCAGCTTTTCATCAGATTAAACTGACGAACGTAATTTTGACAAATACAGCCATGTAAATAAATATTGCTAAACGCGCGAAGAATATTGAAGGTAGATTGTACCACTGATTTAAATAATTAGCATATTGTTTTCCTGTAAAGCATTTTTATAGCACATCTTAAGTTTTTAGGCATCTTCAGTCTATACAATTAATTGCAGGGTACGAACAGAGAAAAGCAGCTGCTGCTTAGTGAACTTTCACCTATTATATTCTTTAAAAAATTAAGTTAAAATTAAATCGTTTAGTTTTAGTCTCACGATTATGCCTGCTATGCTCAAGGTGACGGTGATAATGACAAATGAATGAAATGACGGAATGAAGAAAGTGGGAGAAAACGTGAGAATCCCGAGAAAACCCACGCACAAGGTGTTTGTCCACCACAAAACTTACTTGGCGCGAGCTGGGATCGAACTAGGAACCCCATGCACCAGAGGTGAACACTCTACCACTGAGCCACCGCGGCCTATTATACTTTTGTTCATAACCAGACTACAATTCATTCATTGCATTGTGTTGGAAAGTTAAGGGGGGGGGGGGTTCTGAGATATCCCGTATTCTCATGGAGAAAATATGGCAGGTTTTTTACGCTGGAAGATGTTAATTTCATATAAGGCATTTTAAAACATTTATTTATTTCATACAACATGAATTGTATCTTTGTTTTAAATTAATAGACCCCTTTTGGTATTCATATTTAGCGAACGTCAGTCAGGCTTCTGGATGACTTGATCTACATTTGTTCATTTGTCTGCCGAGCTCCTTCATGGCTATGCGGTTAGTGTATGCGTCTTCGGCGTGGGACCCGGGTTTTCTTCCCAGAGGAAGCTCATGTGGTTCGGATTCCACCTTAATCAGTAGGTCCCGTCTCATATAGCTTCGCTGCTGAAATAGACGTTAAACAGGAAATCAACTCAACTCGTTTGTTTGCTTCTACCCCACACACTACAGGGTACAACTTTCGGCTTTTTAAGTTAAAATTTTCAGAGTACAAGCACGAGACACACTAAATTTGCTGTATAGATTTTGGCGGCATACCAACGTAAATACCAAATTGGTGGCCATTTTTTCAAAACAGCGACTATCCACGCTACGAAGCGAAATTTTCAGTCTTTTAAGTTGAAATTTTGACGGTGGAAGCACGAGATATGCTAAATTTGCTGTATAGATTTTCTCGCCGATCGAATGTAAAATTTCAAAATGGCGGCAATTTTTTTCAAAACAGCAGTGAGTAGAAAACTGTTGCAAGTTGTGACAATGACAATCTTGAAATATAAATCAAATTTTAACACTTTTACCCCAAAGACGTTGAAATATTTTGAAAAAAACAAACAAAAAAAAAAAAGATTAAACCCGAAAAAAACAATTAAACCCGAAAAAAAACATATGGGCCTAGGTGGGTTGGGCTTTTTTTTTTTAAAAAAAAAAACGGGCTTTTGCAAACCCTGATATCAAAGCAGTAAATTTGCAGGAGAAAGAAAAGAAGAGAAATGAAATCTTTAAGTTTTACGTCCCACGGTTATGACGGTAAGACTAAGTTGAAGTAATGCAAGCGCAATAAAATTTTTCTAAATAAAGACGACACATATTTACAGAAGACCACCAACGTCAATAACAAAGACGACTATCTCGTTAGTGAATTGAAATTGGCAAATGTATGGTAACCTAAGCTAATATAACCTTGTACAATATACGTAGATGAATCAAATATGAACGAGCCTTGATTGGCTAAGCGTTTGCAGGGTTAGCTAGGTGTAATGGGCAGGTATAGTCGATAGGTGGGGCTGCCGAGAATCAGGAACCAGAGCAGCCGGCTTGCCATATGCTTCGTTTAGTAGCCCTCATGATGAGTGAGAATGGTGTGCCAGTGTCTGTTGCGCAACGCATAATTATCAAATTTCTCACTCAGGAAAACGTCAAGTCGACCGAAATTTAAAGCAGAATGCAAGCAGAGTTCTGGAAAGATACCCTTTAGTGGACAAGAGTGTAGGTACAGGACGAATTCAAGCAAGGTCGTGAACGTGTTGCAAACGAAGTTCACCCCCATCGTTCTCGCACCAGTGACACTAATGGCAACATGGCACGTATTCGTCACATTATCGAACGAGATCGACGCGTCACTGAGCCTCAAATTGAGGCGGAATTAAGTGTGCGCTATGAAAATTTCCAATCAATCATAATAAAGCCATCCGCCGGGTGTTGGTCCTCCACGACAATGTCAGACCAAACACAGCAGGTGTTAGGCAAAAGAAACTGATGGCAATGCACTGGGAAACTTTCAGTATCCACCGCACAGCCCACACTTATCGCTATGCGATTTTTATCTGTTTGGACCCCTCAAAGAAATACTTAGAGACGAGAGATTTGTGACCAACCATTGTATACACGACTCCAAAAGTGCATTACCACCTGCAATTCTCGTTTTCCTGCAATAGCAGGCAACCCAAAAAGCTCGGCGGTTGGGTTGGTTCCGAATTCGAAAGGCGTTGGACCAAACCTCAATTTTGTTAAAAATATATCAGTGTGGCAAACTGAAAAATAAGGAAATAAAACAAATTGTTAAGAATGACAATTTTACTATCGTGACGGAGTTGGATGACATCAAAAGTTACAAAATGATCTTACTTAAGCAGTTCAAAAAAGATGAACGGCAAAAGACACATATAAGAAAAAACAATTTTCTCCCCAAAAAAAAAAAAGAATTTTAAAAAAGAAAAAGTTACATAAACTAAAGGTTTAATATAAAAGACTCGCCCAAAATTTTGAAAATTGACACGCGAAAGGCAAGAATAACTGAACCCAAGTGAATAAAATTGTGCACAGATATTGCAGACGTAAAATGTGGGAATACAGGCTTCATATTTTCCTGAAAAAAAAACGGTAGGGTGGGGCACGGACCCCTCCAAACCCTTGATCACGAGATATCAAAAATGCTTGTAACAGTATGTCAGATGTGTGTAAAGAACATGAAGAATTGTAACGAAACTTTTTCTATGGACAACACGTAAAAGATAAAGGAATACGAGGTTTTAATGTTCTGCGGAAAACAGTTTTAGGGGGCAAAAGCCCCCACGAAAAATTTTGAAATTTGACGTCCGAAAGGTAAGAAGAAGTGAACCGAACTGAATGAAATTCTGCACAGATATTATAAACATAAAATGAGGGAATACGGGTTTCTTATTTTCCTTTAAAAAACGGCTGGGTAGGGCGCGGACTCCTCCAAACATTTGATCATGAAATATCAAAAGTACTAGTAACAAATGTCAGATGGTTGTAAAGGACATGAAAAATTACAACGAAACTTTTTGTATGGACAATACGCAGAAAATAAAGGAATACGTTTTTTTTTCTGCGGAAAGACAGTTTTATAGGGTAAAAGAACCCACCCCAAAATTTTAAAGTTGACGCGAGAAAGATAAGAAGAAGTGAACCGAAATGAGTGAAATATTGCAAAGATGTCGTAGGTTTAAAATGAAAAAATACGGGTTTCGTATTTTCCTGCAAAAAAAGGTTCGGTGAGGCACGGCCCCCTCCAAACATTTGATCACGAAATATCAAAAGTGCTAGTAACAGTATGTGAGATGTGTCTAAAGAACATGAAGAATTGCAACGAAACTTAATGTATGGATAATATGCGAAAAACATACGAATACTGTTTTTTTTTTATTTTCTGCGTAAAAATGGTTTTACGGGGAAAAGCACCCGCCCAAAATTTTGAAAGTTGACGAACGGAAAGCAAGGACAAGTGAATCGAAATGAATGAACTTGTGCACACATATTGTAAACGTAAAATGAGTGAATACGGGTTTCGTATTTTCCTGGAAAAAACTGTTGGAAAGGGCACGAACCATTCCAAAGTTTTGATCACGAAATATCAAAAGTACTAGTAACTGTGAGGTGTGTGTAAAGGAAATGAAGAATTGCAACGAAACATTTTGTATGGAAAATAACCATAAAATAAATCAATACGAGTTTCTTATTTCCTGCGGAAAAACTGTTTTAGGGGTCAAAGGCTCCTACCCAAAATTTTGATAGCTGACACCCGAAAGACAAGAAGAAATGAGCCGAAGTGAATGAAATTTGCACAAGTACTGCAGACGTAAAATGAGGATAAGGGTTTTATATTTTCTTAGAGAAAACAGTTAGGTGGGGCGCCGACCCTCCCAAACGTTTGATAACAAAAAATCAAAAATAATATTAATAGTATGTGAGATGTGTGTAAAGGAAATGAAGACTTTCAACGAAACTTTTTGTGTGGGAAATGTGCTGAAAACAAAAAAATACGGGTTTTTCATTTTTGCGGAAAAATGGTTTTATGGGGCAAAAGGCCCCACCCCAAAATTTTGAAATTTGGCACCGAAAGGGAAGAAAAAGTGAACCGAAGTGAATAAAATTTTGCGCAGATATTGTAGACATAAAATGAGGGTATACGGGTTTCGCATTTACCTAAAAAAAACCGGTTAAGTGTGGCACGGACTCCTCCGAATCTTTGATCACGAAATTTCATAAGCGCTAGTAACAGTATGTCAGATGTGTGTAAAGGACATGAAGAATTGCAACGAAACATTGTGTATGAAGAATACGCAAAAAGAAAATGAATACTTGTTTCTTATTTTATGCGGAAAAATTATTTTGTGGGCAAAAGAACCCACCCCAAAATTTTGAAAGTTGATGCCCGAAAGGTAAGAAGAATTGAGCCGAAGTGAACGAAATTGTGCACAGATATTGTAGGCATAAAATGGGGGGAGTATGGGTTTCGTATTTTCCTTGAGAAAACGGAAGCGTGGGGTGCCGACCCCTCGAAACCTTTGATCACGAAATATCGAAAGTACTATTAATAGCATGTCAGATGTGTGTAAAGGACATGAAGAATTCCAAAGAAACATTTCGTATCGACAATACGCAAAAAATAAAGGAATACGGGTTTTTTATGTTCTGCGGGAAAACGGTTTTAAAGGCTATAGCCCCAGCCAAACTTTTGAAAGTTGAAGCCCGAAAGGCAGAAGAAGTGAGCCGAAGTGAATTAAATTGTGCACAGATACTGCAGACGTAAAATGAGGATACGGGTTTCGTATTGTCCTGGGGAAAACGGTTCCGTAGTGCGCCAACCCCTCCAAACCTTTGATCACCAAATATTAAAGTACTAGTAACAGTATCTGAGATGTCTGTAAAGGACATGAAGAATTGCAACATATCTTTTTGTATGGACAATACGCAAAAAATAAAGGAATACGGGTTTATTATTTTCTGCGGGAAAACGGTTTTATGGGGCAAAACAACCCACCCCAAAATTTTAAATTTGAAGCTGGAAAGGTCAGAACAAGTGAACCGAAGTGAGTGAAATATTGCGCAGATATTGAAGGCTTAAAACGAGGGAATACGGGTTTCGTATTTTCCTGGAAAAAGGGGTTGGGTGAGGCACGGACTCCTTCAAACATTTTGATCACGAAATATCAAAAGTACTAGTAACAGTATTTGAGATATGTGTAAAGGACATGAAGAATTGCAACATAACTTTTTGTATGGACAATACGCAAAAAATAAAGGAATATGAGTTTCTAATGTTCTGCGAAAAACGGTTTTAGGGGGCAAAAGACCCCATCCAAAATTTTAAAAGTTGACGCCCGAAAGGTAAAAAGACATTAGCCGAGGTAAATGAAATTCTGCACAGATATTACAGACGTAAAATGAGGATATGAGTTTCGTATTTTGCTGAAGAAAAAGGTTGGGTGAGGCACCGACCCCTCCAAACCTTTGATCACGAAATATCAAAAGTACTAGTAACAGTATTTGAGATATGTGTAAAGGACATGAAGAATTGCAACATAACTTTTTGTATGGACAATACGCAAAAAATAAAGGAATATGAGTTTCTAATGTTCTGCGAAAAACGGTTTTAGGGGGCAAAAGACCCCATCCAAAATTTTAAAAGTTGACACCCGAAAGAAAAGAAGAAATGAGCCGAAGTAAATGAAATTTGCACAGATATTGCAGACAGAAAATGAGGTTACGGGTTTCGTATTTTTCTAGAGAAAACAGTCGGGTGGAGCGCCGACCCCTCCAAACGTTTGATAACGAAAAATCAAAAGTGCTACTAACAGTATGTCAAACGTGTGTATAGGACATGAAGAATTGCACCGAAACTTTTGTATGGACAATGCACTGAAAACAAAGGAATACGGTTTTTTTATTTTTGCGGAAAAACGGTTTTATGGGGCAAAAGACCCCATCCCAAAATTTTGAAATTTGACGCCAAAAAGTAACAAAAAGTAAACGGAAGTGAATGAAATTTTGCACAAATATTGTAGACAAAAACGAGGGAATACGAGTTTCGTATTTACCTAAAAAAACGGTTAGTTGGGGCCCGGACTCTTCTGAACCTTTGATCATGAAATATCAAGAGTGCTAGTAACAGATTGTCAGGTGTGTGTGAAGCCCACTAAGAATTCCAAAGAAACTTTCTGTATGGACAATACGCAAAAAATAAAGGAATACGTTTTTTTTATTTTCTGCGGAGAAACAGTTGTAGGGGGCAAAAGAACCCACCCAAAGTTTTGAAAGTTGATGCCCGAAAGGCAAGAAGAAGTGAGGCGAAGTGAATTAAATTGTGCACAGATATTGTAGCATAAAATGAGGGAATACGAGTTTCGTATTTTCCTGGGGAAAACGGAAGCATGAGGCGCCGACCCCTCCCAAACCTTTGATCACGAAATATGAAAAGTGCTAGTATGTCAGATGTGTGTAAAGGACATGAAGAATTGCAACACAACCTTTTGTATGGACAATACGAAAAAAATAAAGGAATACGGGTTTTTTATGATCTGCGGGAAAACGGTTTTAGGCGGCAAGTGACCCACCCAAAATTTTAAAAGTTGACGCCCGAAAGACGCGAAGAAGTAAACCAAATTGAATCAAATATTGCACAGATATTGTAGGTTTAAAATTGAGGGCAAACGGGTTTCGTATTTTTCTGAGAAAAACGGTTAGGGGGCTCGGACACCTTCAAACCTTTGATCACGAAATATAAAAAATGCTGGTAACAGTATGTCATATGTGTGTAAAAGCCACGAAGAATTCCAACGAAACTTTTTGTATGGACAAATACGCAAAAAAAATAAACGTATGCTTTTTATTTTCTGCAGAAAAACAGTTTTATGGGGCAAAAGAACCCACACCAAAATTTTGAAAGTTGACTCCCGAAAGGTACATGTTGTCTCAAAGGTCGAGGGCATTCTTTATTGCTATTTTAAGGAAAAAATTTTCTAAGTCCAGCTTCGGGTATCTTCGGGAAAAAGTAAACCAGGTTCGAACCTCGAAGTCAACCTTTGCAATCGGGAGAAATTGTGCAGATGTGTTTTTCTTCTTTTAAATATAATAAGACTTGTTATTAATAGTATAAAAAAGTAACATTGATTGAAATACTTAATAATTCAATATTTCGAACTTTGTATTAATATCAGCACATGCCTGTTTGTCATTTAGCTCTCCATACGTAATGAAACATTTAGATACGTAAACGAATCTTTCCATGTGTGAAAGAATGCAGAAAATTAAGACATAGAACACAATTCTCGTCTGAGTACTAAAATAAAAGTCAAAATGGAACAAAAACAGCGTTTGCAGTGGATATGAATCAGAGCCCTGCACCAGAGCCCTGCACGGGCCGGGCGCGCCCGATTCGGCCCGGTGCCCGGCCCGGCCCGACCCGTTTCAAGTAATATCAAACTGGACCGAGCCCTAACCGGGCCGGGCACATTTCGGGCCGAACCGGGCCGGGCATATTTCGGTCCGAATTGGCCGAACCGGGCCGAGCACATATCGGGCCGGCCCGATAGTCTGAAAGACGGTTCGGAAACTAATGTTGTCAGCCTACTTGTTTTTTTAATGTCCTTCACTACCTCTATTTTTGCCGTGTTTGTACGGTCTTACTGTCAGCCTATGTTAATCGTAATGTGTTTGGGAAACTGACTCCTTATTCAAGACTGTGATGTACTGGTAACACTATTACTATTACTACTTCTACTACTACTATTACTACTTCTACTATTACTACTACGACCACTACTAATACTACTACAAGTGCTACGACTTCGCGTCAGAGTTGACATGTCTGATGGTTCCGAATTTACCTTCTAAGTACATAATAAAATTGAGAAATGCTACTTATTATGGCCGGTCTGCGTAGAATGTGAACCGATGCTTGATCTACGAGGGAGAATAGTGGCTCAATAGAAAAAACACTCACATCTGGTGCTAGAGGTCGTCGGTTCAATCCCTGCTCATGCTATGTGAGCTTTGTTGTGGACAAACATCGTGTGCATGGGAGTTTCTGGGGTGGTCCCGCTTCCTCCCACTGTTTTCTTTCCACCAATTCATCCCATCATCATCCATTCAGCCTGAGCCGTAGTTACCTAAAGAACGTATGGTAAAGTCAAGTACTTGACCTAGTAAGTAGAATTTGGTACGCTACCATTGGACCACGGAGGGCAAAACCATAAACTGGCGTGCTCATAAGATGTTCAATGTTCAATTAGCAAGGCAAATATCGAATGGTGTTACATGTTTATAGTATGATGCTACAAATATAACAAAATATAATGATCAAATAAATCACCAAATCGCCAGGGTCGATTAGGTGTTCCTGGAACGGTGGCTCAGCGGTTGAGCGTTCACCTCTGGTGTATGGGGTCCCTGGTTTGATCCGAGCTCTCGCCAAGTGAACTTTGTGGTGGACAAACACCGTGTGGGGGTTCGCGGCGTTCTCCTTTATCCTTCCACTTTATTTACTCCACTATTTCATTTATTTCTCACCATCGTCTCCTTTAGGCTAGTTGGCATAACTTGGAACCACCTACCAAGAAGAATAAACTAATGGATTGGGAAGATAGACATTCAGTCTCTGGTGAATTTGATGATGAAGTAGACATCTACCTCAACATGTCATCATGTGTAAGAGAACTAGATATACTGCAGTTGTTGTTGTTGTTGATTTTAGTTTAGCGTCCCTTTCAGCAGCGAGGCTATATGAGACGTGGACCTACTGATTAACGTGGAATCCGAACCACATGAGCTCCCGCCGGGAATCGAACCCCGGGTCTCCCAAGATATCTTGCAGTGGTGGAAGCAACAAGAACAAACATTACCAAAATTGTGTAAATTAACGCGTCAGTATCTCGTCATCCCTGCTTCTAGTGCGTCTACTGAAAGAGATTTTAGTACTCAGGAACGGAGAAATGCTCTAAAGCCTGAAACTGTTCAATCTGTTTCCGTGCTATTCGATGCGTACAAGGACATACAGTAAAGCAATGTTCATTTTGCACTATTGGTTTCTTAGGAAACCTTATATTTTCATTTTCTTAATATCAACTATCCCTTCTATATATGTGATGTTAAGAGGCATTTTTGATAGTTGATACCTATACATTTTTCATTCAGGGGACTTTTGAGGTATTTTTTGATCAACAATGATATGTGTGGATTTTGTTTTGATTTACTGCTCGCATTCCGTCATATAGCTCTGTTATTTACTTGTTACGCACCGTTCCAGGAACACTTCATCGATCCTGGGGTCTGGGTGATTTATTTGATCATTGTTTTTTGTTATTATTATTGTAGCATCGAATTATAAAGAACACAGGAACATGTAATATGATTTGGAATCTGCCGTGCTAATTGAACATTAATACAAATTGCGCTAATCTTATGAACACGCAAGTTCATGGTTTCGGCCTCCGTGGTCTAAAGTAGCGGAACAAATTCTAATTAGTAGGTCAAGGACTTGACTTTCTCATATGTTCTTTAGGCAACTACGGCTCAAGACGTATGAATGATGATGGATGAATTGGTGGAATGAAGACAGTGGACGAAAACGGTCTAATCCAAAAACACCCACGCTCACGATTTTTGTCCACAAAGCTCACATAACACGAGGAGAGATCGATCCGACGACCTCTAGCACCAGATGTGAATGCATTCTACTGGCCAGACTACGCAGACTGGCCATAACAACTAGTATTTCTTCGATTTTTTCTGTACTTAGATTGTAAAGTATGTACCACCAGACATGTCAACTCTGACGCTCGTAGCAGTTGTAGTAGTAGAAGTAAAATAATAATAATAATAATAATAATAATAGCAGTAGCAGTAGTAGTAATAAGAGTAGTAGAAGTACAGTACTTTACAGTCTTGAATAAAGAGTTAATTTCCCAAACACCAGTGGCGGCGGTTGGACGTTAAAAGTGAGGGGGCAAGACATGATCTGAATATTTGTATATAAATGTTAGTTTTCCTGGTTGTTTCTAACATTTTGTTGGACGAAAGGTTGTATAACTAATAGGATACTATATTTTCAGTAAAATACCGTATATCGTATATAATAGTTTATTAAGTAAATTGAGAAGAACAACGCAAGTAGATACTAGCCCTTTGTACTCTTAAACAACGAAAGTGTAAGAAGAGATTTGATTCCTTGCTCATGAACATCTTAAAATTCTGTCTGGAAAATTGTGTGATCAGATTATTTAATAAATTTGCAAAACAAATAAATAGAAAGGATAATATTAATCATAGTAATGAATAATGATGCTTGTTTTGCAAAAGTTATATTGAAACT